>NC_133107.1:38762335-39135585 GCF_022965805.1 Primulina eburnea | reverse complement strand
TTGTGAACTCGAGACTTCGACTACGACACCGACTATTCGACAAGAAAGGTATAATTCATGTGGTCACGGGATTGCACAACTCGATTCAGATTTGATACGAGTTTCCCTAAATCACATACTAGATTGTTATTACATTTCATTATGTAATACCTTGTTTATTGATTTATATTCGAGTCCTAAGATAGGAGATATTGGCAGACTGGCCAAAACTAGACGTTTCGGTTTATCGAGGCATAGGAGTAGATTTGCTCTATGTGTAGACCCTCGATACAGAGTTGACCGAAGTCTAGGAATAAGACGTACCGTCGCCCCGAGTGGTTGGGTAGGTGACAGACCGTCTTATTCACATCGGGATCCCTAGATTAGAAAAGAGTCGAGTCAAGATTTAAATGTTGAATACAGATTTGTATTCTTCTACATGTTTAGATTTCATTCATGTTATTTGATATATGCTATGCTCTTGTACATGATTATTACATTGCATGCATCCATGTTTTATACTGGGATATGTTCTCACCGGAGTTATCCGGCTGTTGTCGTGTCTGTATGTGTGCATGGCAACAGGTGGGGCAGGATCTGGGTCACGAGCTAGATGAGGGTTGATGATAGCGTGGAGATCTCGGGCATGGAAGATTTCTAGTGGTTTCTATTTAGATTTGTATCACCTATGTTTGTAGTTGGTATGTAAACACTGGTGTATGGTTGTACTAGACAGACATGTATGTACATTATGTTGTTTATTTCAGTTAAAGACATGATATGCTTTAGTTATACATTTGAATTAATATTAAAAGCAAAATTTTGACCCACATTTTCGAGCAAAGATCCAATTAAATCCCAAAAGAATTGAGTTAGAGCCCGGGTCCCCACAGAATATGCTTTGTTTATATGCTGATTTGCTACTGCTTTATTTATAGATTTATATGCATTGCATTTAAGACAGGAGAGTCTGACAGAAACAGTCAAACTTCTAAACGTTCGGTGGTATCACGACATAGGGGAAGATTCACTCTCCTATTGTAGATGTGGATATAGATCAGACCGAAGTCTAGGAATAAGACGTACCATCACCCCGATTGGAGAGTAGGTGATAGATCGTTTTATTCACAACGGGATCCCTAGAGTTATAGTTGAGTCGAGTCTAGACATGATTTGACTAGAACTGCATGTGGTTATAGATATGGTTTCATAGACTATGAAACCCATGTTTATTGCTTTCAGTTATGAAAGCATGTTTATATGATTTGATTTAAATTGTATGTTTATCTGAATTGAGTTGCATGCTTATTTTGATTTGATTTCATAGATTATGAAATCTATTACTTCTGGATATGATCATGATAGCATGTTTTAAGATTTAGATTGTTTCTATACTTGCTTACCATGTTTTATACTGAGATTTATTCTCACCGGAGTTATCCGGCTGTTGTCTTGTTTTGTATGTGTGCATGACAACAGGTGGGGCTGGATCAGGGTCAAGAGGATGAGGAGAGAGAGAAGAAGAGTTAGCGTGGTGATTCCGGACTAACTGTAGATTTGGTTTATTACTTGAACTTAGTAACCGAACCTTAGACTTAGATTGTGCAGTATTGTACTTTTATACTGAAATGTATTTTATACTGAGATGTATATTATTTAGATTCCATTACCTTCCGCATTTACATTTTAAAAAGAAAATTTTTTTTTTAGACCCTGTTTATCAGAACTGATAATTAAATCCCAAGAAGATTAAGAAAAAGATCAGCGTCCGGGTCCCCACAACAGGTGGTATCAGATCCATTGATCCTTTAGATTGAGATAATCAGAGTTGATAGATCCTTTAGACTGAGATATAAGAGAATGAGCGGGGTAGATTGAGTCTTTTTTCCTTGCATGTGATTGCTAGCATGAGATTTATTTCAATGTTGAATTACATTATGGGTGCTAGAATGATTTACTGTTTTCCCTATTACATGTTGTTTGTATCGGAGTTGATTACAGCATGTAATTGTTAAGCCTGAATAAGAACTGAGTCTCGATCAGAGGTATATGATCAGAGGCGGGCTGAGACAAGATTGTATAGACTGTGTACTAACCGGTTTGATATTCAGATATACCGCCTCGGAGAATCTAGAAAAGAGCAGTACTTCAGCTGAACAGGTAGATGCATCAGAAACTCGGATGGAAGTAAAGTTGGCAGAACTTCAGTTTATTACAACCGCCAATTTGAGTGGCACCGAGGACATATGAAGATTGTCAGAACTGGGTTGATGACATAGAAATACTATTTGACCTACTGGATTGTACAGATGAACAGAGAGTTAAATTGGTCTTTCATCAGTTACGAGAGGCTGCCAGAAATTGGTGGATTACATCAAAGGAGTATTAGCACAACGTGGTACTGTGATCACTTGGGAAGTCTTCAAGACTGAATTTTATCAAAGATTTTTTCTCAGTTTCATACGAGAGGATAAAAGAATAGAATTTGAGAATTTGAGTCAAGGCAGTTGAATATGGATGAATATATTGCTAGATTCTCTACTCTAATGCGTTTTGCTCCTCATTTAGCTGGAAATGATGAAGCGGTAGTGACTCAGTTCATCAGAGGGTTGAATTCGGAGGTGGTTGCATTTATGAATCTGCAGCGAACCATTACCACTTCGCTGACATCCTGAGTAGAGCGAAGAGAGCTGAGGCGAATCTGATTAGACAGCTAGGGAGGTTGTGTGTGAAACAACCCCAGACACAGCAATCCCCTCTTCGATATGATCACGGCAGTACGAGTGGGAAGCAAGATGTGCTGAAAGCTCGAAAGAAGCCATTCAAGAAATTGGAAAGTGGTTCCTCTAGCTCAAGTGGTTCCAGTCCAAGCCATATCTGGTGTTTATTGTAGGACTTGCGGAGGGAGACATTCTTCCGAGCAATGCCAAGGAGTGCTTGGTAGATGCAATATCTGTAAACAGCAGGGCATTTTGCTAAAGTTTGTCCCCAGAGATGGTCCCGAAGATCTTAGGGAACAGCGTGTCATTGAGAAACAGACCCAGAATCCACAACAGGTACTATTTTTTATGATTAGCTTGCATATGTATTGATATATACTAATGCATTTCCAACGATTATCTTAAACTGAATTGCGTTGATATATGATGTATATGTGGGTTTTGGTTGTACTGTGGTATTGATTCCTATTTGTTGGGAAAGAAAGAGTAATATCAGAAATTTTTGTAGAATATGGTATACTACAGTAAGATGAGAACGAGAGTGAGTTAGATGGTGACGTACTGTTGTTTTCTGTTGACTGCATTATTGATATGAATATGCTTAACAAGTACAGAACTATTAAAGATTTCTTTTAGAAGAGTATAAGATTCAGACCAGATATGACTGATCAGTGGAGATACCACGATAAGGATTCTAGATTTAGAATTCCTTTGATATTCGTATTATATATGACTCGATTAATACAGGAAGGAGCAGATTGCATCCCTATGTATTCAGTAGACCTACTGAAATCGAGCCTAACATTGGCAGATTTGCCAATGATATACGAATTGGCTGATGCTTGCTTAGATAAGATTTTAGAATTACTTATAGCAGAAAGATATATTTCAGAATTGAATTCAGAATAGATACGAATGGTTATTCTAGAATTCAGTACAGAATGATATTGAGTGTACAAAATGATACAGAATGAATTGAAAAATCAGTAGAAGAGTACTGACCAGGAGTACATCTGATTTAGTGATACTCTTGGGCATGTTCAGTATCTTCGGGGATGTTCTGATGATTCTATGCTCATTGTAGCTATGAGATTTTGATATATTTGCAGCATCTGATTGATTGAATCGAATATTTGAAGATTGTATTGAATATTCTGAGAACTGTGATTATGTATACAGAAATTATTCAGATAAGAATCTTGCTTGAAACAGATTGTATTCAGAGTATGCGATATCTAAAGTTAGTATACTGATTGAGTTTGACACAGTTGAGATTGCAATCAGTGACAGATAGGATACCGATATCAGAAAGATCAGAAATTTCAAAAATGTTAGAATTGGCAGAAATGTATTTTGTCTGATTTGGCAGATTTTTTTTTTATTCGACTGTTGTTTTATATCTGCTGAATATTTCTAAATCAGTATTTGAGACATCTTATATTGTTTGTGGGAACATATTTTATTAGCAGATGGGATACAATAGTTGATCAGAATGACATGAAGATATTTACCAGAAATCCTTGTTTTATGAGTTCATTGAACTTACTAGATCTGTATAGATTATTGATACTTCATCTCTAATTTGATATTACTGTTGTTTTGAATCCGTATATGCTATAGATTATTGTGAATCAGTAAGATTATATACAGCTCCAACTGAATCAGAGTTGAAGATAAGAGTTACTGCAGTTTAGAATGTGATCAGAATAGTGTATCGATCAGAGTAACAGATATGTGATTCTATGTTTTGTATAAGGACTGATTATCTTATGATGTCAGATGTGTCAGAATTGTACAGCAAAGCTTGATATCGATAATCAGAGCCGAATACCAGGTAGGTATATTTTCTTTCATTTATGTTATTAACTGATTGGTTATACCGAATAGTCCAATTTTGAAATCACAGATAGGGTCAGAAATGCACCGTGGTGGATTCAGTTTTTAGTTTGATGATTGAGAATGTGTTATATTTCAACAGATAGTAATGACATTGGTTTGTTATGACTGTGAATGTATGATATTCGAACAAATAGTTGTGATATAGACAGATTAGATCAGCTATGACAGAATTTGTACTGAAATGTTGGCAGAAATTGTACTGATATGTCTAAATTGCTAACAGAAAAGATAGAAAGATAGAAATCAGAAGATTATTACAGATGTGTATGTTTCTGAATAGGAATGGGAGTACATTTCTATGGCTTTTGTAATGAAATTACCGCCATTTTCTACAGATTGTGATATGATATGATTAAGATTGACAGATGGTTCAATCTATATCCATCAGTTGTACCAGATAAAGTACAAACTTAACCAAATGACACAGATCGGTGTCAGAAAAGTGGTCAGAAAGATCGGAATGCCACAGCAGAATATATCAGATTGTGATTTTTGCTTGAGTTTGTATTCGTGACAGAATATATCATGAACTCTCTTTTAGATTGTTTCACAGATTGACAGGCAGTCAGAATGGGTTTTCCAGATATTAGAAGACTTCGGTACAGCTTTAGTGCTGGATGTTAGCACTATACAGCCTTAGTGCTGGATGTTAGCACTAGTTGTTATGACTTATTGTTACTGTATGAATTACTTATGACAATAGCTATTAAGATAGTTCAGAATGGACAGAGTGAAGCAACCAACATCGGATGATGACGATTTGTATTTGAAGCTAAAGATTGTATATGTCTTTGCTTGAGATAAATAGATTTGATAACAGCTGATGATATGGATATGTGATGAGCTGTAGATTGGTTTTATACGGACGCTGTATAGCAAATAATGCGAGATTGATTCTGTCAGAAGGACTAGAGAAGTATTATGACATTATGCTTAATGAATTCTTATTCCAGATTGGAATCAGATATTTGAGTTTTGATTTAACTATATTATGCATTTCCTCTGATATCTCTGAAGTAATTGTTTATGAGTTCGAGGACGAACTCAGATCAAAGAGGGGGAGAAATGTAAGGCCCAAGAATTATGGAATTGATAAACCAAGATTATCAATCTTCATTAACGTGAGACTCGGAAGATATGAGAATGCATGACATGCAATGAGGGAAGAAAGACATGAGAAAATAGGGTTTGCAAGAACGCACCCGCGCCCAGAACAGGAGTGCACCCGCGGTCATGCAATTTTGGATTTTTGCAAGAAAGGTCGAAGCATCACCACATCCGCGGTGCCAGACATGATCGCACCCGCGGTGCATGGACAGTAAGTTGGTGTTTTTGGAAATGGCCAGACCGCACCCGCGGTGCTAACAGGAGCGCACCCGCGGTGGGGTCACCGCACCCGCGGTATTAGAAGGACCGCACCCGCGGTCTTGAATGTCAAAAAAATGATAAATATGCCGAAGCATGAGCGCACCCGCGGTGCATGACACGATCGCACCCGCGGTCATGCGTGTTGCATGAAAAATGATGCCACGTTTCCAGATTTGCATGCAGTATATATATAGATGATTGACACGTTTTCTTCAGAATTTCAGAAAGGAAATCAAGAGCTTTGGGAGAGAAGTTGATTTCTTAAGTTAGAATTTGATTTACAAAGAATCCGTCTATCAGAATTTGAATCCGAACGTAGTACCGTGTTCCTCTCGACTTGAGCTACACAAGGACGTAAGTTTCATTACGTTTTGTAGTGTTTTGACATTATGATGTTGTCAGAATTGAATATGACTCAGATATGGTGTTTCTGTTAACGTATATATTGTATAATCGAAGTCAGATTTCAGAATAGACTGGTTATGCAATTGTTCAGAATTGTGAAAGTTATTGATTGATATTTTGATATCAGAATTGGGTATCATTGATTGTGAACATACCGGTATTGAGATTATGAGTTCTGGTATTATATATGTGATGTTCAAATTGGCAGGGTTATTCAGATTGTATTGTTATGCCGTCGAAACATCAGTTGAGTTATATTGATCAGATTCAGTATTGATTGAGATTGATCAGACTCAGTGATTATTTAGACTGTATTATGATATCGATGACATGACTTAGATTGTATCTTGTCCAGATATTGATCAGATTGTATACTGATTTGAGTATTGATCAGAACATATTGTGTATTGACATATTCACTGACACAGCCTATTCGATATTGTCATTTCAGATTGATATGGACATATTTGAATACAGATCATCGTCTTCGTCAGACCGGGACGACAAAGGTATAATTCATGTGATATACGGGAAGACATAACTCGAATAAGATCCTATTTGAGTTTCCCAACAAAATCACATACCGGATTATTGTTATATTCTGATATGAATATGCTTTGTTTATATGCTGATATGCTACTGCTTTATTTATAGATTTGTATGCATTGCATTTAAGATAGGAGAGTCTGACAGAAACAGTCAAACTTCTAAACGTTCGGTGGTATCACGACTTAGGGGAAGATTCACTCTCCTATTGTAGATGTGGATATAGATCAGACCGAAGTCTAGGAATAAGACGTACCGTCACCCCCGATTGGAGAGTAGGTGATAGATCGTCTTATTCACAACGGGATCCCTAGAGTTATAGTTGAGTCGAGTCTAGACATGATTTGACTAGAACTGCATGTGGTTATAGATATGGTTTCATAGACTATGAAACGCATGTTTATTGCTTTCAGTTATGAAAGCATGTTTATATGATTTGATTTAAATTGTTTGTTTATCTGAATTGAGTTGCATGCTTATTTTGATTTGATTTCATAGATTATGAAATCTATTACTTCTGGATATGATCATGATAGCATGTTTTAAGATTTAGATTATTTCTATACTTGCTTACCATGTTTTATACTGAGATTTATTCTCACCGGAGTTATCCGGCTGTTGTCTTGTTTTGTATGTGTGCATGACAACAGGTGGGGCTGGATCAGGGTCAAGAGGATGAGGAGAGAAGAAGAGTTAGCGTGGTGATTCCGGACTAACTGTAGATTTGGTTTATTACTTGAACTTAGTAACCGAACCTTAGACTTAGATTGTGCAGTATTGTACTTTTATACTGAAATGTATTTTATACTGAGATGTATATTATTTAGATTCCATTACCTTCCACATTTACATTTTAAAAAGAAAATTTTTTTTTAGACCCTGTTTATCAGAACTGATAATTAAATCCCAAGAAGATTAAGAAAAAGATCAGCGTCCGGGTCCCCACACAAAATACATTTCATAAATAATCAAAAGTAAACACATGATCAATAAAATGATACGACAAAAAGCAAAATATCATTCTTGTGATCATGTCCAAAATGCTTGCAAAAATAATCTTCTTCCTTCCATCTTGGTACGCATATGACTCCGGCCCACAATCAACCATCGCTCTTATCTGCATCACATGAAATTAACTGAAATGAGTATAAAACTCAGCAAGTGGAACTCTTACCTAACAATGTACATATCATACTCTGAAAACATAGATTTGAAATCAATAAATACCATCAACTCTTGGAACATGAATAACATAGCAATATAACAATAAGATGGTATTTCTCTTTTCTCTGTTGGATTGATATCTATATAGTATATCTGTCTCTGTACCTATATCCCATCGATATAAATCGATAACTCTGAGGGATATAAGCCTATGGTCGTTGATCAACTAATTGCATGCATTCTCTGACTATGTATCTATCAATCCATAAATCATTTGAACTCTCTCTTTGGCATTTTATCAAACACTTTGAAGACTCTAATCTCTTGTATTCCTTTTTCACAATTTAGACATAAAATGCCTCCAATAATATACCACAAATGTATCAATACATAATCATTAATAAAATGAAGGGAATAGCACATTAAAACCATTGAAATACAATACATATATTATCATGTGAGCACAAGGAATGAAATTCCACTTACAACACTTGGAACACTTGGTTCTAAACCTTTGGTTGAATTCCTACAACAATAAACCATAAATTACACCATCAACATCTCAATAATCATAAAACCATATCAATTAATCCAGAAAACCAACACCAACACCAAACCCATGATTTCTTCCAACACTAAACCAAGAATAAATTACACCAAAAGCTTATAGCTTCCTTGATCCCAAAATAACCTTGTTCTCTCAACAAATAACCAACAAGAAGCTTGGATTAAAGAAAATAAAGGAGAGAAATTGGAACCCTAGTCTCCCAAGAGAAGAAGAATCGAGAAGTGAGAAGAAAGAATGAGAAAAATGAGACTAACTCTTGCATTATAACACTTAAAATACGAAAACACGCTTCTACTGTTCATGCACCGCGGGTGCGGTGTGCCCTCGGCAACACAACCAAAAATATGAAAATGTCGACTGCGGGTGCGGTACAAAACTTACCGCGGGTGCGGTGCCTCGACTGTGGGTGCGGTAACAATCACACAGCGGGTGCGGTGTCTGTACGGAAATCCACCTAAAAATGCTGCAAAAACAAAAAAACCACAGGGGCGCTTCTCAATTTACCGCGGGTGCGGTCTGGTCTCGGCCAAAACAAACTCTTATGCAATTAAAATCGAATCGCAACGCTGATACAATACAACTACCATCAACTAATATCAACAATGCCACAAAGTAATAATAACCAACAATACTATGACCCATAATCACAAGTCCTAACATCTAAACCAAATAATCCATAAACATACGAAAACTTAAACCGTACCGTTCACCAGGCTTGGCTATTACAGCATACATCTTTGAAATGTTGCTGGGGCATTGCATAATCCAAATGGCATCCTTCTACATGCAAATGTTTCAAAAGGACATGTGAATGTAGTTTTATCTTGATCTTCGAGTGCAATGGGAATTTGATAATAACCTGAATATCCATCAAGAAAACAGTAGTATGGATGACATGCTACTCTTTCTAATATTTTATCCAAAAATGTTAATGGAAAATGATCTTTTCTAGTGGCGTCATTTAATTTTCTATAATCAATACACATCCGCCAACTAGATGGGACTCGACTTGTTAACAATTCACCTTTTTCATTTTTTATCACTGTGATGCCAGATTTTTTTGGAACTACTTGTGTTGGGCTTACCCACTTACTATCAGAAATAAGGTAGATAATCCCAACATCAAGTAGTTTGAGAACTTCAGTTTTCACAACATCTTTCATGTGTGGATTTAATCTCCTTTGTGGTTGTTGAGATGTTTTTGCATTTTCTTCTAAGTGAATTTTTTGAGTGCAAATTAGTGGATTAATGCCCTTGAGATCTTTTAGTGTCCAACCAATTGCATTTTTATGTCTTTTAAATATATCAACTAATTTACCTTATTGATCACTTTCTAGTTTGGAAGAAATTACCACCGGATATGTTTCATCTTCTCCAAGAAATGCATACTTCAATTCTTCTGGCAAGGGTTTTAACTCCAATATGGGTGGTTCGTCTTTGTTCTCATATTTTGCATCAAATTCTTTCTCTGATCCTGGTAACGAGTGATACCTGATAAAATCATCAAGATACATTTCAATATTTTCTTTAACAGTTTCAATTGAACAAATATCTAATTGATCACGAGTACTCACTTCTTGAATATTTTCTTCCACAAGAGTTTCAATAAGATTTTCATCTTCACTTTCATCTTCTTTGTCATGTGGTTGCTTACAAAGATTAAAAACATTGAGCTCCAAGGTCATGTTACCAAATGACAACTTCATTATTCCATTCCTGCAATTTATAAGAGCATTAGAAGTTGCTAAAAATGGACGACCCAGAATTACAGAAATTGCATTACAAGCTTTGATAGGTTGTGTATCTAAAACTATGAAATCGACAGGATATACAAAGTTATCAACTTGGACCAATACGTCTTCTACCATACCTCTTGGCACTTTAACAGATCTATCTGCAAGTAAAAGTGTTACCGAAGTAGATTTTAACTCGCCTAGATTGAGTTCTTGATAAATTGAATATGGAAGTAAATTCACACTAGCTCCATGATCAAGCAAGGCTTAATCGTTCTCCAATAATACATGAAATAGTAAGACAACCAGGGTCTTTGTATTTCAAAGTGTTATTATTTTGAATGATTGCACTTACTTGTTCGGCTAAAAATGCTTTCTTTTTCACATTCAATTTCCTTTTCACGGTGCACAAGTCTTTCAAAAATTTGGCATATGATGGTACCTGTTTTATTGCATCTAATAAAGGAATATTAACTTTTACTTGTTTAAAAATATCATATATATCAGAATTCAAATTTGATTTTTTTGTATTTTTCAATGCATGAGGGAATGGTGGTGACACTATCTTTTGAACCTCTTCTACGCAAGTTATGGGTTCCACTTCCTTACCCTTTGGAGTTGATTTATCATCATCTTCACAAGGTTCAAGAATGGATTTTTCCACAACCTTACCACTTCGAAGGGTAATAACAGATTTTACCTGATCCATCGATTGAGTTCCAGAAGTTCCAGTTTGTGAATGATGATCCTTGGGATTAGGTAGAGGCTGTGAAGGAAATTTACCTTTTTAATGAACATTAAGTGCAGATGCAAATTTAGCAAGAGTATGCTTCAAATCTGTCATGGTTTGAGAAGTTTGAGTATTGATAGACTCTTGCTTTGCAATGAAAGAATTCAATGTATCTTCCAAATTTCTTTTAGGTGGAGGAACATAAGGTGCATAATTTTGAAAATTTTGTTGATTTTGGAAATGTGGTTGTGAAAATTTTACAGCATTATCATTCCTCCAACTAAAATTTGGATAATTTCGCCAACCTGGATTGTAATTGTTTACCCGGGCTCTAACTCAATTCTTTCTGGGATTAATTGGATCTTTGTTCGAAAATGTGGGTCATAAAAAAAAAAATTCTTTTAATATGCAATCAAATGTAGATAAACAAGCACAAGGTTTTTATTTATTTTACCTCCACAAACATAATATATATGTCTTGTCCAATACATATTCAACAAACCAGTATTCAAATACAGCACATGATCAAAAGTACAAACTACTAGTACATCTGCTATGCCCGTGATCACCACGCTATATCCATCTCTCATCTCTGTTGCGACCCAGATCTTGTCCTACCTGTTGTTATGCACAAATACAGACACAACAACAGCCGGTAATTCCGGTGAGAACAAATCCCAGTATAAAACATGTATATATGCATGTCATGTTATTGACCACAGAATCATAATATATGAATCAGTAATTCTGATACATTAGTAAATAAGATAAAGCAATCCTGCATATAATCAATAACAATATGTACCATAATCTAGGAAACGTAAATCATATTATTCAAACTCATATCTTGACTCAATTCGTATCTAACTCTAGGGATCCCGGTGTAAATAAGACGTCACTGTCTGTCACCTACCCTCCCAATCGGGGTAACGGTACGTCTTATTCCTAGACTTCGGTCATGTCTGTATCGAGTGTATACACACGGAGTCGAACTGCTCTATTGTGACGATACTACCGAACATCTAGTTTAACAAATCTGTCAATGACTCATATCTCAAGGCTTGAATACAATTCTATAAACAAGGTATAAACATTCAGAATATAAACATAATATAGTATGTGATTTTGTTGGGAAACTCAAATTGAATCTCATTTGAGTTGTGTCTCCCCAAACAAAACATGAATTATACCTTTCTTGTTGAACCGTTATTGGTGTCGTAGTCTCGATGTCGAAACGTGGCGAGATGAATCTGAAATGGCAAGATTCAATAGATACAAAATCAATCTTCAACTCAACCAATACCTCAACCAATACATATATGTAGCGATATTCATTCTCGGTACATTTTGACGGCATAACGGCGTAGTTTTGTAATACCAAATCAACTCAAATATCCATACTCCATCTCTATAATTCATAACCACTATCATATACACTTGAAACTCTGAAATTCTGCATAAGCTCAAACATATATATGCTGGGAATTCATAAAAATTGCATATGATAACATTTCTTAGATCCGTTTTCGATTCTATAACATCTATGATCTAAATAACATGTATTCACAATCATATCAGAATTTCCCCAACATGTCAACTTCAAAACAGGCTGGAAAGACATAGAAATTATACCCTTTTGAAGCTCTTGATGCAAGGAACTCAAATCCGAACTCGGAACTAAATTCGGGTAATCGAATCTTGTAAAACTAGCAAATGAAACTTGGAAGAACTTGCTGAATCCTCTTAGTTTCTCTCGGTCATCTGCTGTTCCAAGGGAAGGTAATGAAGACAACACTATATATATCTTGCATGAAAACAAACACATAATAAAATTCCTAACTCCTCGCGCATATGCGCGCTTCATCTTGCGCAGATGCGCCAAAGCTTCTGGACGTGTCGCGCATATGCGCGTCTTATCTCGCGCATGTGCGCCAATGTCTCTAGACGGGTCGCGCAGATGCGCGCATTTCTTCGCGCATGTGCGCCGATGCTACTGGAATTGTCACGCATATGCGCACATTTCTTCGCGCATGTGCGCCAACTGTTCTGTCATATTTTTAATATTTTCTCCTTTCACCTTATGTCTTTCCTACTCCTATCTTACTTAATACTTCCCGTTGCATGTCATGCATATTTATATTTTCCGAGTCTCACATCAATGAAGACTAATAATCTCGAGCCTTACATTTCTCCCCCTCTAAGAAATAATTTCGTCCTCGAAATCGCAAGTCATTCTATCGATGCAAGTATAAAAGGTTATATAATCAAAACTGAAGAAATACTCACATCACATAAATAGCTCGGGATCTTTCTGTCTCATGTCTGCTTCTGTCTCCCAAGTTGCTTCTTCGATGCCATGAAGACTCCACTGGACTTTCACTAACTGAATAGTCTTCGTTCTGAGTTGTTTTTCTTTTTTATCAAGAATCTGTACCAGTTGCTCACTGTAACTCAAAGTCTGATCAAGCTCGGCTTCGTCAAGCTGAATGACAAGAGAACTATCTGACATATATCTACGCAACATCGATACATGAAAAACATCGTGTATCCCATGGAGTGAAGGAGGAAGAGCAAGTCGATAGGCTCGATTGCCAATCTTTTCAAGGATTTCGTAAGGACCGATGTATCTAGGCGAAAGCTTTCCACGTTTGCCAAATCGTACAACGCCTCTGAAAGGAGAAATCTTCAAAAATACTCTGTCTCTGACTTCAAATACCAACGGTCTACGTCTGATGTTCGCATACTTGGCTTGCCTATCTTGTGCTGTTTTCATCCGCTTCTGAATTATCTTCACCTTTTCTGTCATGTCACGAATCATATCAGGTCCCAATTCTGGTACTTCTGAGACGTCATCCCAATACATCGGCGATCTGCACTTCTTTCCATATAAAGCTTCAAACGGTGCCATTTCGATGCTTGTCTGATAGATGTTGTTGTACGAGAATTCACAAAGAGCTAGTGAATCTTGCCAACCGGTACCAAAATCTAGTACTACAGCTCTCAGCATATCCTCTAGAGTCTGGATAGTCCGCTCTGACTGCCCGTCGGTCTGGGGATGATAAGCCGTACTCAAATGCAATGTCGTGCCTAAAGCCTGCTGCAAACTGTGCCAGAAATGAGAAGTAAATCGGGGATCATGATCTGATACAATAGACTTTGGCACACCGTGCAATCTGAACACCTCTCTGATATATATCTCGGCCATCTGATCATGTCGGTACGTCATTCTGTACGGAATAAAGCAGGCTGATTTGGTCAATCTGTCAATAATGACCCAAATCGCATCATAGCCCCGGGATGACCTAGGTAACTTCGTCACGAAATCCATGGAAATGTGATTCCATTTCCATTCAGGAATAGATAAACTCTGAAGTAGACCTCCGGGCTTCTTTCTCTCGGCCTTTACATGCTGGCAATTCAAGCATTTGGACACGAATTCGGCAATGTTTAATTTCATCTGTTTCCACCAAAACTGTGTCTTCAAGTCATTGTACATCTTCCTGCCACCAGGATGGATACTAAACCGACTACAGTGTGCTTCCGATAATATCTGCTGTTTCAACTCTGAAATATTTGGCACTATGAGACGGTTATTTATAATTTTACATACAGAACATGATCAAGTACCTGATACTCTGACAAATTCCCTGATCTAACCATCCAAATCGACTTCTGAATATTCTGATCAGTTCTTTGTGCTTCTTTGATTCTCATAATCAAATCTAGCTCAACTTGAATCGAAGCAAGGCGTAAGGGTCTACTATCTGTATTAAATGTCAATCCAGACAAACAGCAATCTTCAACTAAATTCGAAACACCTATCGTCGATAAGGATAAAGCACATATCTTTCGACTCAAGGCATCCGCTGCTGCATTTGATTTCCCTGGATAATGTTTGATTTCGCAATCGAAATCCTTCAATAAGTCAAGCCATCTACGCTGTCTCATGTTCAATTCTGACTGAGCAAATAAATACTTCAGGCTTTTGTGATCAGAGTAGATTTCAAATTTCTCACCATAAAGGTAGTGATGGCAGATCTTCAATGCAATTACGATAGCCGCCAATTCAAGATCATGAATTGGGTATCGAGTCTCGTGAGTCTTCAACTGTCTTGAGGCGTATGCGATCACATGTCCTCGCTGCATAAGAACACATCCTAGCCCTCTATGGGATGCATGACAATACACAACGAAATCACCTGTACTTGAAGGTATCATCAATACAGGAGCACTGGTCAGTCGTTTCTTCAACTCCAAGAAGCTAGACTCACATGCTTCAGACCACACAAAAGGCGTATTCTTCTGGGTTAACTGTGTAATTGGCTTTGCTATACTGGAGAAATCTCGGATAAAACGTCGGTAATAGCCTGCTAGACCCATGAAACTGCGTATCTCTGGCACAGAAGTCGGTCTCGGCCAATTTATTACAGCTTCGACTTTACTCGGATCTACGGAAATACCATCTCCAGATATGATATGCCCTAAAAACATAACCTGTCTCAGCCAAAACTCGCACATTGAAAATTTAGCATATAATCTCTCATTTCTCAATGTCTGTAATACAATTCTTAAGTGCTCAACATGATCAGTCTCATTTCTCGAGTAAACCAGAATATCATCAATAAGGACAATAACAAACTCATCTAGATACCTCTGAAAGACACGGTTCATCAATCCCATAAACACCGCTGGTGCATTCGTTAAACCAAAATGCATGACAATAAATTCGTAATGTCCATACCTGGTTCGGAATGCCGTCTTCGGTATATCAACATCTCGTACTCGCAGCTGGTGATATCCGGATCTCAAATCAATCTTTGAATAGACGGAGGATCCTTGCAACTGATCAAATAAATCATCGATGCGAGGCAATGGATATTTGTTCTTCACCGTCGCCTTGTTCAGTTGCCGGTAGTCAATGCGCAATCTCATCGAACCGTCTTTCTTTCGTACAAATAGCACTGGTGCACCCCAAGGAGATATGCTCGGTCTGATATACCCTTTGGCCAACAAATCTTCAAGCTGTGCTTTCAATTCTTTTAATTCAACAGGCGCCATTCTGTACGGAGTTCGAGATATGGGAGCTGTACCTGGTATAAGATCGATGCTGAAATCTACCTCTCGAACTGGAGGTAGCCCTGGAATTTCGTCTGGGAACACATCAGCAAACTCACGTACTACTGGCAGATCTGCCAATACTGGGCTCGATTTCAGTAGATCTACTGAATAGATAAGGAATCCCTCTGCTCCTTTCTGCAACAATCTGGTCATAGTCAAAGCAGACACTAAAGGAATCCGAGATCTGGAACCCTTCCCATAGAATTTCCACTCGTTAGTCATCTCTGGTCTGAACCTGAAAATCTTCTAGAAACAGTCTACAGTAGCTCGGTACTTGGTTAACATATCAATCCCAACAATACAATCAAAATCAGCTATCCCAAGTACAATACAATCTAAATCGATTTCATGTCCATCAAACTGTAGTACACAATGTCTAACTGAAGTCACAGATACAAGACCACTTCCCAACGGAGAAGAAATAGACACTACAGTAGCTAAGGACTCGACAGGCAAAGCATGCAATAATGCAAAGCGCTCAGATATAAATGTATGAGATGCACCTGTGTCTATCAAAACATAGGCAGGATAACCGCAAAGAAAACAATTACCTGCGATCACATCGTCCGGTGCATCTTGAGCTTGCTCCTCTGTCAATGCAAACACCTGAGCCTGTTGTCTGGGAGGCTGGCTCCCTGTCTGGCTTCCTCTGGCTCTGGGATGTGTCTGTGTGGAAGTGGGATTAAAGGAATGGACAGACGAAGCTTGCCTCTCAGGCTGAGCTACTGATGCAGAAGACCCTGTACTCTGAGATCTCTGTAAGCCCCTTTGTGGACAGACCCTAGCGAAATGTCCCTGTTGCTTACATATGTTACATCTGCCCATCACACCCTGACACTGCTCGGTGGCATGTCTACCTCCGCAAGAACTGCAATACACACCTGTGTACTCGGTACTCTGGCCAGGACCTCTCTGTCGTGACCCGCCGGAGCTCGACGAACTGCTCCCTGATCTCTTGAACTGTTTCCCCTTTGCTTTCAACTGATCTTTTCTTCCACTGCTGCTACCACCGCTCTCAAATCGAGGAGGGGGTTGAACTGAAGGTAGTGGCGGTCTAGGAATCGGCGCAGCATAAGGAATGCTTCGTTGCCTAAGAAATCCTGCCTCCGCTCCCTTGGCGCGATTCAACGCATCAGTAAAGTTGTTGGGCCTACCGGTGTTCACCAAGGTAAAGATGTCTGGATTCAAGCCATTTATAGACTGATCCGCAATGGCCTCTTCATTCTCGGCAACATGAGGGGCGAATCTGAGCAATGACGAAAACTTAGCAACATACTCCTCGATGTTCAGTTGTCCCTGCCTCAGGTTGGCGAACTCGGCACCCTTATCTTTTCAGTATGACACTGGGAAGAATCACTGGTAGAACTCAGTCTTGAACACCTTCCAAGTAATCTGTGTGCCACGGTACTCCAATGCTTTCTTCATAGTGATCCACCAACTCTTTGCTACGTCTTGCAATTGGTGCCCCACTAATTTCACTCGTCGATCATCAGTGTACTCAAGGGAATCGAATAGCATCTCGATATCCTCTATCCAACTCTCACATTCGACTTCATTCTCTGTGCCTTTCAGTGTCGGTGGTCGGAAGGACTGAAACCTTTTAAGCAAAGTCTCCATCGGTGTAGCAGTCACGTCCATCGGATCACCGGATGTACTGCCCTGTTCTGGTGCACGACCTACTGTTGGTTGCGGTACTCGTCGAGGCGGTATTTCTGAATATCAAATAAATTAATATACAATCTGTCTCAACCCTCCTCTGATCATATACCTCTGATCCAGAATCGCATCTGATTCAGTCTTTACGAGTACATGCTGTAAGTCAATTCAGATAACAATGCACATGTAATAGGGAAAGCAATAACTCATGCTAGCACATCAGAAAGTAAGGAAGATGATTCGATCTACCCCGCTCATTCTAGTCTATCTCAGTCTACAGAACCTACTGCTTTGAGACCACCTGTTGTGGGGACCCGGGCTCTAACTCAATTCTTTCTGGGATTAATTGGATCTTTGTTCGAAAATGTGGGTCATAAAAAAAAATTTCTTTTAATATGCAATCAAATGTAGATAAACAAGCACAAGGTTTTTATTTATTTTACCTCCACAAACATAATATATATGTCTTGTCCAATACATATTCAAGAAACCAGTATTCAAATACAGTACATGATCAAAAGTACAAACTACTAGTACATCTGCTATGCCCGTGATCACCACGCTATATCCATCTCTCATCTCTGTTGCGACCCAGATCCTGCCCTACCTGGGTTATGCACACATACAGACACAACAACAGCCGGTAATTCCGGTGAGAACAAATCCCAGTATAAAACATGTATATATGCATGTCATGTTATTGACCACAGAATCATAATATATAAATCAGTAATTATGATACATTAGTAAATACAGATAAAACAATCCTGCATATAATCAATAACAATACGTACCATAATCTAGGAAACGTAAATCATATTATTCAAACTCATATCTTGACTCAATTCGTATCTAACTCTAGGGATCCCGGTGTGAATAAGACGTCACTGTCTGTCACCTACCCTCCCAATCGGGGTAATGGTACGTCTTATTCCTAGACTTCGGTCATGTCTGTATCGAGTGTCTACACACGGAGTCGAACTGCTCCATTGTGACGATACTACCGAACATCTAGTTTGACAAATCTGTCAATGACTCCTATCTCAAGGCTTGAATACAATTCTATAAACAAGGCAAAAACAATCAGAATATAAACATAATCTAGTATGTGATTTTGTTGGGAAACTCAAATTGAATCTCATTTGAGTTGTGTCTCCCCAAACAAAACATGAATTATACCTTTCTTGTTGAACCGTTATTGGTGTCGTAGTCTCGATGTCGAAACGTGGCGAGATGAATCTGAAATGGCAAGATTCAATAGATACAAAATCAATCTTCAACTCAACCAATACCTCAACCAATACATATATGTAGCGATATTCATTCTCGGTACATTTTGACGGCATAACGGCGTAGTTTTGTAATACCAAATCAACTCAAATATCCATACTCCATCTCTATAATTCATAACCACTATCATATACACTTGAAACTCTGAAATTCTGCATAAGCTCAAACATATATATGCTGGGAATTCATAAAAATTGCATATGATAACATTTCTTCGATCCGTTTTCGATTCTATAACATCTATGATCTAAATAACATGTATTCACAATCATATCAGAATTTCCCCAACATGTAAACTTCAAAATAGGCTGCAAAGACATAGAAATTATACCCTTTTGAAGTTCTTGATGCAAGGAACTCAAATCCGAACTCGGAACTAAATTCGGGTAATCGAATCTTGTAAAACTAGCAAATGAAACTTGGAAGAACTTGCTGAATCCTCTTAGTTTCTCTCGGTCATCTGCTGTTCCAAGGGAAGGTAATGAAGACAACACTATATATATCTTGCATGAAAACAAACACATGGCTTCTTCTTTGAATTACACGTCTGCGCGACATCACTCGCGCATATGCGCGAGACCTACGGGTCTCGGCAATAAAATTCCTAACTCCTCGTGCATATGCGCGCTTCATCTTGCGCATATGCGCCAAAGCTTCTGGAAGTGTCGCGCATATGCGTCTTATCTCGCGCATGTGCGCCAATGTCTCTGGACGGGTCGCGCATATGCGCACATTTCTTCGCGCATGTGCGCCAACTGTTATGTCCTATTTTGAATATTTTCTCCTTTCATCTTATGTCTTTCCTACTCCTATCTTACTTAATACTTCCCGTTGCATGTCATGCATACTTATATTTTCCGAGTCTCACATCAATGAAGACTAATAATCTCGAACCTTACAGTAATTTTGAGAAAATGGTTGAAAATTTGGCCTTTTGAAATTGTTCAAAACATTGGCTTGTTCATGGAGACATTCTTTAAAAGAGGGCAAAGTGGGACAATCTTTTGTAAAATGATCACTTGTATCACAGATGTGATACACAATTTCTTGAACAGATTTTAATTGACCATTCTTTTTCAATTCAAGTGCCTCAACTTTTCTTGCCAAAGAAGTAAATCTAGCTTGAAGATCATGTTCATCTTTGAGAGTGTACATACCTCCACCAGATGTAGGAGATTGAATCTTGTTTGATGGTTCGATTGTACCTTTAGTGTCCCAATTTTGAGCATTTTCAGCTGATGAATCGAGATACTCAATTACCTCGTTTGGATCTTTATCTTCAAATGTTCCATTACACATAAATTCAACCATTTGCCTATCTTTAGGAGTTAAGACTTCATAAAATTGAGAAACAACTCTCCAAATTTCAAAACCATGATGTGGACAAAGATTAAGCAATTCTTTATATCTATCCCAACACTGATAAAAAGTTTCTCCTTGTTTTTGAGTGAAAGTGATGATTTGCCTTTTGAAAGAATTTGTTCTATGAGATGGAAAAAACTTTTTCAAAAATTGTTGTTGCAATTCATCCCAAGTTCGAATGGATCCCGATCTAAGATTTTGTAGCCAAGTTTTAGCTTTATCTTTTAAAGAAAAAGGAAAAATCTTAAATCGAATGGTGTTCATGCTACAATTTAGATCATTATATGTGTTGCACACTTCTTCAAACTCTCGTAAATGCATGTATGGATTTTCAGAATCGAAGACATGAAAATTGGGTAAAATTTGGATAATACCAGGCTTAAAATTGAAATGAGATGCATCAGGGGGAAAAACTAGACATGAAGGTGCACTAGTACGTGTAGGATTCATATGATATCTAAGTGTTCTTCTTCTATCATGATCATGTTGAGATTGAATTTCATCTTCAATTTCTTGGATGGGTTCTTCCGCTATGTTTTGTAAAAATAAAGGGTTATTTAGAATGAGTCGACCACTAAGTGTACGTGACCAAATGCTCATGCAAAAGAATAAAAACACACAAAAGCAATAAAAATTCAAATAAAAAAAAATAAAATATAAACAAAATTAAATAGACTTGAAATTAAATTATACTTCCTCGGCCACGGCGCCAAAAAACTTGTTGTCACTTTGTTGCACTCCCAAGAGCAGGTTGTCCACAAGTAGTATAATTCGGTGAGTCTGATATCGTATCCACAGGGAAGCTAAGGTAATTACAAGTCCATTACAATGTCTTTTTGTTTTGTTTTTGTTTTTGTTTCTTTTTAATTTTAATTGTTTGAATCTGTAATGGGTAAATTTTAAATGTTTAAATTTTAATTTAATTAGTTGAGATTAAAGGATCAACTCTTGGTATTTTAATAAAGTTAACATTAACGAACAATATTGAAATCCACTTAATAAAATGGTTCCAATATATTAAATAATCATATTTATATTATGTTATATATTATTATCTTATAAGTATATATTATATACCAAAACTTATAAATGTGGTCAAGTATTTATTGTGCTATATATATTTGTAAACACTAAATCAAGGTTTCCACTTTAAATGGTTGGTAAAACAAAAGAAACATTTAAATGGTACCAATAAATTAATACTACGATATATTCATATATAATAAATCAAGGAATCCAATTTAAATGATTGGTAAAATCAAACTAACATTTAAATGGTTCCAAGAATTTAATATTATAATATATTTATATATAATAAATCAAGGCATCCACTCTAAAATGGTTGGTAATACCAAACTAACATTTAAATGATTCAAGAATTTAGTGTAACATATAGCAACAATAAATCAAAACTCCCACTTATAAGTAGGGTATAAAAATGCTTAAAGAAATAAATATAACTTAAACAATAAATAATGATTAAATAATATAAAACATAGATTCTTACCTTTTAATAATTTTATTATCATGCCAAGAGTTTCACCTTATCATCTCAACTTTAGGAAGTTAGTTATTCATTATTCAAAGTGTAAAACTTTGAATATGAAATTAACATGCTAATTGTATTTAAATGAAGAAATAAAGAAAAAATATAGAGAGAAATATTATGAATTCAAAGGTTTGTTCATAGAATGAGGGTTATCTCAATACATTACAATGCACCCCTATTTATAGCCAAATTTGGGGAGACAACCACAAATAAAATATTATTTTTTTACACATAAGTCTTCATTGGTGTTCCAAGATATTATATTATATTACACATCACTTTTGAAAATCTTCTTCTCCGAATTTGCTTCTTCACACAAAAAGAAACATGTGGATAATTGAGTTTTCTAGTTGTGGTATTTTTTTCAGACCATTTGACCAAGTAATTTGAGAGATATGGCCAAAATACTAGAGCATGGTAAAACTGCCACTCCTTTGTTAACTTTATTTGTTGCTTAATTTGATCCCAATTGTGAGAGGATTTTTATCTCATGCTTGCCACCAATATTGTAGATATTAACATCAACTTTCTACAGGTCCAAGAATCATCTTAATCCCATTTGCAACGCCAAGTTTATTCTTGTTTTATCGAACCTGTAAAAATAGTAAAAACTTGTAATTACACAAAAACTTATATTTTATAAAATTTATTATAAAACATATAAAATTTAAACATTTAATAAAACAAAAACTATATATTTATATTATAAAAAATTTAATTAATGTACAATTTTTATGTTTATCAGGAGGATGATGTGAACACGAGTGGTCAAGCCCCAAGGAAAGCATGGTATCCTTTGGAGTTGCCAGAGGGACCAATCACGAGGGAACGCCTGAAGAGGTTCAAAGAAGCAATGAATGGGCTTATGAGCAATCGAGGAGGGCTTACATTCAAGGAGCAAAGTGCCGAAGGGTGCGTGATGCATGGGAGCGAATTCGGGAGCCAAAGAAGCATTATTCAAGCAATATATGTTGAAGAATCCCGAAAGACTTGCGCTCGGGCAGATATAGGTTACTGCCCAAGCGGGTACAATGCATCTTGAAAAATAAAAATTCGAAGACCTTCCGCCCGGGCGCACCAAAGTTACCGCCCGAGCGCGACCCGAGGAAAAGTGATCGCCAAAGACCGGGCGGACATAAATATCCGCTCGAGCGGACACTGTTCCGAGAAAAATATTTTTTCCTTATTTAGTGTTTTAATTTGTTTGGTAACTAGATTTTGATATCCTTTTGATATGTATGGATATTATGGACGAAATTTTGAACACTTTTCAGATTATTGAAGATTGAATAGAGTTTGTTCTTGAGTTTTCTGTCAAACAACCAAAGAGCTTTTAGCTTTGTATCAAAAATCAAAATTATCAAAGTTTAAGCTTTGTGGCGTTTGTCGATCGTTCTTGTGCGGATTGTCTTAGACTTGTTCTTTGAAGGTTCGTTCGAGTTTTCGATTGTTGGTATTTGAGGCAGGAGACTGAATATTCTTGAAGATTTCACCTTTCAGAGGAGTTGTCAGATTTGGCAAGGAAAAGGAAGTTGTCTCAACATTATATTAGGTCGTATCAGATTCTCAAGAAGATAGAAGATCGTGTCTATCGACTCGTATTGCCGCCTTCTTTATCTGGGATACATGATGTCTTTCATGTATCTTTTTTACGGAAGTATATTCCGATGCTTCACACGTTATTCAACCAGACGAGGCCGAAATGGATAAGACACTGAGTTACTTCAAATTGTATTATGATATTATACTTCTTGAATTATTATTCCAGATCAGAATCAGAAATCGTGAAGAAAAGTCGCTCAGAACAAAGACAATTCCGTTTGTGGAAGTTCAATGGAATTATCATGGTACTAAAGAAACTACTTGGGAAACAGAATCTGATATTAGACAGAGATTTCAGAATTGTTTCATTGCGGTGATTTTTTTTATGATTAACTTCCCTTATACATTTCATCGTGGTATGATATGATTACCTGTGATATGATATGATTTCCTGTGATTTCGGGGACGAAATCGGATCTTAGGGGGGGAGAAATGTAAGGCCCGAGAATTTATCCCGTTAATCTGGAATTATTTGGTGACAATTAATGTGATTATAGACGGAAATGATTAGACCGGAAAAGACGAGAAAAGAAAAGAAAAATGTGCGAGGACAGTACACCTCGGGCATATGTGTGACACTGATGCGCGCATATGCATGAGTTGGGCAGAGAACCTCGCGCAGCTTGTGCAAGGAAGAAGTGTGAGACCAGAAGGTCTCGCGCATATACGTCTAGACGAGGCGTGCATATGCGCGAGTTGCAACAGGCAGAGACAGTAGGTCTCGCGCATATGCGCGGAAGTTGTGCGCGCATATGCGCGAGCTGCCGAGAACACACGCGCCGAGACATAAGGTCTCGCGCATATGCGCCGAGTAGTGTCGCGCATATGCGCAAGACGTGCAGTGCAAAGAACAAGCCACGTTTTGCTGAGGCATGCATGATATATATATCCTTTCCTTTATTCAGTGGCCGGGGGAAGAAAACGAAATCCAGGGGAAAGGCTTGAAATTGTTAGACTTAGAATTTGATTTACGAACAATCCGTCCGTCCAAACTTCAATCCGACTTCGGTACCGTGTTTTTATCGACGAGAGATACAATTGGACGTAAGTTTTGCTACGTTTTGATATGATTTGAAATTATGATACTGTCAGAATCGGATATGATTGATATATGTTTTTCTTGACATAGTAGACATTGTATAATAAGGACCGGATTGAAGAACAGATACCGTATGTAATTATTATGAACTTTCAGAACTGATATGATCGAGATTGTACAGATTTGAGATTATGATCTGTTATTGTTGAGATTTTGGGTTGTACTGATATTGATTATGAGCCGTGTTATTATTTCTGTGATGTTGAGATTGATGGGGTTATTGAGATTATATTGTTATGCCGTCGAAACATCAGTAGATTGATATTAATCAGATTCGCTATTGATTGAGATTGTATCGTTGTATATTTGACATTGATCATAGTATGTCTAGATTTGAGTATTGATTGAATGAGGTATTGATATTGTGCCTATTCGATATTATCATTAGCAGATTGAGTATGGACAGATCGGAATTCGAGACATTGACTTCATCAGACCGAGAAGAGAAAGGTATAAATCAATGTTGATTCGTGATTGCACAACTCGAGTTTGACTTAACTTGAGTCTCCCAAAATCACATACTTGATTGTCATTGCCTCGATCTATGGCAGTGTTTAAGATTGATATGCTTATTTTATTGATTTATAGTTAAGCATTTGTTATGTTATGAGTAATTGGCATGATATGCCTAGTCATTGGCAGGATAAGCCCAGTTTTGGAGATATGCCAAGTCTTTGGCAGGACATCTCAAGACACCGGACGTTTGGTCATATCGATGTGTGCATTGGAGTAGAGCGACTTCTATAGAGAGATTGGATATGGACAGGACCAAAGTCCGTAAATAAGAACATACCGCCTCGATCGGGAGAGTAGGTGGGAGATCATTGCGTTCTTATTCAGATCGGGATCCCTAGATTAGGAATGAGTCGAGTCAGAGTCTCAGAGTCACAGAGTATGATTTACCGTGTGATATTGATTCATGTTTCTGGCAGTGATACATGTTACGGATATCTGCTTCATGCTTTTATATCTGTTTATATGAAATCCATGTATACATGGTTTATACTGGGAATATAATTCTCACCGGAGTTATCCGGTTGTTGTCTTGTTTGTGTGTGTGCATGACAACAGGTGGGACAAGATCAGGGTCAAGACGAAGATGAGAGAGGACTAGTTTAGCGAGGAGATTCGGACCCAGAAGTAGATCTTTTTCTTTATCTGACATGTAGTGAATGAACAGTAATTGTTATGATTTACTTTTTTACAGGACTTGTACTTAGATCTGGATAATGATATTGTAAATGAAATAAGATTTATTTTCATATGTTTCCGCTTTTGTACTTTAAAAAAAAAATTAGACCCTATTTTTTTAATTGTTTTAATTATTCCCAAAGATGATTAAGAACTGAATTAGCGTCCGGGTCCCCACATATACGGTGAGAAGTTTGAAATCTATTCTGATCAAAAGAGTTTGAAGTATCTGTTTTCACAGTCAGAGCTGAATATGAGGCACCGAAGATGGCTTGATTTACTTAAAGACTTTGATTGTGAAATCAAGTAATATCTAGGAAAGTCGAGTGCAACAGGTGATGCACTAAGTCGTAAGGTAACTTCTTTGTCAAGTCGTAAGGTATGTTCTTTGTCCTTATCGACTATTGGTGTTTCAAATATTGTAAGGCCCAAGATGTGAGTTGGTAATCAGCAATTATTCATGCATGATTTGATGTATTTATCGAAGGCCGAAGAAGCGACGTTGCAATTTGAGTTTAGTTGCAAAGTATAGTGTTGGAGGAGAAAAGACCAGCGAACCCGCGGTAAAAGAGAGAGCGCACCCGCAGTGGGTCTTTTGGAATTTTGGAGGTGGTACAGTAGAGTCAGCGAACTCGCGCCATAAAAGTGACCGCACCTGCGGTGTTGGCACAGAGAGGGCAACGCAACCCCGTGTCTTCTGAATTTGTGGAAGTATTACAGTTGGCTCAGCGCACCCGCGGTGCGATGTGTTGAACAAAGATTAAACCATTTGCCCTCACCATGCAAGATATATATATGAAGTGTCTTCATGCCTTAAATCAGCAGGAAAGCACCAAGAGAACTTCAGAGAAAGCCTCCGAACTTCATTTCCTCTTAGACAATTGATTGTGAAGAATCTAAAAATCCGATTTTCGATCCAAGCTTATATTCATGCTCCTCGTATCATTAGCTTCGAAAGGATGTAAGTATTATTGTCATTCAGCAGGTTTTGAGGTTGACATGTTGGAGAAATCAGATTTTGATTACTATCATGTGTTCTTATGATTATGGTGAAATGATATTCGCAACTGGATCGTAGAATGGACATTGTATGCTATTGTTATTAATTTTCAGCATGTATCGAATTTGAGATATGCAGATTTCAGCATTGATAGGTGTTTATGATGAAGATTGTGAGTTATTGTGACTGATTATTGTTGTTTGAGATGACCGGTATCGCGAGATTACGTTGTTATGCTGTCAAAATGTACTGAGATTGAATATTGATATGTACATGTATCGGTTTGAGTTGTGAATTGATATTGAGCTATTTGACATTGCCACTTCAGATTGATATCGGCAAGATTTGACTTCTAGACTCTGATCTTGGCAAAGACTGAACAACGAAATGTATAATTCAATGTTTGATTGGGGAGATATAACTCGAATTAGATCCGGTTTGAGTTTCTCACAAACCACATACTAGAGTTTATACCTTGTTATGTGTTGTGCTTTATATTGATTTATATACAAGCATTGAGATAGGAGAGTCATTGGCAGATATGCCAAGTTCTAGACGTTTGGTGGTATCGAGGCATAGGAGAAGATCGACTCCGATTGTAGATATTCGATACTGACAGGGCCGAAGTATAGGAATAAGACGTACCGCCACCCCGATTGGGAGAATAGGTGGGAGACTTGTTACGTCTTATTCACACCGGGATCCCTAGATTAAGATATGAGACGAGTTAAAGAGTAAGAGTCGAATTGTTTTATCTGTATTCACTAATGTGTCATAATTACTGAATTATGTGTAATGATTTTTTATGAAATTGCATGACATGCATGTATACATGTTTTATACTGGGATTTGTTCTCACCGGAGTTTTCGGCTGTTGTTGTGTCTGTATGTGTGCATGACAACAGGTGGGGCAGGATCAGGGTCGAAACAAAGATGAGAGAACGAGATAGCGTGGTGGTCACAGGCGTAGATGATGGACTAGTAGTTTTTACATTTGATATGTGATGTGTCAAACTCTAGTTTGTATGATTGTAATGGAACAAGATATGTACTACTTTGGTTGAAATAAAATAGAGTTATTACTTGTGTATGATTTATATACACTTGTTTATGTTACTAAAAGAATTTTTTTTTTTATGACCCACATTTTCTAGCAAAGATCCAATTAATCCCAAAGACAATTGAGTTAGAGCCCTGGTCCCCACAACAGGTTGTATCAAAGCGATAGGTCCTTTAGACTAAGATAGAATAGAATGAGTGGGGGTAGATTGAATTTTCTTCCTTGCTTTTATTGTGCTAGCATGATTTATTGCTTTCACTATTACATGTTGTCTTTTTATCTGAGTTGATTACAGCATGTATTTGCAAAGACTGAATCAGAACCGATTCTGGATCAGAGGTATATGATCAGAGGAGGATTGAGACAGATTGTATAGATTGTGTACTAATCCCTTTGATAATCAGATATGCCTCCTCGACGAGTACCGCAACCAGTAGCAGGTTGAGCACCAGAACAGGGCAGTACTTCCAATGATCCGATGGATGTGACCGCTACTCCGATGGAGACTTTTTTGAAAAGGTTTCAGTCGTTTCGACCACCGACACTGAAGGGAATAGAAAGTGCAGTTGAGTGTGAAGGTTGGCTCAATGTGTGGGGACCCGGGCTCTAATTCTTTTTCTTGGGATTAAATGGATCAATAATATAAAAGTGGGTCAAATTTTCGCTTTTTACATTACTCAAATGTAACTAAACAACATCAGTTCTTTATTTATTTTACAACATGCAAACATAATATACAAACATAGGATACAACATTTCTTGTTTTAATCCATCCTCTGTAACTAGTAGTGAAATACAGTACAAGATAAAAGTAACTCTACTAGTCCATCTGCTAGGCCCGTGATCACCACGCTATGTCCATCGCTCATCTCTGTCGTGACCCAGATCCTGCCCCACCTGTTGTTATGCACACATACAGACATAACAACAGCCGGAAAACCGGTGAGAACAAATCCCAGTATAAACATGTATACATGCAATACAACAATCTAAAACATGAAACATGCTAATATGGATGTCATTCATATATAATCATGCAATGCGAGTCTAATCATGTCTAGATGCGACTCGACTAAAACTCTAGGGATCCCGTTGTGAATAAGACGTCACTGGCTGTCACCTACCCTACCAATCGAGGTGCTGTACGTCTTATTCCTAGACTTCGGCCTGATCTGTATCCGCGTCTACAATAGGGGCGGTGATCTTCCCCTAAGCTGAGATATCGCCGAACATCTAGTAGTCTGCCTGATCTCCAGACTGCCCTATCTTAATGCATGAATACAAAATCTGTAAACAAGCATAATGCAATGCTACATGATCTGTAAACAAAGCATAGCAAGATCTGCATACAAGTTCTATAAACCAATCTATAACAATCATAATCATATCAAGGTATGAACAATAAAACAAGTATGTGATTTTGGTTGGGAAACTCAAATGTGATCTCATTTGAGTCGTGATTCCCCAAACAAAACATGTACTATACCTTTCGTCGTAGAATCGCTGTCACGGTCGTCAATACGAATCTGAAATGGAAATGTGGATACGCACTCTATCAATTTCTAATCTAAATCAACACATAACCAAGTCACTACGTGATCTCAATAAAATCCGACGGCATAACGACGTAATTTTCTATACCAGTCGATTCAATTCTCAACAGATATCAGCACTATCTTATTCTCAATCACAATCCAATACAATATTCATCCAAACACAATAATTCTATCCCAACAATTCATAAATCATATTAAAATTCATAGGAAATGCATATGATATCCTTTCTTTGATCCGTCTACAAATATATCATGCTCAATACGCCAAGAACACAATATAATTATCATATTCTCATTTCCTAAACATCTGAATTTCGAAACTTACTGAAATTACATAAAACTTACATCACTTTATAGCCAATACCGAGAGGAGCTCAAAACCGAAGTCGGATTTGAATTTGGATAAGTAATTCTTGCAAAATCACAATTTGAAAGTTGAAAAGGAGTTGAAAGCTTTCTTCTGAAATTCTCGTCGATTCATGTTGCTGAATGAAGAATTCGTGCCACTTCTATATATACATTGCATGGTTTAAGACACATGGCAAATCCTTTGAGATACACGCCTCTCGCTCGGGCGGTCAAAAGTTACCGCCCGGGCGAGTAATGCTCGGCCCTCGCCCAATCCAACAGCCTCGCTCGGGCGGTAAAAAACATCCGCCCGGGCGAGTGACTCTCGACCCTCTTCTCCGAGGCAGTCTCGCTCGGGCGGTCAAAAATGTCCGCCCGGGCGAGTCACTTTCGCCCCACACTATTTTTATCTCAATTTAATCTTAAGATAACCTGGTTATAATCATGTCACTCAAACTTGATAATCTCAAACTAACATGTTATAAAATCTTGGACATTACACAATGACATCGAAATGTTATTTGAATCTCTTGACTACACTGACGAGCGAAGAGTTAAACTTATTGGGCATCAACTGCAAGAAGTTGCAAAGAACTGGTGGCTTACCACGAAGACAACATTGGAGTAAACTTATTGGGCATCAACTGCAAGAAGTTGCAAAGAACTGGTGGCTTACCACGAAGACAGCATTGGAGCATCGTGCATAGAGATCACTTGGAAAGTTTTTAAATCAGAGTTCTATCAGCTATTATTTCCCGTGTCCTACCGAAAAGACAAAGGTGCTGAATTTGCCAATTTGAGACAGGGACAGTTGAACAGCGAGGAATATGTGGCAAAGTTTTCCACATTGCTCCGATTTGCTCCTCATGTCGCAGAGAATGACGAGGCCGTTGCGGATCAGTTTATCAATGGCCTGAATCCGAAAATCTTTACCTTGGTAAATACCGGTAGACCGAACAACTTTTCAGAGGCCTTGAACCGTGCCAAGGGGGCAGAAGCTGGATTGCTTAGGCAACGAAGCACTTCTTATGTTGCTCCGACTCCGAGACCGCCACAGCCCTCTTTTCAACCACTTCCCAGATTCGAGAGTGGTGGTAGCAGCAGCGGAAGGAAATACCAGTTGAAAGTGAAGGGAAAACAGTTCAAAAGATCAGGGAGCAGTTCGTCGAGATCCAGTGGGTCACGACAGAGAGGTCCTGGCCAGAGTACAGAGTATACATGTGTATATTGGAGTTCTTGTGGAGGCCGACATGCCACCGAGCAGTGTCAGGGTGTTATGGGTCGCTGCAATATCTGCAGACAGCAGGGACACTTCGCCAGGGTTTGTCCCCAGAGAGGTGTACAACAAACTCAGAGTGTAGGAGTATCTGGTTCAGTAGCTCAGCCTGAGAGGCAAGCTTCATCTGTTCATTCCTTTCAGCCCACTCCTACACAGACACAGCCCAGAGCCAGAGGTAGCCAGACTTTTAGCCAACCTCCCAGACAGTAGGCTCGAGTATTTACATTGACAGAAGAGCAGGCCCAAGATGCACCAGATGATGTGATTGCAGGTAACTATTTTCTTTGCGGTAATCCTGCCTATGTATTGATTGATACGGGTGCATCTCATACTTTCATATCTGACCGCTTTGCATTGTTGCATTCATTGCCTGTCGAGTCATTAACTGCTGTAGTGTCTATTTTTTCTCCGTTGGGAAGTGGTCTTATATATGTGACTTCGGTTAGACAATGTATATTACAGTTTGAGGGTCATGAGATTGACTTAGATTGCATTGTACTTGGATTGGCTGATTTTGACTGTATTGTTGGGATTGATATGTTAACCAAATACAGAGCCACTGTAGATTGTTTCCAGAAGATTGTCAGATTCAGACCAGAGATGGCTGATGAGTGGAAATTCTACGGTAAGGGTTCCAGATCTCGGATTCCCTTAGTATCTGTTTTGACGATTACTAGATTATAGCAGAAAGGAGTAGATGGGTTCCTTGTATATTTAGTAGATCTACTGAAATCGAGCCCAGCTTGGCAGATCTGCCAGTGGTTTGCGAGTTCGCTGATGTATTCCCAGACGAGATTTCAAGGTTACCTCCAGTTCGAGAGGTAGATTTCAGTATTGATCTTCTACCAGCAACCGTTCCTATATCGCGAGCTCCTTATAGAATGGCACCTATTGAATTAAAATAATGGAAAGAAAAGCTCGAAGATTTATTGGCCAAAGGTTATATCAGACCGAGTATATCTCCTTGGGGTGCTCCTGTACTGTTTGTGTGAAATAAAGACGGTTCAATGAGATTGTGTATTGATTATCGGCAACTGAACAAGGCAATGATAATAGAACAAATATCCCTTGCCTCATATCGAAGATTTATTTGATCAGTTGCAGGGATCCTCTGTCTATTCCAAGATTGATTTGAGATCCGGATATCACCAGCTAAGAGTCCGAGATGTTGATATACCGAAGACAGCATTCCGAACCAGGTATGGACACTATGAATTTATTGTCATGCCTTTTGGTTTAATGAATTCTCCAGCAGTGTTTATGGGACTGATGAACCGTGGCTTTCAGAAGTATCTGGATGAGTTTGTTATTTTTAATTGATGATATTCTGGTTTATTCCAAGAGTATGATTGAGCATGCTGAACATTTAAGAATTATGTTGTAGACGCTAAGAAATGAGAAACTATATGCTAAACTGTCAAAATGTGAGTTTTGGCTGAGACAGGTTGTCTTTTTGGGGAATATCATATCTGGAGACGGTATTTCTGTTGATCTGAGCAAAGTCGAGTCAGTGATCAGTTGTCCTAGACCGACCTCAGTGCCAGAGATACGCAGTTTCATGGGTTTAGGAGGGTACTATCGACGATTTATTAAAAATTTCTCCAGTATTGCGAAGCCGATTACCCAATTAACACAGAAGAATGCGCCATTTGTGTGGTCTCAAGCATGTGAGTCTAGCTTCTTGGAGTTGATGAAACGACTGACCAGTGCTCCAGTGTTGACGATACCTTCAAGTACTGGTGATTTCGTTGTATATTGTGATTCATCTCACAGGGGATTAGGATTTATTCTTATGCAGCGAGGACATGTCATTGCATATGCCTCGAGACAGTTGAAGCCACATGAGACTCGTTACCCAATTCATGATCTTGAATTGGCGGCCATCGTATTTTCACTGAAGATATGGCGACACTATCTTTATGGCGAGAAGTTTGAAATCTACTCTGAGCACAAAAGCATGAAGTACTTGTTTTCACAGTCATAGTTGAACATGAGACAACGTAGGTGGCTTGATTTATTAAAGGACTTTGATTGTGAGATCAAGTATTATCCGGGGAAGTCAAATGCAGCAGCAGATGCCTTGAGTCGAAAGGTATGTTCTTTATCCTTAGCGACGATAGGTGTTTCAAATTTGATTGAAGATTGTTGTTTGTCTAGATTAGCATTTGATACAAATAGTAGACCGTTGCGATTTGCTACGATCCAAGTGGAATCGGATTTGATTGTTCGTATTAAAGAAGCACAGAAAAATGATCCGAATGTTCAGAATTCGATTCATATGTTTAGAACCAGGCATCAGTCAGAGTATCAGGTACATGATCATGTATTATACGTGAATAACCGTCTTGTAGTTCCAGATGTTTCAGATTTGAAACAACAGATTTTATCAGAAGCGCACTGTAGTCGGTTCAGTATTCATCCTTGTGGCAAAAAGATGTACAATGATCTGAAGACACAGTTTTGGTTGAAAAAGATGAAATCAGACAGTACAAAGTTTGTATCTAAATGTTTGAACTGCCAACAGTTGAAGGCTGAGAGTGTAATGCCCGAGATTGTAGGTTGATAAAACGAAATTATGAAGTGTTGCATGAAGGAGGTGATAGGGGATCGGTTACGGTGACTGGAAGCGCAACAGAAGTTTAAAAAATCGAATTTTTGTTAGAAATTTTCGGCCACCATGAATGTGTGTAGCAAATACAAAAACAAACACATAATAATGTCATACATAGGGTGTTTGAGAGATATACCTATCAATCTCAAGGATTGATGTATGGCTCCAACCAAGGTGTAAACACCTTAGCTCTTCAAAGGATGATAAATGTACAAGCTTCCTTTGAGCACTCCTTGCTCAACTATTAAGCCCACCACCAACTAGCTAGAGCCCCTTTTATTTTGCACTAGAAAAATAAAAGGATTTTCAAAGAGAAGTGTTTTTCATTCCCCAACACTTGAAGAAGAAATTGAGAGAAAACTTGGAGAGAAAGAGCTTGGAGAATTCGGCCATTGCATCTCAAAATTGGGGGAAGGGAGACTTGTCTTGGGCTTGCAAAAAGTAGAGACAAAAGTAGCATGCCAAGCCTTGATATTTGAAAAAGTTGTCTCCAACTCTTCACCTCCCATGCATGCATATATTATATGGTTTTTAACAAATTAAAAACCATGGACTAAATTTAATTATATCAAACATATTTGAGACCAATTAAACATTACTTGAATTTACTCAAGTCCACTAGTTAAATAATTTATTTAAATTGAGCTCTACAAGACTCAATATAATTTAATTAATTCAACACTTGAATTAATTTAATTATTTGGACTCTACTAGGTCCACTAACGTTTAATTAATTCAACACTTGAATTAATTTAATTTAGTGCATAATAATGTTTATGAAAATCACAATTTTCAAATACATTATTCACTTGGCCAACTTTTAATTTAGGAACACATTCATAAATTAAAATTTACATTTCTCTCATAGAAGTCATACTTCTATTTTTCTTTACGCTTATAAACTCATTTATAAGCCGTTCAACAAATTGAACTATTTTCTCCTTTATAGAAGTCATACTTCTAATTTTCCTTACGTTTATAAACTCCTTTATAATCCGTTCAACACATTGAACTATTTTTACTTCTCAACGGGATCTAGAAATCTAGTACTTGTGTGGCCCTCAATGGTTCATTGATACAACTAGCCGTGGGTTCACATCTCCATGTGATTCGGACTAAACATGTCTTTATAAGAGCATACCCCAACCGCTCCATTCTTACTTATCAACACCTTGATAACAAGAACGTCAGAACTCAAGTCTGATAGTACCCAACCAACCATGTTAAATGCCTAGCAGCATCGCTTACATGATTCCCTAGGTATCTAATGATAGTGCCTGCAAGAACCATTCAATTATGGTTAGCGTACAGTACGGTCCCTTCAACTCATATATCCCGACCGATTCGACAACCATTGGTTTATCGAGAGTTGTCAATGAATCGATACTATGTGTCATGTCGTAGTTGCATCGATGGTGTAATCTATGAAACCCCTTTCATAATTACCACCATACTCTGATCAGAGATTTCAACCTACATACACATGAGAACACATAGGATATCCATACCCGAAGGTAAGCGGTGAATCCCCGACTACAATGCATCGACTCCTATATGTTTCGACAAAACACCCAACATTGCCACCTGATGACCCCTTGAGAGTCGGTAAACAAGTCAAAGTGTAATACTAGCACATATAGTCTCAATGTTGTCCCGGGTCATAAGGACTAATGGTGTACAACCATAAACTAGGACATTTCCACTCGATAACTGAGAACCACTTGGAAAGTCCTTTTATGGAGGGTTGTTCAGTGCACTCTACAGGAGCACTTATCTGCATGCTCGGACATCACAATGTGCCCTACCAATGAAACATGGTACTCACATCGCAGATACTAGGCTCGAACTCGAGCGGCCTATATCCTTCTTAACGGCGGCTGAATCGACTAGGAACTGTTTAGAATATACAGTATTACAAATATGAGTTTCATGATACTCATCATATGAGCATCTCATATTCTTTCTACGGTTTTATATTCAAGGTCTTTATCTATGCAACTAGCATGGGTATACAGATAAAGATTTGCCAAAACAATAATTTCAAATATTATTAAAATAAAGATTGCTAATACATAGAGTTTCATTGCGAACACTCGGCCAACACTTGGCTCGACGGGCACCTACTCTAACAATCTCCCAATTGCACTAGAGCCAACTACCCATATGCTTCAAACCCATTTATTCGTGATGCATCTCGAATAATGGTCCAGGTAAAGGCTTAGCTAGTGGATCAACAACATTATCTGCGGAGCCGACTATGTCAAAAGACACTTCTTCCTCTTTCCACAATCTCTCCGAGGATGTGGTACTTTCTCAATACATGTTTGGACTTCTGGTGAGACCTTGGCTCCTTTGCTTGAGCTAAAGCTCCCGTGTTGTCACACAACACCGGGAGAGGAGCAACTCCATTAGGAATGACGTCCAACTCTTAGACGAAATTCCTTATCCAAACAGCCTCCCTTGCTGCATCTTATGCAGCAATGTATTCGGCTTCAGTGCTGGAATCCGCATTATTGTCTTGCTTGGAACTCTTCCAAGAGACAGCAGCACCATTGAGCATGAATACAAACCCAGAGGTTGACTTTGAGTCATCGATATCGCTTTGGAAGTTAGAGTTGGTATAGCCTTCCAATTTCAGTTCTCCACCCCATAGACCAAGAGCAATCTATTGGTCCTTCTCAACTACTTGAGGATGTCTTTCATAGCTTTCCAGTGTGGAAGACCAGGGTTCAATTGATATCTACTCACTACACTTAGTGCGAAAACCACGTCAGGACATGTAGATATCATCTCATACATGATGCTACCAATCGCATATGCATAAGGAATGCTTGTCATCGCTGCTATCTCTGTATCAGTCTTGAAAGACAGACTTGGATAGGGACACGCCATGACACATTGGTAGATGTCCTCTCTTGGACTCATCCATCGAGAACTGCTTCACGATGGTATCAATGTATGTGGACTGGGTGAGACCAAGCAATCTTCTTGATCTATCTCTATAGATCTGTATTCCCAATACAAAAGATGCTTCACCCAAGTCTTATATCGAGAACTTATTTGCTAACCATATTTTAGTTGATTGCAACATTCCTACATCATTCCCAATGATTAGAATGTCATCAACATAAAACACCAAGAATGTCACAACACTCCCACTGACCTTCTTATACACACAGGGTTCCTCTGGATTCTTATCAAAACCAAACTCTTTGATTGTACTATCGAATCTGAGGTTCCAACTCCTAGATGCCTGCTTTAGACCAAAAATAGATCTTTGAAGTTTGCAGACCATATGCTCACTTCTGATAGATGTAAACCCTCCAGGTTTGAGACATGTAAATCTCTTCCTTAATATCCCCATAAGAAAGGCTGTCTTGACATCCATCTGCCATATCTCATAGTCATACCAAGCAGCTATGGCTAGCAATATCCTTATAGACTTGAACATTGCAATTGGTGAAAAGGTTTCCTCAAAGTCAACTCCTTGCCTTTGAGTATATCATTTTGCCACCAATCGCGCCTTGAAGGTCAACACCTTCCCATCCGCCCCAAGTTTCCTCTTGTAAATCCATTTACACCCTATGGGAACAATTCCCTCAGGTGGATCCACGAGATTCCACACTTGGTTGGAATGCATGGAATTCATCTCAGATTCCATCGCTTCAAGTCACTTGGATGAATCGGCATCAGATAATGCTTCCTTGAAGGTCCTTGGATCACATCCATGGATAGGCTCATCATGGCCCTCTTCAAGAAGCAGACCATACCTCATAGGTGGTCTCGAGACTCTCTCGGATCTTCTAGGAGCTTGTATCTCCTCTCTTGGCTCTTCGGGTGTGGGTTCTATAATTGTGGGTGTCTCTCGAACCTCTTCGAGTTCTATCATCTCCCCTTTTCTATCCAATAGAAATTACTTTTCCAAAAAAGGTCGTATTCCTGTAAACAAACACTTTTGTTTCTTGGGGATGATAGAAATGATATCCAACTCAATTCTTTGGATATCCCACAAAGTAACATAAAATGGATCGACAATCTAATTTATCTCCCACTACTCGCTTCACATAAGCAGGGCTCCCCATATTATAAGATAAGAATATTTGGGAGGCTTACCCATCCATATCTCATATGGTGTCTGCCTTTGAAGGACATTTAATGGAATATCTTTCAATTTTAAGTTATAGAGATCGTTTTCAAGTTCACCAGTACCAATCATGAAAGGGGATCGGTTACGGTGACCGGAAGCGCAACGGAAGTTAAAAATTTTTAATTTTTCATACAAAAATTCGGCCACCACAATGTTTTGTGCAACAAATACAATAAACACCAAAATGTCATACATAGGGTGTTTTAGAAGATATTACCTATCAACCTCTTGAGGTTGATGATGGCTCCAACTTTGTTGTCAAGCAACAAAGCTCTTGAATGGCATGAAGATCTACAAGCTCTCCAAGATCTTGAATCTTTCCTTCAAATTAGGCCCACCACCAACTAGCTAGAACCCTTCATATTTTGCACTAGAAAAATATGAAGATTTTTCAAAGAGAAGTGTATATTTTCTCCTCAACAATTGAAGAAGAAAAATGAGAGAAAACTTGAGAGAGAAAGGGGAGGAATTTCGGCCATGAGGATGCAAGAATGAGGGAGGGGAGACTTGTCTTGGTAGTGGAAAAAGTTGTCCCAAAAAGTTGCATGCCATGCCTTGAAAACTCAAAAAGTAGTCTCCCAACCTTTCACCTCCCATGTATGCATATTATATGGTTTTTAATCAAATTAAAAACCATGGACTAAATTTAATTATCTCAAACACATTTGAGACTAATTAAACATTACTTGAATTACTCAAGTCCCACTAGTTAAATAATTATTTTAATTGAGCTCTTCAAGACTCAATATTATTTAATTAATTCAACACTTGGATTAATTTAATTATTTGGACTCTACTAGGTCCACTAGTGTTTAATTAATTCAACACTTGAATTAATTTAATTTAGTCCATAATAATGTTTATGAAAATCACAATTTTCAATTACATTATTCACTTGGCCAATTTTAATTTAGGAACACTTTCTTAAATTAAAATTTACATTTCTCTCATAGAAGTCATACTTCTATTTTTCTTTACACTTATAAACTCATTTATAAGTCGTTCAACGCATTGAACTATTTTCTCCTTTATAGAAGTCATACTTCTAATTTTCCCTACGCTTATAAACTCCTTTATAAGCCGTTCAACACATTGAACTATTTTTACTTCTCAACGGGATCTAGAAAACTAGCACTTGTGTGGCCCTCAATGGTTCATTGATACGACTAGCCGTGGGTTCACATCTCCATGTGATTCGGACTAAACATGTCCTTATGCGAGCATACCCCAATTGCCCCATTCTTACTTATCAACACCTTGATAACAAGAACGTCAGAACTCAAGTCTGATAGTACCCAACCAATCATGTTAAACGCCTAGCAGCATCGCTTACATGATTCCCTAGGTATCAAATGATAGTGCCTGCAAGAACCATTCAATTATGGTTAGCGTACAGTACGGTCCCTTCAACTCATATATCCCGATCGATTCGACAACCATTGGTTTATCGAGAGTTGTCAATGAATCGATACTATGTGTCATGTCGTAGTTGCATCGATGGTGTAATCTATGAAACCCCTTTCATAATTACCACCATACTCTGATCAGAGATTTCAACCCACATATACATGAAAAACACATAGGATATCCATACCCGTAGGTAAGCGGTGAATCCCCGACTACAATGCATCGACTCCTATATGTTTCGCCGTAACACCCAACCTTGCCACCTAATGACCCCACAAGAGTCGGTAAACAAGTCAAAGTGAAACGCTAGCACATAGAGTCTCAATGTTGTCCCGAGTCATAAGGACTAATTCTGTACAACCATAAACCAGGACTTTTCCACTCGATAAGTGAGAACCACTTGGAAAGTCCTTTTATGGAGGGTTGTTCAGTGCACTCTACAAGGAGCACCTATCTGCATGTTCGGACATCACAATGTCCCCTACCAATGAAACATGGTACTCACATCGCAGATACTAGTCTCTAACTCGAGCGGCCTATATCCTTCTTAGTGGCGGCTGAATCGACTAGGAACCGTTTAGAATATACAGTATTACAAATATGAGTTTCATGATACTCATCATATGAGCATCTCATATTCTTTCTACTATTTGTATATTCAAGGGCTTTATCTATGCAGCTAGCATGGGTATACAGATAAAGATTTGCCAAAATAATAATTATAAATATTATTAAAATAAAGACTGCTTATACATAGAGTTTCATTGTGAACACTCGGCCAACACTTGGCTCGACGGGCACCTACTCTAACAATCTCCCACTTGCACTAGAGCCAACTACCCATATGCATAAAACCCATTGATTCGCGATGCTTGTTGAATAATGGTCCAGGTAAAGGCTTAGCTAGTGGATCAACAACATAATCTGCGGAGCCGACTTTGTCAATAGACACTACTCTTCTTTCCACAATCTCTCCGAGGATGTGGTACTTTCTCAATACTAGTTTGGATTTTTGATGAGACCTTGGCTCCTTTGCTTGAGCTAAAGCTCCCGTGTTGTCACACAACACCGGGACAGGAGCAACTCCATTAGGAATTACGCCCAACTCTTGGACGAAATTCCTTATCCAAACACCCTCCCTTGCTGCATCTGATGCAGCAATGTATTCGGCCTCTGTGCTGGAATCCGTGATATTGTCTCGCTTGGAACTCTTCCAAGAGACAGCAGCACCATAGAGCATGAATACAAAACCAGAGGTTGACTTCGAGTCATCGATATCGCTTTGGAAGCTAGAGTCGGTATAGCCTTCCAATTTTAGTTCTCCACCCCATAGACCATGAACAATTTATTGGTCCTTCTCAACTACTTGAGGATGTCTTTCACAGCTTTCCAGTGTGAAAGACCAGGGTTCGATTGATATCTACTCACTACACTTAGTGCGAAAGCCACGCCAAGACGTGTAGATATCATCCCATACATGATGCTACCAATTTCCGAAGCATACGGAATGCGTGTCATCGCCACTATCTCTGCATCAGTCTTGGAAGACAGACTTGGATAGGGACACGCCATGACACATTGGTAGGTGTCCTCCCTTGGACTCATCCATCGAGAACGGCTTCACGATGGTATCAATGTATGTGGACTGGGTGAGACTAAGCAATCTTCTCGATCTATCTCTATAGATCTGTATTCCCAATACAAAAGATGCTTCACCCAAGTCCTGCATCGAGAACTTACTCGCTAACAATATCTTAGTTGATTGCAACATTCCTACATCATTCCCAATGAGTAGAATGTCATCAACATACAACACCAGGAATGTCTCAACACTCCCACTGACCTTCTTATACACACAAGGTCCCTCAGGATTCTTATAAATCAAACTCTTTGATTGTACTATCGAATCTAAGGTTCCAACTCCTTGATGCCTTCTTTAGACCATAAATAGATCTCTGAAGTTTGCATACCATATGCTCACTTCCGATAGATGTAAACCCTTCAGGTTAAGACATGTAAATAACTTTCTTAAAATCCCCATTAAGAAAGTTTGTCTTGTCATCCATCTGCCATATCTCACAGTCATACCATGCAGCTATGGCTAGCAAAATCCTTATGGACTTGAACATTGTGACTGGGAAAAGGCTTCCTCAAAGTCAACTCCTTGTCTTTGAGTACATCTTTTTGCCACCAATCGCGCCTTGAAGGTCAATACCTTCCCATCCGCCCCAAGTCCCTATGGGAACAGTTCCCTCAGGTGGATCCACAAGATCCTACACTTGGTTCGAATGCATGGAATTCATCTCAGATTCCATTGCTTCAAGCCACTTGGATGAATCGGCAACAGATAACGCTTCCTTGAAGGTCCTTGGATCACATCCATGGTTAGGCTCATCATGGCTCTCTTCAAGAAGCAGACCATACCTCATAGGTGGTCTCGAGACTCTCTCGGATCTTCTAGGAGCTTGTATCTCCTCTCTTGGCTCTTCGGGTGTGGGTTCTATAATTGTGGGTTTCTCTCGAACCTCTTCGAGTTCTATCATTTCCCCTTTTCTATCCAATAGAAAATTCCTTTTCCAAAAAGGTTGCATTCCTAGAAACAAACACCTTTGTTTCTTTGGGATGATAGAAATGATATCCAACTTAATTCCTTGGATATCCCACAAAGTAATATAAAATGGATCAACTATCCAATTTATCTCCCACTACCTGCTTCATAAGCAGGGCACCCCCATATTCTAAAATAAGAATACTTACGAGGCTTACCCATCCATATCTCATATGGTGTGTGCCTTTTAATGGACATTTAGTGGAATATCTTTTAATTTAAGTTATAGAGATCGTTTTTAAGTTCATTAGTACCAATCAAACATTCATTCATGTAAATGTTGCAAACACCTTTGCAAAATAAACAAGAATATCCATCTTTATCACCATAGAAATGGAAACAAAGTTTTTTACAAAATTAGGTACAAACAAAACATCTCATAAAATTAACTTAAACTTTTTTTCAATAATATGTAAACATATTCAATAGCCTTGGCAGCAACTCTTGCTCCATTGCCCATCCTCTAGAAGGTCACACCTTCCTTAAGCATTCTACTTCTTCCCATCACCTGTAACCCATTACAGAGATGTGAATCACAACCGGTATCTAATACCCAAGAAGTAGAGTTAATTGAAATGTTTACTTAAATTCAGAACATACCGTTTCCAGAACACTTCTGGGCCAGATATTCCTTGCAATTTCGCCTCCAATGTCCAGGCATCTTGCAGTGATGACAAACATCACTAGTCTTGTCAGCCCTAACTGGTGTGGCTGCCACAACGGGATTCGGAGATTGCCTCAACAAGGGCACGTTCTTCTTGGGACGTTGGAAAGAACGCTTCTTTCCATTCCCATGTGAATCAATCTTCGTACCAGATGAAGAACCCACATAAAGAACCAACTTCTCTTTCTTGATGGTGGATTCAAACGTAACAAGCATGTTTACCAACTCCTCAAGGGTTGGTTCCATCTTGTTTATGTTGAAGTTCACCACAAAAGGATCAAATGAGCTAGGCAATGATAACAGCAACACGTCGGTGGTCAACTCCGAAGGCAAGATCAAATCCATGCCAACGAGCTTGTCCACGAGCCCGATCACTTTTAGGCCATGCTCATGGACCGAGGCCCCATCTCGCATGCGCAAAGTGATCAGCTCCTTGATGGTAGCATGCCTGAGAGGACGCGTTTGCTCACCAAAGAGCTCTTTGAGGTGCAAATGAATGTCAGCAGCATTCTTTGCACCCTCAAAACGCCTCTGCAGCTCATCGTTCATAGAAGTCAGCATATAACACCTGGCTATCAAGTCATGGTCACACCATTCCTTGTAAGCCTGCAATTCCTCAGGAGTGCAGTCAGTCGGAGCCTCAACAGGGGGCGACTGAGTCAGTGTATATGTTACCCTTTCCGAATTCAAGACTATTTTCAAATTTCTTAGCCAAGTGAGGTAATTAGGTCCAGTTAATATGTGTTTGTCGAGTATTACAGATATCGAATTGCGCATCGAAGACATTGTTGATTTGTACTGAAAAGTAAAACAGATAAATGTTGATGACTATTTTAAATATTTAGTAAGATATGAAGTTTGGACTTTTACTTCATAAATATTTGCTCCCACTGTTTTGACATCTTTCACTACCCTCTAGTGAAAACGGGAAACTCCTTACTTCAGTAGGTACGTAAGGTCCAATTAGCGAATTATGATCCCGAATAATATCAGCCAATCACAATTTCTAAAAGGTAGTTTCCAATTGCATCACAATGCAACCCTCTACGTAAACGTTTGTCTCACGTTTGATTAGGACCCAATAATATGACGTCGTTCATCTTTACGTGTCAAGGCTAACCCATCGATATTGAACCTTAATGGACGGTCGCCATGAGTTCCCTCAATAATATGAGCCGAAATCATGGGAGTTCCACGTAGTTCACATCACTATGTCAATGGATGTCACAGCTTTCCGGCACTAAGGGCCCCCCCAATAATATGAGCCGAGCCCCGAGTACGGGTAGCGTTCATCATGCACCCATTGTCGATGGAAGACAAGGAAATTATAACCAATTTTATAATTCCCCTTTTCGGGCTTGATATTAATTTTGAATCTTATTCAAAATGAGGGTTTTTAGTTTTGAAAGGTCTCATCATTAATTTTTATTTTAAAAGCTCGCCATGTTTGATCGTATGTTTGCCGGATTCATGCAACTTTGTTATTATCATAATAATAACGCACATACTCATTATTTATAACATATCATGCATATATTATAAACAGTAAACAAACAAGGATGATCAATCGCCCCAATACTAATGGACCGTGTGAGCTAAACACGGGCCTAGGTCCAATCCTAGGGTAAATGCACGGGATGCAAATGCAACTATTACATTAGCTTCCAATATTTACATGTCTTCGATCTTCATAATCATCATGGCCACCATCTTCCAATCTTGATCACCCACTATACTAATATTTACAAATAAATATCCATGGCAAATAGGGATACATCTCATGGGGTGGGAACGGGCCATAAACCAAGCCCACTTTAAATTTGATAATTATTACAATCATTCAACATCAAATATCCTAGCATACACCTAGCAAATTGGGCTTGGGCTTTTGATCATCCTTCATGCATAATATCACATATCATACACCATCAATTAATTATCACAATAATTAATTGATCCAATATTATATATCTTGATCCAATCACTAACCGCCACGATTATAAACTAAATTAACAAAGTATACAAACACCTTTGTCTACTTTCAAATTAATTTATTTATAACCGAATTTCTTGTAAATCACCATTTACTATAAATAATTAAAGTCCAACTTAAATTATTTATTTCATGAGAAAAATTTGCAACTTTTGTAATTTTAAACTTAAGGGCCCAAAAACTTATTTTTCACCAAAAACATTTTGGCCCATTTAAAATCACAAACATGTTAGCCATCCCATGGCCCAACAACTCAAGGCCCATGACACTTTGATATTCCAAAATACTTTTGGAAACCCTAGCCGTCATCACCGTCGCCGGAGCTCCGTCGCCGGATTCCGGCCAACTTACCCAAATTTTTTTTTTTATTTAAAATGTTGGGGCTGTTCGGGCAGCCCCTTGGGCTGCCCTAGCTGCCCATTTCGGGCAGCCCCTCGGGCAGCCCAAGCTGCCCGAAATGGGCAGCAACTAGCTGCCCAAAAACAGCCCCGAAAATGCCTTGAATCGTTGCAAAAATTTTGTTCTCATGCGGTTAGAAATCGATCTCAACATAATATCTTGTATTTGCTACACAAAAACGTAACCATAGCTCGGATACCACTTGAAAGGGGATCGGTTACGGTGACCGGAAGCGCAACGGAAGTTAAAAATTTTTAATTTTTCATACAAAAATTCGGCCACCACAATGTTTTGTGCAACAAATAAAATAAACACCAAAATGTCATACATAGGGTGTTTTAGAAGATATTACCTATCAACCTCTTGAGGTTGATGATGGCTCCAACTTTGTTGTCAAGCAACAAAGCTCTTGAATGGCATGAAGATCTACAAGCTCTCCAAGATCTTGAATCTTTCCTTCAAATTAGGCCCACCACCAACTAGCTAGAACCCTTCATATTTTGCACTAGAAAAATATGAAGATTTTTCAAAGAGAAGTGTATATTTTCTCCTCAACAATTGAAGAAGAAAAATGAGAGAAAACTTGAGAGAGAAAGGGGAGGAATTTCGGCCATGAGGATGCAAGAATGAGGGAGGGGAGACTTGTCTTGGTAGTGGAAAAAGTTGTCCCAAAAAGTTGCATGCCATGACTTGAAAACTCAAAAAGTAGTCTCCCAACCTTTCACCTCCCATGTATGCATATTATATGGTTTTTAATCAAATTAAAAACCATGGACTAAATTTAATTATCTCAAACACATTTGAGACTAATTAAACATTACTTGAATTTACTCAAGTCCCACTAGTTAAATAATTATTTTAATTGAGCTCTTCAAGACTCAATATTATTTAATTAATTCAACACTTGGATTAATTTAATTATTTGGACTCTACTAGGTCCACTAGTGTTTAATTAATTCAACACTTGAATTAATTTAATTTAGTCCATAATAATGTTTATGAAAATAACAATTTTCAATTACATTATTCACTTGGCCAATTTTAATTTAGGAACACTTCCTTAAATTAAAATTTACATTTCTCTTAGAGAAGTCATACTTCTATTTTTCTTTACACTTATAAACTCATTTATAAGTCGTTCAACGCATTGAACTATTTTCTCCTTTATAGAAGTCATACTTCTAATTTTCCCTACGCTTATAAACTCCTTTATAAGCCGTTCAACACATTGAACTATTTTTACTTCTCAACGGGATCTAGAAAGCTAGCACTTGTGTGGCCCTCAATGGTTCATTGATACGACTAGCCGTGGGTTCACATCTCCATGTGATTCGGACTAAACATGTCCTTATGCGAGCATACCCCAATTGCCTCATTCTTACTTATCAACACCTTGATAACAAGAACGTCAGAACTCAAGTCTGATAGTACCCAACCAATCATGTTAAACGCCTAGCAGCATCGCTTACATGATTCCCTAGGTATCAAATGATAGTGCCTGCAAGAACCATTCAATTATGGTTAGCGTACAGTACGGTCCCTTCAACTCATATATCCCGATCGATTCGACAACCATTGGTTTATCGAGAGTTGTCAATGAATCGATACTATGTGTCATGTCGTAGTTGCATCGATGGTGTAATCTATGAAACCCCTTTCATAATTACCACCATACTCTGATCAGAGATTTCAACCCACATATACATGAAAAACACATAGGATATCCATACCCGTAGGTAAGCGGTGAATCCCCGACTACAATGCATCGACTCCTATATGTTTCGCCGTAACACCCAACCTTGCCACCTAATGACCCCACAAGAGTCGGTAAACAAGTCAAAGTGAAACGCTAGCACATAGAGTCTCAATGTTGTCCCGGGTCATAAGGACTAATTCTGTACAACCATAAACCAAGACTTTTCCACTCGATAAGTGAGAACCACTTGGAAAGTCCTTTTATGGAGGGTTGTTCAGTGCACTCTACAAGGAGCACCTATCTGCATGTTCGGACATCACAATGTCCCCTACCAATGAAACATGGTACTCACATCGCAGATACTAGTCTCTAACTCGAGCGGCCTATATCCTTCTTAGTGGCGGCTGAATCGACTAGGAACCGTTTAGAATATACAGTATTACAAATATGAGTTTCATGATACTCATCATATGAGCATCTCATATTCTTTCTACTATTTGTATATTCAAGGGCTTTATCTATGTAGCTAGCATGGGTATACAGATAAAGATTTGCCAAAATAATAATTTCAAATATTATTAAAAAAAAGACTGCTTATACATAGAGTTTCATTGTGAACACTCGGCCAACACTTGGCTCGACGGGCACCTACTCTAACAAATCAAACATTCATTCATGTAAATGTTGCAAACACCTTTGCAAAATAAACAAGAATATCCATTTTTATCAGCATAGAAATGGAAACAATGTTTTTCACCAAATCCGGTACAAACAAAACATCTCTTAAAATTAACTTAAAACTATTGTTCAACAATAAGTAAACATATTCAATAGCCTTGGCAGCAACTCTTACCCCATTGCCCATCCTCTAGAAGGTCACACCTTCCTTAAGCTTTCTACTTCTTCCTATCACCTATAACTCATTATAGAGATGTGAGTCACAACCGGTATCTAATACCCAAGAAGTAGAGTTAATTGAAATGTTTACTTCAATTTAGAACATACCGTTTCCAGAACTCTTCTGGGCCAGATATTCCTTGCAATTTCGCCTCCAATGTCCAGGCTTCTTGCAGTGATGACAAACATCACTAGTCTTGTCAGCCCTAACTTGTGTGGCTGCCACAACGGGATTCGGAGATTTCCTCATCAAGGGCACGATCTTATTGGGATCTTGGAAAGAACGCTTCTTTTCCTTCCCATGTGGATCAATCTTCGTACCAGATAAAGAACCCACATAAAGAACCAACTTATCTTTCTTGATGGTTGATTCAAACGTAACAAGCATATTTACCAACTCCTCAAGGGTCGGATCCATCTTGTTCATGTTGAGGTTCACCACAAAAGGATCAAATGAGCTAGGCAATGATAACAGCAACACGTCGGTGGTCAACTCCGAAGGCAAGATCAGATCCATACCAACGAGCTTGTCCACGAGCCCAGTCAACTTCAGGCCATGCTCATGGACCGAGGCCCCATCTCGCATGCGCAAAGTGATCAGCTCCTTGACGGTAGCATGCCTAAGAGGCCGTGTCTGCTCACGAAAGAGCTCCTTGAGATGCAAATGAATGTCAGCAGCACTCTTTGCATCCTCAAAACGCCTCTGCAGCTCATCATTCATAGAAGTCAGCATATAACACCTGGCTATCAAGTCATGGTCACACCATTCCTTGTAAGCCTGCAATTCCTCAGGAGTACAGTCAGTCGGAGCCTCAAAAGGGGGCGACTCAGTCAGTGTATATGCTACCCTTTCCGAATTTAAGACGATTTTCAGGTTTCTTAGCCAAGTGAGGTAATTAGGTCCAGTTAATATGTGTTTTTCGAGTATTACGGATATCGGATTGCGAATCGAAGACATTGTCAATTTGAACTGAAAAGTAAAAAACAGATAAATGTTGATGACTATTTTAAAATATTTAGTAAGATATGAAGTTTGGACCTTTAATTCATAAATATTTGCTCCCACTGTTTTGACATCTTTCACTACCCTCTAGTGAAAACGGGAAACTCCTTTCCTCAGTAGGTACGTAAGGTCCAATTAACGAATTATGATTCCGAATAATATCAGCCAATCACAATTCCTAAAAGGTAGTTTCCAATTGCATCACAATGCAACCCTCTACGTAGACTTTTGTCTCACGTTTGATTAGGACCCAATAATATGACATCGTTCATCTTCACGTGTCAAGCCTTACCCATCGATGTTGAACCTTAATGGACGGTCGCCATGAGTTCCCCCAATAATATGAGCAGAAATCATGGGAGTTCCACGTAGTTCACATCACCATGTCAATGAATGTCACAGCTTTCCAGCACCCAAAGCTCCCCCAATAATATGAGCCGAGCCCCGAGTACGGGTAGCGTTCATCATGCACCCATTGTCAATGGAAGACAAGGAAATTATAAACAAATTTATAATTCCCCTTTTCGGACTTGATATTAATTTTGAATCTTATTCAAAATGAGGGTTTTTATTTTTGAAAGGTCTCATCATTAATTTTATTTAAAAGCTCGTCATGTTTGATCGTATGTTTGCCGGATTCATGCAACTTTGTTATTATCATAATAATAACGCACATACTCATTATTTATAACATATCATGCATATATTATAAACAGTAAACAAACAAGGATTATCAATCGCCCCAATACTAACGGACCATGTAAGCTAAACACGGGCCTAGGTCCAATCCTAGGAAAATGCATGGGATGAAAATGCAACTATTACATTAGCTTCCAATATTTACATGTCTTCGATCTTCATAATCATCATGGCCACCATATTCCAATCTTGATCATCCACTATACTAATATTTACAAATAAATATCCATGGCAAATAGGGATACATCTCATGGGGTGGGAACGGGCCATAAACCAAGCCCACTTTATAAATTGATAATTATTACAATCATTCAACACAAAATATCCTAGCATACATCTAGCAAATTGGGCTTGGCTTTTGATCATCCTTCATGCATAATATCACATATCAAACACCATCAATTAATTATCACAATAATTAATTGACCGAATATTATATATTTTGATCCAATCACTAACCGCCACGATTATAAACTAAATTAACAAAGTATACAAACACCTTTGTCTACTTTCTAATTAATTTATTTATAACCGAATTTCTTGTAAATCACAATTTACTATAAACAATTCAAGTCCAACTTCAATTATTTATTTTATGAGAAATATTTGCAACTTTTGTAATTTTAAATTTAAGGGCCCAAAAACTTATTTTTCACCAAAAACATTTTGGCTCATTTAAAATTCACTAATATGTTGGCCATCCATTGGCCCAACAACTCAAGGCCCATGACACTTTGATAATACAACACACTTTTGGAAACCCTAGTCATTATCGTCGTCGCCGGATTCCGGCAAATTTTGTTTTTTTTTAAATATAGGGGCTGTTCGGGCTGCCCTAGCTGCCCGAAACGGGCAGCCCCTCGGGCAGCTCGAGCTGCCCGAAACGGGCAGCAACATGCTGCCTGAAACACCCCACAAAATGCCTCGGTTTTGGTTGCAAAAATTACACTCATGCGGTTAGAAATCGAGCTCAATATAATATCTTGTAGTTGCTACACAAAATCGTAACCATAGCTCGGATACCACTTGATAGGGGATCGGTTACGATGACCGGAAGCGCAACGGAAGTTTAAAAAATCGAATTTTTGATAGAAATTTTCGGCCACCATGAATGTGTGTAGCAAATACAAAAACAAACACATAATAATGTCATACATAGGGTGTTTGAGAGATATACCTATCAATCTCAAGGATTGATGTATGGCTTCAACCAAGGTGTAAACACCTTAGCTCTTCAAAGGATGATAAATCTACAAGCTTCCTTTGAGCACTCCTTGCTCAACTATTAAGCCCACCACCAACTAGCTAGAGCCCCTTTTATTTTGCACTAGAAAAATAAAATGATTTTTCAAAGAGAAGTGTTTTTCATTCCTCAACACTTGAAGAAGAAATTGAGAGAAAACTTGGAGAGAAAGAGCTTGGAGAATTCGGCCATTGCATCTCAAAATTGGGGGAAGGGAGACATGTCTTGGACTTGCAAAAAGTAGAGACAAAAGTAGCATGCCAAGCCTTGATATTTGAAAAAGTTGTCTCCAACTCTTCACCTCCCATGCATGCATATATTATATGGTTTTTAACAAATTAAAAACCATGGACTAAATTTAATTATCTCAAACATATTTGAGACCAATTAAACATTACTTGAATTTACTCAAGTCCACTAGTTAAATAATTTATTTAAATTGAGCTCTACAAGACTCAATATAATTTAATTAATTCAACACTTGAATTAATTTAATTATTTGGACTCTACTAGGTCCACTAGTGTTTAATTAATTCAACACTTGAATTAATTTAATTTAGTCCATAATAATGTTTATGAAAATCACAAATTTCAAATACATTATTCACTTGGCCAACTTTTAATTTAGGAATACATTCATAAATTAAAATTTACATTTCTCTCATAGAAGTCATACTTCTGTTTTTCTTTACGCTTATAAACTCATTTATAAGCCGTTCAACACATTGAACTATTTTCTCCTTTATAGAAGTCATACTTCTAATTTTCCTTGCGCTTATAAACTCCTTTATAAGACGTTCAACACATTGAACTATTTTTACTTCTCAACGGGATCTAGAAAGCTAGTACTTGTGTGGCCCTCAATGGTTCATTGATACAACTAGCCGTGGGTTCTCATCTCCATGTGATTCGGACTAAACATGTCCTTATATGAGCATACCCCAATCGCTCCATTCTTACTTATCAACACCTTGATAACAAGAACGTCAGAACTCAAGTCTGATAGTACCCAACCAACCATGTTAAACGCCTAGAAGCATCGCTCACATGATTCCCTAGGTATCAAATGATAGTGCCTGCAAGAACCATTCAATTATGGTTAGCGTACAGTACGGTCCCTTCAACTCATATATCCCGACCGATTCGACAACCATTGGTTTATCGAGAGTTGTCAATGAATCGATACTATGTGTCATGTTGTAGTTGCATCGATGGTGTAATCTATGAAACCCCTTTCATAATTACCACCATACTCTGATCAGAGATTTCAACCTACATACACATGAGAACACATAGGATATCCATACCCGAAGGTAAGCGGTGAATCCCCGACTACAATGCATCGACTCCTATATGTTTCGACAAAACACCCAACCTTGCCACCTGATGACCCCTTGAGAGTCGGTAAACAAGTCAAAGTGTAATGCTAGCACATAGAGTCTCAATGTTGTCCCGGGTCATAAGGAATAATGGTGTACAACCATAAACTAGGACGTTTCCACTCGATAAGTGAGAACCACTTGGAAAGTCCTTTTATGGATGGTTGTTCAGTGCACTCTACCAGGAGCACCTATCTGAATGCTCGGACATCACAATGTCCCCTACTAATGAAACATGGTACTCACATCGCAGATATTAGTCTCGAACTCGAGCGGACTATATCCTTCTTAACGGCGGCTGAATCGACTAGGAACTATTTAGATATACAGTATTACAAATATGAGTTTCATGATACTCATCATATGAGCATCTCATATTATTTCTACTATTTATATATTCAATGTCTTTATCTACGCAACTAGCATGGGTATACAGATAAAGATTTGCCAAAACAATAATTTCAAATATTATTAAAATAAAGATTGCTAATACATAGAGTTTCATTGTGAACACTCGGCCAACACTTGGCTCGACGGGCACCTACTCTAACAGGAGGCACCGCAAACGTGCCTCAAACAAGACCGCACCCGCAGTTGTGGCTCATGAAATGTGGAAGATTTACAGTAGCTTCACCGCAGACGTGGTCCCCGATCCAGCACACCCGCGGTTGACGCTCCTGAAATTTGAGATATGATACAGTAGGGTGAGTGCCTTCTAGCTTAGAATTTGAAGTGTGCAAGATTTATCCATCCAAATTTCAATCCAAGCATAGATTCTTGCTCCTCTCATCAAGTGCTATCAAAGGATGTAATTATTGTCAGATTTCAGCACGATTCAGATTTCAGATGTTGGGGAAATTATGATATCATCGTTATGATGTGTTATCATGTTTATGGTGAACGTATATTCGAAACCGGGTCGAAGAAATGATATCGTATGTGAGTACTATGATTTTCTAGCATATATGTGTATGAGATTATGCATATTTTGAGATTATGAGGCACAGTTGTGATAAATATAAGTGGTTGACATAGTTCTGGTATTCATTATTGTTGTTGAGTTGATCGGTATCGAGAAACTACACCGTTATACCGTCGAAATGTATCGAGATTGATTATTGATTCGAATATGTGTTGACTTGAATAGAGATTGATAGAATGCATCTCAACATTTTTATTTCAGATTTGATACTGACAGATTCGGCATCGAGACTTCGATTACGACATAGACTGTGCAACGAAAAGTATGATTCATTTGAATTCGGGAAGATACAACTCGAATTAAATTTGATTTGATTTTCCAAAATCCCATACTAGATTGTTGTTTCTATTTTGTTATGCTTATGCTTTGTTTATAGATTTATATTCAAGCGTTAAGCTAGGAGAGTCATTGGCAGATTTGCCAAATTTCTAGATGTTCGGTGATATCGATGCATAGGAGCAGATTGACTCCGATTGTAGACATTCGATATAGACAGGACCGAAGTCTAGGAATAAGATATACCGTCACCTCGATTGGGAAGGTAGGTGGCAGACTGTGACGTCTTACTCACACCGGGATCCCTAGATTTAGATATGAGTCGAGTTAAAGATTAAGAGTTGAATTGTTTTATCTGTATTCAATAATGTGTCATAATTACCGAAACATGTGTTATGATTTATTATGAAATTGCATGACATGCATGTATACATGTTTTATATACTGGGATTTGTTCTCACCGGAGTTTCCGGTTGTTCTTGTGTCTGTATGTGTGCATAACGACAGGGGGGACAGGATCAGGGTCCAAAAGAACTTGACAGAGATGAGAGATCGAGATAGCGTGGACATTACGGGCGTAGAAGAAGATTACTAGTGGTTTTACATGTTATTGGAGTTGTATTAAACACTAGTTAGTATGATTGTATGAGAACAAGACATGTACTTATGTTTGTTACAATAAAATGTATGGATATATTGAGTATAATTTATATACATTTGTTTATAATATTGTTTAAAGAAATTTTTTTTTTATGACCAACATTTTCGAACAAAGATCTAATTAATCCCAAAAAGAATTGAGTTAGAGCCCGGGTCCTCACAACAGGTGGTATCAGAGCGATAGATCATTTAGATTGAGATAGAATAGAATGAGCGGGGGTAGATTGAATTTTCTTCCTTGCTTTTGTGTGCTAGCATGATTTATTGCTTTCCCTATTACATGTTGTTTGTTATCTGAGTTGATTACAGCATGTATTTGCAAAGACTGAATCAGAACCGATTCTGGATCAGAGGTATATGATCAGAGGAGTGCTGAGACAGATTGTATAGATTGTGTACTAACCTGTTTGATAATCAGATATGCCTCCTCGACGAGTACCACAACCAGCAGCAGGTCGAGCCCCAGAACAGGGCAGTACATCCAATGATCCGATGGATGTGACCGCTACTCCGATGGAGACTTTGTGGAAAAGGTTTTAGTCGTTTCGACCACCGACACTGAATGTTTCACACCCTTACTCTATACTTAGCATAATTACCATAATTAAAATAAGGTTTGAATGATATAACTATATTATGAAGCAAATCAAACAAGAGGCATCACTTTGATGGTTTATAAATTTTTTGGAATGATTTCCCTACATTTTGTTTAAACCAAACCTCAAGCAATAACATATAAACAACAATATCAACTATATTTTCATATAAAACTATGCACCATATTGTCCATATTCTCATATACATGCATATTATGTATCATCATAAACATAATATGATACTTGTTTCAAACCCTAACATTTCACTCATTATAATACATATGCGGAAGCTATACAATAATAAGTCCCGGTTCTTGTCGAGGTGAGGCACGTCACAAGCATCCATTCGCGAACCGGTATCCTACGCATCTTCACTACCTGATCTTGTAATACATGAGCTACGTGAGTTTATAAAATTCAATAAGTTGGCACTTGTACGTATCAATATGCGTCGAAGGAACATACATATCAAGTTGTGACAACAATGAAACTTTAAACCATGTCATATCATAGCATATATTCATGTTCATTTTTGTATTGAGCCTCATTATTTGACCTGTACTACAGTGCTTGCTTTATTATATAGCTACTACTGTGTTGGACGTCAGGGAGCAACCTTTTGCAACCCCACGCCCCATGAACATATATTGGCCAATAGCTTTGGTGGACTTAAAACCACCCATGATGTCAACAAGCTCTATATCATGTAAAATCAGTCCTTTTCTTTTCTTGTTCATGTTCTTGTTCATGACATAGCACCCATCATCAATATTCATGAGTTCCTTTCATATTTAGTACATAACAATGGAATATGGTGCTATGTTTCATCAATAAACATACTAACAATGTACATATAGCAATAATCAATGGGAAGCATTTGAAATCATAATATTACTCATGTATTACTTCAAGAACATGCTAACTTACAGTCCAAGCTTAAGAACACTGGTTTGAGACGGTGTTTCTCGCTCTTATACTGTCAAATATACCAATAATTCAGTCACTAATGTAGAAACTAGATGAAAATAATTCCTCTACATGTGGAACAACTAAAAGAGAAGAAAACATACACCTCTATGATGTTCTTGTGATGGAGAACTAAGATCTATCTTCAAAATGATGAAGGAAAGGAAGAAGGGAGCTTTGGGAGGAAGTTTTCTTGATTTCTTTCGTGTTTTGCTGAAGAAGAGATGAAGGAAGCTGATGGAAATGTTCAGAACTTCGAAACTTATCATCTTATATTAAAGGCGGCGCTCAAGCGGTCATAAATTACTGCTCGAGCGCGGAACATTCTGTCCGAGACCAGATTTCCAGAACTAGTGGTGCTCGGGCGGTCATTTATTACCGCTCGGGCGCCACTCTGCGCACTGTCACCTCAAAGATTGCTCCTGAAATGGCTCTTCCGTTAATAATCTGAAAAGGTGGTAAACTACAAAGTTGTATCCCTATGTCTTGGCTTGAATCTCCAACTAGTTTCAGGTCATTTGGAGGTCTGAGTAAAAAATTATGCCCATTCTCCTAACATGTGTCAGTGAAGGAATGACGGTATACACGACACACTTCGGGGCACTTTTGGCTTGTCTTCCACAATGATTTGGACAAAATCCAAAACTAGAAAGTCGTAGCATTATATCTTAGCTTTCTAATGGTTAAGGCCTCACACAATTTGGATCAATATTCAAACCATTATGCTAAAACCCGTAACAACAACCACAATTTCGTCTCATTTCCTGCAATCCTATACCAACTTTCATTGCACCACGTCTACCTACACCTCTTACTACCACTATTTTAATATATATTCATTCTCAATATACAATAGAAAATATAAAAATCATGTCCAATCTCAATATTGATACCTCAATCAACACGTGAAACATAATGAGCTAAATAACTATATATTAAATGACATAAACGCATTATTATCATTTGTACGAGTAACCGGGCGTTACAATTCTCCCCTCCTTCAAAGAATTTCGTCCTCGAAATTTGACGTACCTTATAGTTTAGGATATCTCTGTTGGATCTCGTCTTCTCGCTCCCAAGTTGCTTCTTCAATTGCATGGTTGCGCCATAGTAGTTTCACCAAGGGTATTTCCTTGCCTCGTAACACTTTTGATTTCCTATCGAGGATTTGGACCGGTCGTTCTTCATATGAGAGATTCGATGCAAGCTCCAATGGTTCATAATGAAGAATGTGAGAAGGATTGGTCAATTACTTTCGTAGCAAGGAAACGTGAAAAACATTATGAACGCTTGAAAAACTCGGTGGTAATGCAACTCGGTAGGCTCTGTCTCCTATTCTTTCCAAGATTTCAAATGGACCTATATATCTTGGACTCAATTTTCCTTTCTTGCCAAAACGTAAAATGCCCTTCAATGGTGATATCTTCATAAACACATGGTCACCACCCTGAAATTCCAATCGACGAAGTCGCACATCAGCATAACTTTTATGTCGACTCTGGGCAGTGTGCATTCTTTCTCTGATCTTGGTTACCAATTCAGCTGTCTGTTGTACCAATTCAGGGCCTAATAACTTTTGTTCTCCTACTTAATCCCAATGTACTGGAGAGCGACATTTTCTACCATATAATGTAGTATATGGTGCCATTCCAATGCTTGACTGATAGCTATTGTTATATGTAAACTCAGCCATTGGTAGTTTAGTGTCCCAACTACCTGGGTAGTCAATAGTACATGCCCTCAACATATCTTATAAGATCTGATTCACTCGTTCTGATTGTCCATCAGTTTGAGGGTGGCATGCTGTGCTGAATGACAATCGAGTTCCCATAGCATGATGCAAGCTTTTCCAAAATGCAGATGTAAATTTTGGATCTCTATCTGATACAATGGACACTGGGATGCCATGAAGCCTCACTATCTCTTTGATGTATTCTTCAGCATATTGATTCATCGTGTATGTGGTCTTCACCGGAAGAAAGTGAGAGCTGACTTTGTAAGTCGATCCACAATAACCCATATAGCATTGAATCCTCTTTGTGTTCTTGGCAAACCAAGGATGAAATCAATCGTAATATGCTCCCATTTCCATTCAGGAATGGGTAGTGGTTTCAGAAGTCCTGCTGGTCTTTGATGTTCACTCTTGACGTGTTGACAAGTTAGACATTGTGCAACAAATTGAGCAATGTCCTTTTTCATACCTGGCCACAAAAATAATGGTTTCAAATCCTTGTACATTTTTGTGCCTCCTGGATGGATCGAATAGGGAGTAGCATGAGCATCAATAAGAATGTCGGTTCTGATCGTTCCTTGCTTTGGCACACACAATCTCCCTTGATATGTCAATATTCCTTCCCCATCCAATTCAAAGTTCAAATTTCCTTTTTCTTCATCTCGCTGCCTCAATTGTTGTAATTCATTATCTGTGTTTTGTTCGACCTTAATTTTGTCTGCAAGCATTGGTCGTATCATGAGGGATGATAACTGGATTACAGTGCCCTTTGGCATAACATCAATTTTTAAATTCTTCAAATCCCATAAAATTTGTTTTTGTACTTGCATTGCAGCAATAGAACTGGACTTTGGACTTAACGCATCTACAACAACATTGCCTTTGCCTGGATGATAATTAATAACACAATCGTAATCCTTCACCAATTCCAACCAACGTCGTTGTCTCATATTCAGTTCTTTTTGCATGAATAAATATTTCAAACTCTTGTGGTCAGTGTATATTTCACACCGTTCGCCATACAGATAATGGCGCCATATTTTCAACACAAATACCACTGCTGCCAGTTCTAAATCATGTGTGGGATAGTTCTTTTCATATTCCTTCAATTGTCTTGAGGCATAAGCAATCACCTTCCCGTGCTGCATTAACACTGCTCCTAAACCTTGTTTCGAAGCATCACTGTATACTACAAAATCTCCTGATCCTTCTGGAATAGCAAGAACTGGTGCTGATGTCAGTTTTGCCTTTAACTCTTGGAAACTGCGATCACATACTTCGTCCCATACAAATTTCACATTCTTTCGGGTTAAAGCAGTCAAAGGCAATGCTATCTTAGAAAATCCCGCTATAAACCGACGGTAATAACCAGCTAGCCCAAGAAAACTACGTACCTCGGTAACAGTGGTAGGTCGTAGCCAGTTATTAACAACTTCAATCTTACTTGGATCAACTGATATGCCTTCTTTTGAATTGATATGACCCAAGAATGATACTTGTTCAAGCCAAAATTCACATTTCTTCCATTTTGCATATAAATTTTTATCTTTCAAAGTTTGCAAAACTAATTCCAGATGTTCTCGATGTTCCTCTATAGTTCGTGAGTAAATTAAAATATCATCTATAAACACAATCACGAACGTGTCTAAGAATGGCTGGAAAATTCTGTTCATTAGATCCATAAATGCAGCTGGTGCATTCGTTAGTCCAAATGGCATTACAAGAAATTCATAATGCTCGTACCTGGTTCGGAAGGCAGTCTTTGAGATATCATCTGATTTAACTTTTAATTGATGATAGCCTTATCGTAAATCAATCTTGGAAAAGATAGCAGCTCCTTGTAATTGATCAAACAAATCATCAATTCTGGGGAGTGGATATTTATTTTTAATTGTCACTTTGTTCAACTCCCTATAATCAATACACAGACGAATGGTACCGTCTTTCTTTTTACAAACAAAACAGGTGCACCCCACGGTGAAAAGCTCGGTCTAATAAACCCTTTATCAAGCAACTCCTGTAACTGTTCTTTCAATTCTTTCATTTCTGTAGGAGCTAATCGATAAGGAGCTTTTGAGATCGGATGAGTTCCTGCCACAACATCAATTACAAATTCGATCTCTCTATCTGGGGGTAAGCCTGTTACATCATCAGGAAATACTTCTGGAAATTCACAAACGACATCTGTATCTTTTAGTTCACGAACCGATGGATCAATAACTAAAACAGATGCTAAATATCCTTGACACCCATTCTGTAATAATTTACAAGCCTTCATACAAGAGATTATCCGAAGAGGTAAGGATATACCTGCACTTGCTACTGTGAATGGTTCAGCTCCTACTGATGCAAACTTGATCATCTTCAGGCCACAGTCAATACTAACTCTGTACTTCGAGAGCCAATCCATTCCCAATATCACATCAAAATCAGTCATCCTTAGAACTATCAAGTCAGCATACATCTGATGGCCTTGGACATATATTGGACACCCTCGCACAATCTGATCTGTCTGTAATTCTTTCCCAAAAGGTATGGCTATAGCAAGTTGTGCCTTGGTTGTACTTGCGGTAATGCCCAGTCTATTTACAAATGATTTCGAAATAAAAGAATGCGTGGCTCCTGAATCTAGTAAAACAATAGCAGCAATACCAAAAATCACGAACATACCGGTGATCATCGATGTATCCGCATCCACTTCTTCTTTGGTCATGGAGAAAGGGTGTCCCTGTACTTTCTCTGAACTTGCTGGACAATTCTTGGCGAGATGTCCTGGCTTCTTGCAACGATAACAGACATTAGAACCTTGCATACATTCCCCGCCATGAAGTTTGCCACATTTAGGACAAGGTGTTCTATCCTGTTCTTTACGTGGAGGGGGACCCTTGCCACGAGGTTCCTCTGGTCGGGTACCTTTGCTATCGGTCTTTTTGCCTTGTTCTGTTCCTTGGATCTTTTGAAAGTACTGCTACCTTCGCTGTTGCCTATCTCTGTCAATGTCTTGTTCGTCTTGTTCAGCCATAAGTGCTCTTTCCACTATCTCCCCATATGAAGCAACTTTCGACATTCGTACATCTCTTTTAATTTCAGAGCGAAGTCCCCGCATGAAGTGTTCGCCCTTACTTGTGTCATCTTGTGCAATATATGGTACGTATTGGACTCCAGCTTTGAATTTTTGTATGTATTCCGTCATTGACATGGTCCCTTGCTTCAATTCAGGAAGTCACTGGCTTTCTTGGCTCGTACATCTTTACTGAAATACTTGTTGTAAAACACAGTTTTGAAAGTTACCCATGTTAATTGTCCAACCGGTAATGCCACTTTTGCACTTTCCCACCATATTCTTGCATGTTTTGTTAATAGAAAGATGGCACAAGTTACTTGGTCAGCATCATCCATATGAAGGTAGGAAAAGATGGACTCCAATGATTTAATCCATTCTTCTCCTACTGCCGAATCGGTACTTCCCATGAATTCAGGGGGATTCAAACGTCGAAAACGATCATATACGTCAGTCTGAACAGGCACATGTCTGTGTACTATGGCTTGTGCTTGTGCCAGTTCATGAGTAGTCTGTTGCATCTCCAGTAGCTGCTGTATTTGTTCACCATGGACTTTTGCTTGTTGTTGGAGTAATTGAGCGAAGTCATCTACAGGTCGTGGCGCACTGCCCTCACCTTCGACTGCTGGGGCCTTGCCCTTAGATGACTCTCCTTCCTGTACTTTACGTTTCGGTGGCATCGTCGCTTATCTTAACCTACATGTAGAATACATAGACACATAACTTAGCATAAACTATGAGATACAAAGATACTTACTTGCCGAGTTCCCCATGTGTGGATGAAGTGAAGTGTCTTTCCTGTCGAAGAACCTAGGTCTCTGATACCATTAAAATGTCACACCCTTACTCTATACTTAGCATAATTACCATAATTAAAATAAGATTTGAATGATATAACTATATTATGAAGCAAATCAAACAAGAGGCATCACTTTGATGGTTTATAAAATTTTTGGCATGATGTCCCTACATTTTGTTTAAACCAAACCTCAAGCAATAACATATATACAACAATATCAACTATATTTTCATATAAAACTATGCACCATATTGTCCATATTCTAATATACATGCATATTATGTATCATCATAAACATAATATGATACTTGTTTCAAACCCTAACATTTCACTCATTATAATACATATGCGGAAGCTATAAAATAATAAGTCCCGGTTCTTGTCGAGGTGAGGCACGTCACAAGCATCCATTGGCGAACCGGCATCCTACGCATCTTCACTACCTGATCCTTTAATACATGAGCTACGTGAGTTTATAAAACTCAATAAGTTGGCACTTGTACGTATCAATATGCGTCGAAGGAACATAAATATCAAATCGTGACAACAATGAAACTTTAAACCATGTCATATCATAGCATATATTCATGTTCATTTTTGTACTTGAGCCTCATTAGTTGACCTGTACTACCGTGCTTGCTTTATTATATAGCTACCACTGTGTTGGACGTCAGGGAACAACCTTTGGTAACCCCACGCCCCATGAACATATATTGGCCAATAGCTTTGGTGGACTTAAAACCACCTTTTCTTTTCATGTTCATGTTCTTGTTCATGACATAGCACCCATCATCAATATTCATGAGTTCCTTTCATATTTAGTACATAACAATGGAATATGGTGCTATATTTCATCAATAAACATACAAACAATGTACATATAGCAATAATCAATGGGAAGCGTTTGAAATCATAATATTACTCATGTATTACTTCAAGAACATGCTAACTTACAGTCCAAGCTTAAGAACACTGGTTTGAGACGGTGTTTCTCGCTCTTATACTGTCAAATATACCAATAATTCAGTCACTAATGTAGAAACTAGATGAACATAATTCCTCTACATGTGGAACAACTAAAAGAGAAGAAAACTTACACCTCTATGATGTTCTTGTGATGGAGAACTAAGATCTATCTTCAAAATGATGAAGGAAAGGAAGAAGGGAGCTTTGGGAGGAAGTTTTCTTGATTTCTTTTGTGTGTTGCTGAAGAAGAGATGAAGGAAGCTGATGGAAATGTTCAGAACTTCGAAACTTATCATCTTATATTAAAGGCGGCGCTCAAGCGGTCATAAATTACCGCTCGAGCGCGGAACATTCTGTCCGAGACCAGATTTCCAGAACTAGTAGTGCTCGGGCGGTCATTTATTACCGCTCTGGCGCCACTCTGCGCACTGTCACCTCAAAGATTGCTCCCGAAATGGCTCTTCCGTTAATAATCTGAAAAGGTAGTAAACTACAAAGTTGTAGCCCTATGTCTTGGTTTGAATCTCCAACTGGTTTCAGGTCATTTGGAGGTCAGTGAAGGAATGACGGTATACACGACACATTTGGGGGCACTTTTGGCTTGTCTTCCACAATGATTTGGACAAAACCCAAAACTAGAAAGTTGTAGGATTATATCTTAGCTTTCTAATGGTTAAGGCCTCACACAATTTGGATCAATATTCAAACCATTATGCTAAAACCCGTAACAACTACCACAATTTCTTCTCATTTCCTGCAATCCTATTCCAACTTTCATTGCACCACTTCTACCTACACCTCTTAGTACCACTATTTTAACACATATTCATTCTCAGTATACCATAAAAAATATAAAAATCATGTCCAATCTCAATAATGATACCTCAATCAACACGTGAAACATAATGAGCTAAATAACTATATATTAAATGACATAAACGCATTATTATCATTTGTACGAGTAACCGGGCATTACAGAAGGGCACCGAAAATGCAGTTGAGTGTGAAAGCTAGCTTGATGACATTGAAATGCTTTTTGATTCTCTTGAGTACACTGATGAACGACGAGTGAAATTGGTTGGACATCAATTGCAAGAAGTGGCGAAGAACTGGTGGCTGACCACGAAGAGGGCATTGGAGCATCGTGTCACAGAAATTACCTGGAAAGTTTTTAAAGCCGAGTTCTATCAGCGATTCTTTCCTGTGTCCTTCCGAAAAGGCAAAGGTGCTGAATTTGCTAATCTGAGACAGGGACAATTAAATATCGAAGAATATGTTGCTAAGTTCTCTGCATTACTCCGATTTGCTCCTCACGTTGCCGAGAGTGACGAGGCCGTGGCAGATCAGTTTATCAATGGCCTAAATCAGGAAATTTTTACATTGGTGAATACCGACCGACCGAACAGTTTTTCAGAGGCCTTGAACCGTGTAAATGGGGCAATAGCTAGATTGCTTAGGAAACGAAGCAATTCTCAAACACCTCCCCGATTCGAGAGTGGTGGTAGTAGCAACGAGAAGAAAGATCAGTTGAAAGCAAAGGGCAAACAGTTCAAGAGATCAGGGAGCAGTTCGTCGAGCTGCAGTGGGTCCTGACAGAGAGGTCCTGGCCAGAGTACAAAGTATACCTGTGGGGACCCGTCCTCTAACTCAGTTGTTTTCGGGATTAATCGGATCATTGTTCAAAATACGGGTCAAAATTTTGCTTTTTAACATTTATTCTAATGCATACAATCTCAATCACAAAAGTGTTCTATATTTTATTTCAACAAACATAAATACATGTCTTAGTCTAGTACATTTAAACAAACTAGTGTTTAATACAAACTACAATTTACAAGTAGTACAAATCCAGTAAAAGCCACTAGCAGTCTTCTGCGCCCGAAGTCACCACTCTATCTTGATCTCATCTCTGCCGTGACCCAGATCCTGCCCCACCTGTTGTTATGCACACATACAGACATAACAACATCCGGAAACTACGGTGAGAACAAATCCCAGTATAAAACGTGTATGCATGCTAACACAAAATCATGAATCATGCATAAAAGCAATAATAATGGGCTCCATAGTCTATGAAACCAATCTACGTAAACATGCAATTCAAATCAAATCATGTCTTGACTCGACTCAACTCTAACTCTAGGGATCCTGGTATGAATAAGACGTCGTTGTCTGCCACCTACCCTCCCAATCGGGGTGACAGTACGTCTTATTCCTAGACTTCGGTCAGGTCTGTATCGAATGTCTACAATCGGAGGAAGTCTACTCCTATACGTCGATACACCGAACGTCTAGAAGTTTGGCAAATCTTCCAATGACTCTCCTATCTTAGATGCATAAATATAAATCTATAAATGCATAATCGTATCAAAAGATTTGAATATAAATCTATAAACAAATCGTAATCATATCAAACGATAAACAACTATTCTAGTATGTGATTTTGTTGGGAAACTCAAATTGAATCTCATTTGAGTTGTATCTCCCCAAAGTCACATGAGTTATACCTTTCGTCGTACAATCTGTCGTAGTCGAAGTCTCGATGTCGAATCTGATAATATCAATCTGAAATGGCAATGTTGACACACATTGTATCAATCTTCAAGTAAATCAACACATCTACGAATCAATAATAAATCTCGGTACCATTCGACGGCATAACGACGTAATTTCTCGATACCGATCAACTCACACAACAATAATCAATATCATTAACTCATATCCATCATACTCTATACATCATAAGCTCATATCAATTCTGAAACCTCAATTTTTCCAATTCAAGACATGCTGAAAATCATAACAATTGCATACAATACTATTTCTTCGATCCGACTACGAATATACAATCACCAAATTCACAAGAACACATAATCTAATGTAATTAACGATTTCACCAATCATAATATCTCAAATCATGTTGAAAGTGAGCAATACTTACATCCTCTTGTAGCCCTTGATGTAAGGAGCACAAATCTATGTTTGGATTAAAGTTTGGATGGCTAGATGTTGAGTGATCCCAATTCAAAGATGGAAGAACCTTTGAAATTCTCACAGCCTCTTCTCGGTCTTTAACTTCTGAAAGTGGAAGGAAAAGAAGACACATCTCCTTATATTGCATGGCAATGACAAGTGTTATTATTTTTCAAGCAACACGCATGACCGCGGGTGCGGTGGCTTCATCAGCGCGGGTGCGCTCAACTCACGGCCTTCCTTCCAAAAATTCATAAACGTCGACCGCAGGTGCGGTCACTCTTGCACCGCGGGTGCTGTCTGGCTTCGCACCAAATTTCCTACCCTACTGGACATCAACCGCGGGTGCGGTGTATTTCTCAGTGCGGGTGCGGTGTTGCTTCGGCAACCCATTCTAAAATCCAGGATTAATGACCGTGGGTGCGGTACAACACAGGGCGCGGGGGCGGTCTCCCTTCAAGCAACATTTCATCTTTGCATTTTATCCACATTCAATCTAGGCATTACATTTCTCTCCCTCTTAGATCTAAGTTCGTCCTCGAACTTGAAATCAATTAATCAAAGTGAGTAACAACAACATTATAATCAAAAGCTGTATAAAATACTCACGTCATGAGAATAACTTGGGATGCCTCTGTCTCATATCTGCTTCTGTCTCCCAAGTCGCTTCCTCGATGCCATGACGACTCCACTGGACTTTCACTAGCGGAATAGTCTTCGTTCTGAGCTGTTTTTCTTTCCGATCAAGAATTTGTATCGGTTGTTCAACATAACTCAAAGTATGATCCATCTCAGCTTCATCAGGTGGAATGACATGAGAAATATCTGGCATATATCTACGTAACATCGATACATGAAAAACGTCATGTATCTCGGATAGAGAAGTAGGAAGTGCAAGTCGTTATGCTCGATCACCAATCTTTTCAAGAATCTCGTAAGGACCAATGTATCTCGGAGACAACTTCCTGCGTTTGCCAAATCTGACAATGCCTCTGAAAGAAGAAATCTCCAAGAATACTTTGTCTCCTGATTCAAATACCAATGGTCTACGTATGATATTGGCATATTTTGTGGGGACCCGGGCTCTAAATCTTTTTCTTGGGATTAAATGGATTGTTATTCTAAAATGTGGGTCAATTTTTCGCTTTTATATTTAAATCAAAATGTAACTAGACAAGCACAAGTTCTTTATTTAATTTACAACATACAAACATAAAATCTATGTCCTGTTCCGTATATCCTCAACTAACCAGTAATAAAATACAGTACATAACAAAAGACAACTACTGGTCCGTCTGCTAGGCCCGAGATCTCCACGCTAACACGATCATCTCTGTCTCGACCCAAATCCTGCCCCACCTGTTGTTATGCACACATACAGACATAACAACAGCCGGAAAACCGGTGAGAACACATCCCAGTATAAACATGTGAACATGCATATAAATACTATAAAACATGAAACATGCTGATATGAATGTCATTCATATAAAATCATGAAATGCGAGCCTAATCATGTCTAGATGCGACTCGACTAAAACTCTAGGGATCCCGGTGTGAATAAGACGATCTATCACCTACCCTCCCAATCGGGGTGACGGTACGTCTTATTCCTAGACTTCGGCCTGATCTGTATCCACGTCTACAAAGGGGCGGTGATCTTCCCCTAAGCTGGGATAGAACCGAACATCTAGAAGTCTGCCTGATCTCCAGACTGTCCTATCTTAATGCATGAATACAAAATCTGTAAACAAGCATAATCATCTAATGCAATGTAACATGATCTGTAAACAAAGCATAATAAGAATTGAATACAAGTTCTAATAAACATCTAATGCAATGTAACATGATCTGTAAACAAAGCATAGCGAGATTTGCATACAAGATCTATAAACAATTCTATAATAATAATACCTATATCAAGATATAAACAATAAAACTCGTATGTGGTTTTGGTTGGGAAACTCAAATGTGATCTCATTTGAGTCGTGATTCCCCAAAACAAAACATGTATTATACCTTTCGTCGTAGAATTGCTGTTACAGTCGTGAAGATGAATCTGCAATAGAATGTCTAACACTTTCTAGGAAATGTTTCTTTAACACTTACTAATCAAATGAAATCTCGCGCCTCTATTTATAGACAATGATCGGAAGATCCGATCCACTTCGGACGCTCCGATCTGACACACTTCGGACGCTCCGAACTCACTTCGGACGTTCCGAATCCTGCATGTCTTCCACGTCTCTAGCCAACTGTCTCGGATGATCCGAACTACGATCGGTCGATCCGAACTCTGCATGCCATCCATGTGTCCAGCCACCTGGCTCGGACGCTCCGAACGCCGAACGGACGATCCGAACGCATCGGACGATCCGATCCTGGTTCGGTCCTTCCGGTCTCACCGAAATATAAATAATCCAACATTCTCGATATCGGTCAATCTAATCTCAATAGATATCATTTCTTATTTCTTATGGTTATGTACAATCTTCACAACATATCTATGAATTCGTACATGTCAATCATTGCTCTGGGCATTACATTTCTCCCCCTCTAAGACAGAAGTTCGTCCTCGAACTGAAGTAACCATACAAAGTATCTAAAACAGTTTGATAATCTAAAACTGAATACATACTCATATCATATAAATAACTCGGGGTGTTTCTGCCTCATGTTTTCTTCCGTTTCCCACGTCGCTTCCTCAATGCCATGTCGACTCCACTGAACTTTCACAAGTGGAATGGTCTTCGTTCTGAGCTGTTTGTCCTTTCGATCAAGAATCTGTATCGGTCGTTCTATATAGCTCAAGGTTTGATCAAGTTCAGCTTCGTTCGGTTGAATAACATGAGAAACATCTGGCATATATCTGCGTAACATTGATACATGAAATACGTCATGTATTCCGGATAAAGAAGGAGGAAGAGCAAGTCGATAAGCTCGATCGCCAATCTTTTCAAGAATCTCGTACGGACCAATGTATCGAGGAGATAGCTTCCCACGTTTGCCAAATCGCACAACGCCTCTAAAAGGAGAAATTTTCAAGAATACCCTATCTCCTACCTCAAATACTAACGGTCTACGTCTGATATTGGCGTACTTTGCTTGCCTATCCTGTGCTGTCTTCATTCTTTTCTGAATAACCTTTACCTTCTCAGTCATGTCACGAATCATATCTGGCCCAAGTTCTGGTACTTCTGAAACATCATCCCAATATAGCGGAGATCTGCACCTCTTGCCATACAAAGCTTCAAACGGTGCCATCTCAATGCTGGTTTGATAGCTATTATTGTACGAGAATTCGCAAAGAGGTAGGGAATCTTGCCAACTAATGCCAAAATCTAGCACGACGGCTCTCAACATAACATCTAATGTCTGGATAGTCCGTTCTGACTGTCCGTCTGTCTGAGGATGGTAAGCAGTGCTAAGGTGTAAGGTCGTACCTAACGCCTGCTGTAAACTGTGCCAGAAGTGTGAAGTGAATCGTGGATCACGATCTGATACGATAGACTTCGGCACTCCATGCAATCTGACTACCTCCCGAATATAAATCTCCGCCATCTGATCCTGTCTATACGTCATTCTATAAGGGATGAAACAAGCAGATTTGGTCAATCTGTCAATAATGACCCAAATCGCATCGCAACCTCTGGATGATCGAGGTAACTTCGTCACGAAATCCATGGAAATGTGGTCTCATTTCCATTCTGGAATGGATAAACTCTGAAGTAAACCCCCCGGCTTCTTCCTCTCGGCCTTCACCTGTTGGCAGTTCAAGCATTTAGACACAAATTCGGCAATGTCTGACTTCATTTGCTTCCACCAGAACTGTGTCTTCAAGTCATTGTACATCTTTCTGCCACCAGGATGGATGCTGAACCGACTACAATGTGCCTCCGTCAGAATCTGCTGTCTCAAATCTGCAACATCTGGCACAACTAGACGGTTATTCACGTACAACACATGATCTCGTACCTGATATTCTGATACATGCCCTGATCTGACCATTTGGATTGATCTTTGCACATTCTGATCAGTTCTTTGTGCTTCCTTAATCCTCATAATCAAATTGGGCTCAACTTGGATCGTAAAGAGTCGTAGTGGCTTACTATCTGTATCAAATTCTAATCCAGATGTACAGCAATTTTCAACTAACTTGTTAACACCTATCGTCGATAAGGACAAAGAACATACCTTACGACTCAAGGCATCGGCTGCTGCATTTGACTTTCCTGGATAATATTTGATTTCACAGTCAAAGTCTTTCAGAAGATCTAGCCATCTACGTTGCCTCATATTCAATTCTGATTGAGAAAATAGGTACTTTAAGCTCTTGTGATCGGAAAAGATCTCAAATTTCTCGCCATAGAGATAATGACGCCAAATCTTTAATGCAAACACGATAGCCGCCAATTCAAGATCATGAATGGGGTATCGAACTTCATGTGGCTTCAATTGTCTCGAGGCGTATGCGATCACATGACCTCGCTGCATAAGAACACATCCCAAACCTCTATGAGAAGCATCACAATATACAACAAAATCACCTGTACCTGAAGGTATCGTCAATACTGGAGCACTGGTCAGCCTTTTCTTCAATTCAACAAAGCTAGACTCACACTCCTCTGACCAAACAAATGGTGCATTCTTTTGTGTTAATTGAGTTATTGGTTTTGCAATACTGGAGAAATCTTTGATAAATCTTCTGTAGTATCCGGCTAAGCCCATGAAACTGCGTATTTCTGGTACAGAAGTCGGTCTCGACCAACTAATCACAGCTTCCACTTTACTCGGATCAACAGAAATACCATCTCCAGAAATGATATGTCCTAAGAAGACAACTCTATTCAACCAAAACTCACACTTTGACAATTTAGCATACAGTCGCTCGTTTCTCAACGTCTGCAAAACAATTCTGAGATGCTCTGCATGCTCATTTCTGTTCTTCGAATACACCAAAATGTCATCAATGAAGACAATCACAAATTCATCTAGATATCTCTGAAACACTTGGTTCATCAAGCCCATAAATACCGCAGGAGCATTTGTTAAACCAAAAGGCATGACAATAAATTCGTAATGTCCATACCTGGTTCGAAACGCTGTCTTTGGTATGTCTATATCTCGAACTCTGAGCTGATGATAACCAGAACGTAAATCAATCTTAGAATAGACCGAGGATCCCTGCAACTGATCAAATAGGTCATCGATCCTAGGCAAAGGATATTTATTCTTGATCGTTGCCTTGTTCAACTGCCGGTAATCGATACACAACCGCATCGACCCATCTTTCTTTCGCACGAACAGCACCGGAGCGCCCCAAGGAGATACACTAGGTCTGATATATCCCTTGGCTAGAAGATCTTCTAATTGTGCTTTCAATTCTTTGAGTTCGATGGGTGCCATCCTATATGGAGCTCTCGAAATAGGTACGGTACCTGGCGCAAGTTCAATGCTGAAATCTACCTCACGAACCGGAGGTAATCCTGGGATCTCATCTGGAAAAATATCTGGAAATTCCCGTACTACTGGCAGATCTGCCAATGCCGGGCTCGACTTCTGCATATCTACAGCGTAAACAAAGAAACCATCCGCTCCTTTCTGTAACAGTCTGTTCATAGTAAGAGCCGAAATCAAGGGAATCCGAGATCTGGAACCCTTCCCGTAGAATTTCCACTCGTCTGTCATCTCGGGTCTGAATCTGACAATCTTGTGGAAACAATCCACGGTGGCTCTGTACTTCGTTAGCATGTCAATACCGACTATACAATCAAAATCAGCTAGACCCAACACTATACAATCTAGGTCAATCTCATGCCCCTCAAACTGTAGAATGCAATGTCTAACCGTAGTTACCGATATTAATCCACTTCCCAACGGAGAATTAATAGACACAACGTCTAACAAAGACTCAACAGGCAATGAATGCAACAATGCAAATCGTTCTGAGATGAATGTATGCGATGCACCTGTATCTATCAAGATATAAGCAGGATAACCATAAAGGAGACAGTTACCTGCTATAACATCATCTGGTGCATCTTGTGCTTGCTCCTCTGTCAACGCAAACACTTGGGCCTGTTGCCTCGGAGGTTGAGTCACAGTCTGACTACCTCGGCCTCTGGGTGGAGTCGGTGCTGGTGGAGGCTGAAAAGAGTGAACCGACGATGCCTGCCGCTCAAACTGAGGTACTGAACCGGATGCTCTTCCACTCTGGCCTTGCTGTACACCTCTCTGTGGACAGACTTTGGCAAAATGCCCCGGTTGCCTACAAATGTTGCATCGGCCTGTAACTCCTTGGCACTGTTCAGTCGCATGCCTACCTCCACAATTATTGCAATATACACCTGAAGTCCTTGAACTTTGATCAAAACCAGTCTGTCTTGATCCGCTGGAGCTGGATGAACTGCTCCCAGGTCGCTTAAACTGCTTCCCCTTCGCCTTCAACTGTTCTTTGCGTCCACTACCACTACCACCACTTTCGAATCGAGGAGGAGGAACTTGGGATGGAGGTAGTGGCGGTCTCGGACTCGGTGCAACATACGGAGCACTCCGTTGTCTAAGCAATCCTGCTTCAGCTCCTTTGGCACGATTCAATGCATCCGAGAAGTTATCGGGTCTCCCAGTATTGACCAACGTAAAGATATCTGGATTCAGGCCATTTATAAACTGATCCGCCATGGCCTCGTCATTTCCTGAAACATGGGGTGCAAAACGAAGCAAAGAAGAGAATTTAGCAACGTACTCCTCAATGTTCAATGGCCCTTGCCTCAGGTTTGCGAATTCAGCGCCTTTATCTTTACGGTAGGATACAGGGAAGAATCGCTGATAAAACTCGGTCTTGAATACCTTCCAAGAAATTTCGGTACCCCGCTGCTCTAAAGCTCTCCTAATGTTCAACCACCAATTCTTTGCTATATCTTGCAATTGATGGCCAATTAGCTTGATCCTCTTCTCATCACTGTACTCCAACGAGTCGAATAGCATCTCAATATCTTCAAGCCAACTTTCGCACTCGATGGCATTCTCGGTACCTTTTAAAGTGGGAGGTCGAAAGGATTGGAATCGCTTCAGCAACGTCTCCATAGGGGTCGCCGTAACATCCATAGGATCTCCGGATGTACTCCCCTGCTCTGGCGCTGCTGGTCGTAGAGGTACGGCTGCTCTTCTAGGAGGCATATCTAATAATCCAACTGATTAGTAAACAAGATATACAACTGTCTCAGCCATCATCTAGTCAGTTACCTCTGATCTAGAATCGGTTCTGATTCAGTCAATCACATGCTGAAATTAATCAAATACCAAACAACATGTAATAAGAAAGCAATAATCATGCTAGCACATCATCAAGCAAGGAAGAAGACTCGATCTACCCCGCTCATTCTATCCTATTTCAGTCTAACGGAACCTATCGGCTCTGATACCACCTGTTGTGGGGACCCGGGCTCTAAATCTTTTTCTTGGGATTAAATGGATTGTTATTCTAAAATGTGGGTCAATTTTTCGCTTTTATATTTAAATCAAAATGTAACTAGACAAGCACAAGTTCTTTATTTAATTTACAACATACAAACATAAAATCTATGTCCTGTTCCGTATATCCTCAACTAACCAGTAATAAAATACAGTACATAACAAAAGACAACTACTGGTCCGTCTGCTAGGCCCGAGATCTCCACGCTAACACGATCATCTCTGTCTCGACCCAAATCCTGCCCCACCTGTTGTTATGCACACATACAGACATAACAACAGCCGGAAAACCGGTGAGAACACATCCCAGTATAAACATGTGAACATGCATATAAATACTATAAAACATGAAACATGCTGATATGAATGTCATTCATATAAAATCATGAAATGCGAGCCTAATCATGTCTAGATGCGACTCGACTAAAACTCTAGGGATCCCGGTGTGAATAAGACGATCTATCACCTACCCTCCCAATCGGGGTGACGGTACGTCTTATTCCTAGACTTCGGCCTGATCTGTATCCACGTCTACAAAGGGGCGGTGATCTTCCCCTAAGCTGGGATAGAACCGAACATCTAGAAGTCTGCCTGATCTCCAGACTGTCCTATCTTAATGCATGAATACAAAATCTGTAAACAAGCATAATCATCTAATGCAATGTAACATGATCTGTAAACAAAGCATAATAAGAATTGAATACAAGTTCTAATAAACATCTAATGCAATGTAACATGATCTGTAAACAAAGCATAGCGAGATTTGCATACAAGATCTATAAACAATTCTATAATAATAATACCTATATCAAGATATAAACAATAAAACTCGTATGTGGTTTTGGTTGGGAAACTCAAATGTGATCTCATTTGAGTCGTGATTCCCCAAAACAAAACATGTATTATACCTTTCGTCGTAGAATTGCTGTTACAGTCGTGAAGATGAATCTGCAATAGAATGTCTAACACTTTCTAGGAAATGTTTCTTTAACACTTACTAATCAAATGAAATCTCGCGCCTCTATTTATAGACAATGATCGGAAGATCCGATCCACTTCGGACGCTCCGAACTGACACACTTCGGACGCTCCGAACTCACTTCGGACGTTCCGAATCCTGCATGTCTTCCACGTCTCTAGCCAACTGTCTCGGATGATCCGAACTACGATCGGTCGATCCGAACTCTGCATGCCATCCATGTGTCCAGCCACCTGGCTCGGACGCTCCGAACGCCGAACGGACGATCCGAACGCATCGGACGATCCGATCCTGGTTCGGTCCTTCCGGTCTCACCGAAATATAAATAATCCAACATTCTCGATATCGGTCAATCTAATCTCAATAGATATCATTTCTTATTTCTTATGGTTATGTACAATCTTCACAACATATCTATGAATTCGTACATGTCAATCATTGCTCTGGGCATTACATATTTAGCTTGCCTATCCTGTGCTGTTTTCATTCTTTTCTGAATGATCTTCACTTTCTCAGTCATTTCCCGAATAATATCAGGCCCAAGTTCTGGTACCTCATATATATCATCTCAGTACAACGGAGATCTGCACTTCTTGCCATACAAAGCTTCAAACGGTGCAATCTCTATACTCGTCTGATAGCTGTTGTTGTACGAAAATTCAGAAAGAGGTAATGAATCTTGCCAACTAGTGCCGAAATCTAGCACTACAGCTCTCAACATGTCCTCTAAAGTCTGTATAGTACGCTCTGACTGTCCGTCTGTCTGAGGATGATAAGCAGTACTCAGGTGCAATGTCGTACCTAGAGCCTGCTGCAAACTGTGCCAGAAGTGTGAAGTGAATTGTGGAACTCGATCTGATACGATAGATTTCGGCACACCATGCAATCTGACTACCTCTCTGACATATATCTCAGCCATCTGATCGTGTCGATATGTCATTCTGTATGGAATAAAACACGCTGATTTGGTTAATCTGTCAATAATGACCCAAATCGCGTCACAGCCCCGGGATGATCGAGGTAACTTCGTCACGAAATCCATGGAAATGTGATCCCATTTCCATTCTGGAATAGACAAACTTTGAAGTAAACCTCCGGGCTTCATTCTCTCAGCCTTCACTGAAAGGGGATCGGTTACGGTGACCGAAACCGTAACGGAAGCAACAAAAATTTCGAAAAACACATGGAAAATTTCGGCCACCTCTAGTACTAGGTGTAGCATATGCAAAAACACAAAAATGTCATACATAGTGTGTTGAGAAATCGTTACCTATCAACCTCTTGAGGTTGATGATGGCTCCAACCAAGATGTAAACAACTTGGCTCTTGAAAGGTTGACCTTCTACAAGCTTCCCTTTGAGCCCGCCTTGCTCAAATATTAAGCCACCACCAACAAGCTAGATCCACTCTAATTTTGCACTTGAAAAATTAGAGCATTTTTCTTTGAGAAGTTTTTCTTTCCTCAACTCTTGAAGAAGAAAATTGAGAGAAAACTTGGAGAATATTGTATCAAGGTTTCGGCCATTACAAGCTTGAATGGGGGAAAGGAGACTAGCCTTGGTAGTGTAAAAAGTTGTTGTTGGCATGTGTGACACATGTCTTGAATATTGAGAAAGTTGTCTCCCAACTCTTCACCTCCCATGCATGCAAGTCTTATTTGATTTTTAACAATTAAAAATCCATTGACTTATTTTTAATTATCTCAAACATATTTGAGACTAATTAAACATTACTTGAATTTACTCAAATCACTAGTTGAATAATTATTTTAATATTGAGCTCTACAAGACCCAATATGATATAATTAATTCAACACTTGAATTAATTTGATTATTTGGACTCTACTAGGTCCACTAGTGTTTAATTAATTCAACACTTGAATTAATTTAATTTAGTCCATAATAATGTTTATGAAAATCACAATTTTCAAATACATTATTTATTTGGCCAACTTTTAATCTAGGAACATTTCCATAAATTAAAAGTCACATTTCTCTCATAGAAGTCATAATTCTATTTTATTTATGCTTATAAACTCATTTACAAGCCGTTCAACACATTGAACAGTTTTACTTCTCAACGGGATCTAGAAAGCCAGTACTTGTGTGGCCCTCAATGGTTCATTGATACAACTAGCCGTGGGTTCACATCTCCATGTGATTCGGACTAAACATATCCTTATATGAGCATACCCCAATTGCTCCATTCTTAATTATCAACTCCTTGATAACGAGAACGTCAGAACTCAATCTGATAGTACCCAACCAATCATGTTAAACGCCTAGCAGCATCGCTTACATGATTCCCTAGGTATCAAATGATAGTGCCTGCAAGAACCATTCAATTATGGTTAGCGTACAGTACGGTCCCTTCAACTCATATATCCCGACTGATTCGACAACCATTGGTTTATCGAGAGTTTTCAATGAATCGATACTATGTGTCATGTCGTAGTTGCATTGATGGTGTAATCTATGAAACCCCTTTCATAATTACCACCATACTCTGATCAGAGATTTCAATCTACATACACTTGAGAACACATAGGATATCCATACCCGAAGGTAAGCGGTGAATCCCCGACTACAATGCATCGACTCCTATATGTTTCGACAGAACACCCAACCTTGCCACCTGATGACCCCATGAGAGTCGGTAAACAAGCCAAAGTGTAATTCTAACACATAGAGCCTCAATGTTGTCTCGGGTCATAAGGACTAATGGTGTACAACCATAAACTAGGACTTTACCACTCGATAAGTGAGAACCACTTGGAAAGTCCTTTATGGAGGGTTGTTCAGTGCATTTTATAAGGAGCACCTATCTGCAAGTTCGGACATCACAATGTCCCCTACCAATGAAACATGGTACTCACATCGCAGATACTAGTCTCTAACTCGAGCGGCCTATATCCTTCTTAGTGGCGGCTGAATCGACTAGGAACTGTTTAGAATATACAGTATTCCAAATATGAGTTTCATGATACTCATCATATGAGCATCTCATATTCTTTCTACTATTTGTATATTCAAGGACTTTATCTATGCAACTAGCATGTGTATACAGATAAAGAAGTGCCAAAATAATATTTTCAAATATTAAAATAAAGATCGTTTATACATAGAGTTTCATTGTGAACACTCGGCCAACACTTGGCTCAACGGGCACCTACTCTAACAATCTCCCACTTGCACTAGAGCCAACTACCCATATGCTTCAAACCCATCGATTCGCGATGCTTCAAGAACAATGGTCTAGGTAAAGGCTTAGTTAGCGGATCAGCAACATTATCTGCGGAGTCGACTTTGTCAATCATGACATCTCCTCTTTCCACGATCTCTCAGAGGATGTGGTACTTTCTCAATACGTGTTTGGACTTCTGATGAGACCACGGCTCCTTTGCTTGAGCAATGGCTCCCGTGTTGTCACGAAACACCGGGACAGGAGCAACTCCATTAGGAATGACGCCCAACTCTTGGACGAAATTCCTTAACCAAACAGCCTCCTTTGCTGCAGCTGATGCACCAATGTATTCTACCTCAGTGGTGGAATCCGCTGTACTGTCTTGCTTGGAACTCTTCCAAGAGACAGCAGCACCATTGAGCATGAATATGAATCCAGAGGTTGACTTTGAGTCATCAATATCGCTTTGGAAGCTAGAGTCGGTATAGCCTTCCAATTTTAGTTCTCCACCCCATAGACCAAGAACAATTTATCGGTCCTCCTAAAGTACTTGATGATGTCTTTCACAGCTTTCCAATGTGGAAGACCAGGGTTCGATTGATATCTACTCACTACACTTAGTGCGAAAGACACGTCAGGATGTGTCGATATCATCCCATACATGATGCTACCAATTGCAGATGCATATGGAATGTGTGTCATCGCCGCTATCTCTGCATCAGTCTTGGGAGACATAGACTTGGATAGGGACACGCCATGACACATTGGTAGATGTCCTCTTTTCGACTCATCCATCCAGAACCGCTTCAGGATGGTATCAATGTATGTGGACTGGGTGAGACCAAGCAATCTCTTTGATCTATCTCTATAGATCTGTATTCCCAATACAAAAGATGCTTCACCCAAGTCTTGCATCGAGAACTTGCTTGCTAACCATATCTTGGTTGATTGCAACATTCCTACATCATTCCCAATGAGTAGAATGTCATCAACATACAGCACCAGGAATGTCACAGCACTCCCACTAACCTTCTTATACACACAGGGTTCCTCAGGATTCTTAGTAAAATCAAACTCTTTGATTGTACTATCGAATCTAAGGTTCCAACTCCTAGATGCCTGTTTTAGACCATAAATAGATCTCTGAAGTTTGCATACCATATGCTCACTTCCGACAGATGTAAACCCTTCGGGTGGAGACATGTAAATCTCTTCCTTAATATCCCCATTAAGAAAGGCTTTCTTAACATTCATCTGCCATATCTCATAGTCATACCATGCAGCTATGGCTAGCAAAATCCTTATGGACTTGAACATTTCAACTGGAGAAAAGGTTTCCTCAAAGTCATTTCCTTGTCTTTGAGTATATCCTTTTGCCACCAATCGCGCCTTGAAGGTCAATACATTCCCATCCGCCCCAAGTTTCCTCTTGTAAATCCATTTACACCCTATGGGAACAATTCCCTCAGGTGGATCCACGAGATTCCACACTTGGTTCGAATGCATGGAATTCATCTCAGATTTCATTGCTTCAAGCCACTTGGATGAATCGGCATCAGATAATGCTTCCTTGAAGGTCCTTGGATCACATCCAAGGTTAGGATCATCATGGTCCTCTTCAAGAAGCAGACCATACCTCATAGGTGGTCTCGAGACTCTCTCGGATCTTCTAGGAGCTCGTATCTCCTCTCTTGGCTCTTCGGGTGTGGGTTTTATAATTGTGGGTGACTCTCGAACCTCTTCGAGTTCTATCATCTCCCCTTTTCTATCCAATAGAAACTCCTTTTCTAAAAAGGTTGCATTCCTTGAAACAAACACCTTTGTTTCTTGGGATGATAGAAGTAGTATCCAACCGAATTCTTTGGATATCCCACAAAGTTACATAAAATGGATCGACTAACTAATTTATCTCCCACTACCTGCTTCACATAAGCAGGGCACCCCCATATTCTAAGATAAGAATATTTGGGTGGCTTACCCATCCATATCTCATATGGAGTCTTGTCAACTGCTTTTGAATGGACATTGTTCAACAACAGTGCCGCTGTCTCAAGCGCATATCCCCAAAATGATGGCGGCAACTCCGTGAACCCCATCATAGACCGAACCATGTCCATCAAAGTCCGGTTACGACGCTCCGAAACACCATTCAACTGTGTTGTAGCTGGCGGAGTCCACTGTGAGAGAATCCCATTCTCCCTAAGATACTCTTGGAACTCGGCACTCAAGTACTCACCACCTCGATCCGATCGAAGTGTCTTGATGCTTCGTCCCAACTGTTTCTCTACTTCATTTCTGAATTCTTTGAACCTTTTAAAGGCTTCAGACTTGTATTTCATCAAATACACATACCCATACCTCGAAAAGTCATCGGTAAAGGTGATAAAGTAGGCATGTCCATGCATAGTGGTGATGCTAAGCGGACCACACACATCGGTATGGATCAAATCTAATAACCCTTTGGCTCGCTCCACATGGCCCTTAAAGGGAATTTTGGTCATCTTTCCTTTTAGATAGGATTCACAAGTCGTGAGGGCATTAATATCAGACATATTAAACATGCCTACTCCCACTAGCTTGTTCATCCTTCTTAGGGAAATATGTCCTAATCGAGCATGCCATAATTGTGCCGAATTTAGAGTATCTTGTTTGCGCTTGTTTGTTGTTTATAGCTTGGACATTGTTAAGTGGAATATCTTTTAATTTTACGGTGTAGAGATCGTTTTCAAGTTCTCCGGTACCAATTAAACATTCGTTCTTGTAAATGTTGCAAACACCTTTGCTAAATAAACAAGAAAATCCAACTTTATCAAGCATAGAAATGGAAATAATGTTTTTCACCAAGTCTGGTACAAACAAAACATCTCTTAAAACAAACTTTAAATCATTGTTCAAATGCAAGTAAACATCTCCCACAGCCTTGGCAGCAACCTTTGCTCCATTGCCCATCCTCAAGAAGGTCTCACCTTCCCTGAGCCTCCTACTTCTTCCCATCACCTGCAAATCATTACAGAGATGTGAGCCACAGCCGGTTCCAATACCCAAGAAGTAGAGTTGATTGAAATGTTTACTTCAATGTAGAACATACCGTTTCCAGAACTCTTTTGGGCAAGATATTCCCTCCAGTTACGCCTCCAATGTCCAGTCTTCTTGCAGTGATGACAGATGTCAACAGTCTTGTCAGCCTTTACTGGTGTGGCTGCCACAACGGGACCCGGAGTTTGCCTCTTCAAGGGAACGTTCTTCTTGGGACGTTGGAAAGAACGCTTCTTCCTCTTCCCACGTGGATCGGTCTTCGTACCAGATGAAGAACCCACATAAAGAACCGACTTCTTTTTCTTGATGGTGGACTCAAAAGTCACAAGCATGTTCACCAAATCCTCAAGGGTCGGCTCCATCTTGTTCATATTGAAATTCACCACAAAAGGATCAAATGAGCTAGGCAGCGATAACAGCAACACGTCGGTGGTCAACTCTGAAGGCAACATCAAATCCATGCCAACAAGCTTGTTGATAGGACTCGTTTTTACGTGTTTTTAGTGTTGGTTTTGTGTCGCATTCATGCATCATATTAGTTTGTTTTAGTCTAATTTTGCATTTTTTTAGCATGTGACTGATCTCGCGTATTTTGTGGTTATTTTGTAGGAATTGAACCAAAAAAGTGGGAGAAAATTTGTCAAAATATCGAAGAGACTTCGCTCGGGCGGTCACTTTTGACCGCCCCAGCGAGCATTTTGGTCTGGCCGAGGATTTTATGCGCAAGCGTCTCGCTAGGGCGGTCAAAAGTGACCGCCCCAGCGAAACCAGGGACGTGCTCGAGGAAGTTTATTCGAGGACCTCTCGCTAGGGCGGTCAAAATATACCGCTCTAGCGAGAAGCGAGATTCAGGAAGATTTGTTTCCAATTTTTATGGATTCTATCCGACACCAAAACCTAAGACACGAGATCAGCGCCGTTTTTCATCTATCATCACATATTTTTTCATCACTTTTCTTGGAGGGGAGGCTAGAAGAAGGAGATTTCGAAGACCTCGAGATTTCCACGCGTCGTGGCCGTCATCCATCGTCATCTTTAGTATTTTCATTATTCAGTATTTTATTTCTTACATTGATTGTTGGTTTTTATCATGAATTTCAGTAGCTAAACTCTAGATTTGTTGGGATTTGAGGGGATCCTACCCCGTACTCTGTGTTTAACATTATTTCTCGACGTTTTTATTTGTGATTTGTTTATGTTATTGTTCGTTCTTGTTTCAATCGAAGCCTAGCTAACTTCCTTTGATTATTTCATGTTGTTGATGATTTCGATAGAATAATTGACAATAGGATCAAAGAGTATAAACCACGGATTTACAATTTTAGTAGATATACGGAATTGGGTACGTGTCGATAGTGATAGTTCACCCGGATGAAAGCTAGTGGATTCCATAGAATGTAATGCAATCTTGAACTGTTAAATAATTGAGGACACTTGAGTATTGCATGTTTATGATTAGTATTAATATAGATCGACAGAGTATATTAATTAGTCTAGGGAATTCCGTCGAATGCACGAGTAAAAGTCTAGTGTAATTATTTAAACACGAGTGGTAGGTGAACTGCAAATTCCCAACAAATTCATTTCTCAATTGATTTAATCCAAATTAATCATTGCTTTCTTGAATACGTTTCCTTTGCATTTTAATTATTTTAGTTGTTTGATTTACATTAGTTTAATCATCGACTCATTTTATCGTTGCTAAAGAAATTTTACTTGAAAATAAAAATAGTGCAACGCAGTCCTTGTGGAACGATACTCGTATTCACTTACGTTTATTATAACTTGACTATCGTGCACTTGCGATATTTAAATCGAGCTTTCATTTATAAAATAAATTTTTGGACTATTCACTGTGCAAGTTTAGCTCGATCAAGTTTTTGGCGCTGTTGCCGGGGACTGTTGATTCACAATTTTTTATTTTTCATTTAAATTCTTTAGTATTATTTATTTTATTGTTATTTGATACTCTCATTGTGTTGCAGATTTTTCTTGTGGTGCATGCGAAGATCACTCGAGTTTAAGCGTGAGCCTTTTGAACCCGAGATTGAACGCACAGCTAGACGTCGACTACAGCAGCAAAGAGCGAAGGAAAGAATGGAAGACGAGCAACACAGAGAGGAGCCAAGGTGTATACCGATGATGGATTATGCACAGCCGTCTCTTGATGGAGCACGTCCAAGCATCGTAAGACCAGTCATCCGAGCTAATCAGTTTGAGATCAAGCTAGCTATCATTCAGATGATACAGAACACTGTCCAATTTGAAGGAAGTGCACTTGACGACCCTAACTCTCATATAGCTGACTTTCTTGAAATTTGTGATACTTTTAAGTTTAATGGCGTGTCTGATGATGCTGTTCGTTTGCGTTTATTTCCATTTTCACTGAGAGATAAAGCTAAGTCGTGGTTAAACTATTTGCCTGTAGGGTCTATTACTACATGGGAGGATATGGCAAAGGCATTCCTGATCAAGTACTTTCCTCCGTCGAAGACTATGAAGCTTAGAGCCGACATCACTACTTTTGCTCAATTTGAGCAAGAGTCACTTTACGAGGCATGGGAGCGCTACAAGGACTTGTTGAGGAGATGTCCACACCATGAGCTTCCTCTTGGGTTAGTTGTTCAAACTTTCTACTACGGTCTGCTTACTCCTAACCGTACTATGATAGATGCTGCTGCCTGTGGTAACTTACTGAGAAAAATGGCTGAGGAAGGATATGAGTTATTGAAGGAAATGGCTGCTAGTAGCTATCATCCTCAGTCTGATAGGCAGAGACGAGGTGCTGGAGTTAATCAAGTTAATGATTTGTCGGCGGTTTCAGCACAGTTAGAGGCTTTGAATAGAAAGATTGATGGGATGAGCATGAGTGGGTCGGCTATGCGTTTGCAAGATATTTTTCTGTGATAAGTGTGGGGGTGAGCATGATGTGTAGGATTGCCAAGATGGCAATCCATTCTATGTGCCTGAGGGAGCACCAGTAAAACCAGTGGGATTCCAGAACCGTCCTAGAAATGACCCTTATTCGAACACATATAATCCAGGATGGAGGAATCACCCAAACTTTTCATGGGGAGGTCAAAACAACCAAAATCGCCAACAAAGAGGTCCACCATATGGGATGCACCAAGGATTCAAGCCAGAACCGTCTCGGGAGGAGAAGTCCAATTTAGAGCAAATGATGACTAAATTTATTTCTGCAACAGAGACGAGATTTCAGAACCAAGATGCATCCATAAAGGGGTTAGAGAATCAAATTGGACAATTGGCTAAGTTGATTGCTAATAGGGAGCAAGGAGCTTTGCCAAGCAACAAGGAAACTAACCCAAGAGAACATGTGAAGGCTGTGGAATTGCGTAGTGGAAAAGCACTCGAGTCTAATGAGGAAAAGACCAAGAACGGTGAGGATGAGGTGTAAAATCGAGGAGGTAAGTCTTCTAACTCTACATCTACACCTATTGCACAGAATAAAATTGTTATCCCTCCACCTTTTCCTGCATCAATGAAGAAAGCTAAATTAGATGCACAATTTGGTAAATTTCTTGAGATATTTAAAAAATTGCATATTAACATTCCTTTTGCTGATGCTTTATTGAATATGCCAAGTTATGCAAAATTCTTGAAAGATATCTTAGCAAATAAGAGGAAGCTAGAAGATCATATGACGGTGAATTTGACTGAAAATTGCTCCGCTTTAGTTCAAAACAAGATGCCTCCTAAGCAAAAAGATCCAGGGAGTTTCTCTATACCTTGCATTATTGGTGACATTAATTTTCATAAAGCTATATGTGATCTTGGTGCGAGTATTAATCTGATGCCTTTTTCTGTGTCTAGGAGACTGGGATTAGGTGAACCCAAGCCAACTAGGATGTCGTTGCAGCTGGATGACAGATCTGTCAAGTATCCACGTGGGATTATCGTAGATGTTTTGGTGAAAGTGGATAAGTTCATTTTTCCTGCAGATTTTGTGATACTTGACATGGAGGAAGATTTAGAGATGCCCTTAATCCTAGGGAGACCGTTTCTGGCTACAGGAAAAGCGCTGATTGATGTTGAAGAGGGGAAATTGAGACTGAGAGTTGGAGAAGAAGAAATTATTTTTGATGTCTTCAATACTCTCAAGCACACTATGCACAATGATAGTTGTTTTCGTATTGATGTTTGGATTCTCTTGTTTGTGATTTTATGCAGGATGGATTGAAAGAACCATTGGAGGCCACTCTCACTACTGAAAAGCAGGAGTACGAGCTAGAAGAGGAAAAGATGGAGATGGTAGCTCACTTGAATGTCATTCCACCTTGGAGAAAGCAAGTCAGGCTTAGACTAGAGGAATTGGGAGACAGAAAAGATTTAATGCCTCAAAAGTCAAGCCTAGAGGAGCCACCTACTTTGGAGCTCAAACCACTACCTCCACATCTCAAGTACGTATATTTAGGAGAAAATAATAAATTGCCTGTTATTATTTCCTCTTCTTTGACAGATGATATGGAGAGTAAGCTCTTGGGAGTCCTTAAGGAGCATAAAGGAGCATTCGCTTGGAAGGTTTCGGACATAAAAGGGATAAGTCCTTCGATCTGCATGCACAAAATTCTGATGGAAAATAAATACTCACCTCTAGCACAACCACAAACGAGACTCAATCCAAAGATGCAAAAGGTAGTAAAAGCTGAAACAATTAAACTTCTGGATGCAGGTATTATCTATCCTATCTCGATAGTGCGTGGGTAAGTCCTGTACAATGTGTGCCTAAAAAGGGTGGGATTACTGTTATAACTAATGAAAAAAATGAGTTGATTCCCACTAGAACTGTTACGGGTTGGCGTGTGTGCATAGATTATAGGAAATTGAATGATGCAACCCGTAAAGATCACTTTCCCTTGCCATTTATCGATCAAATGATTGAACGATTAGCAGTTCATGAATTTTATTGCTTTTTAGATGGATATTCTGGATACAATCAAATCACAATTGCACCTGAGGACCAAGAGAAAACTACTTTCACTTGCCCCTATGGTACTTTTGCGTTTAGGCATATGCCTTTTGGTTTATGCAATGCACCTGCAACATTTCAAAGATGCATGACCGCTATCTTTCATGACATGACTGAAAATTTCCTTGAAATTTTTATGGATGACTTTTCTATTTTTGGCTCCTCATTTAATGAATGTTTAGAGAATTTGAACTTGGTGTTAATTAGATGTGAAGAGAGCAGTTTGGTGTTAAATTGGGAGAAGTGTCATTTTATGGTTCAAGAGGGGATTGTGTTAGGACACAAGGTATCAGAGAATGGAATTGAGGTTAACAAGGCCAAGGTGGAAGTAATCAAAAACCTACCACCACCTTCATCAATAAAAGGAGTTAGAAGTTTCCTAGGGCATGCTGGTTTTTATAGGCGTTTTATTAAAGATTTTTCTACAATTGCTAAACCTTTATCCTCTTTGTTGATGAAAGATGTTGAAATTAATTTTGATTCTACTTGTCTGCATGCATTCGAGATACTCAAGGAAAGCTTGGTGACAGCACCTATTCTGACTATCCCTGATTGGGAGTTACCGTTTGAGGTGATGTGCGATGCTAGTGATACAGCTGTTGGTGTGGTGCTGGGTCAAAGGAAGAACAAGGTATTTCATACCATCTTGTAATGCCTGAGATTCTTGTAGATAGTTGAATACGAAACGCAAGAACAGACGGGGCGAGACGATGCGATAAAATATGAAATTTTAGCTGTGCAAGACCGCACCCGCGGTCTGGCAAGCACCGCACCCGCGGTGCAATGGGCAGAAAGTTAGTAAAATTCCCGTAGCTACACCGCACCTGCGGTAGAATGAGACCGCACCTGCGGTGCTGAGACCGCACCCGCGGTCGACAATTTTAGGAAAATGGGAGAACTGCCGAAAACTTGGCGCACCCGCGCTCCTTACAGTACTGCACCCGCAGTGGTGCATGCGAGGAATCCACTCTCTTTCTCCTGTTGACACATGGCATGGTATACATATGAATTAGTGCTGATTCATTTCGTTCTCATTTCCAGCAGCTGAACCGAGAGTCTCTCAAGAATTCTTCAAAGCTTTGTGGTAAGCATTCGCAAGATTTAGTTATCCGATTTTACATCCGAGCTTAGATTATTGATCCTTGCATCAAGAGCTTCAAAGTGATGTAGATTTCTTTAAGTTCTAGCATGGTTTGAAATTTAGATATGGAAGAAAGTGTTATATGATGTATAATATGTGTTCTTGAGATTATGAACATCTCATATTTGTAAACGGTTTGATTATCGGATATCCTATGTAATTATTATGAATTTCCAGCAAAGATTGATTGGAGATGGTACAGATTTTGGGAGATTATGTAGAAATTAAGATATTATGAGATAGTTTATATTGTGTATAACTTGAGAATTATGCAATGTTGAGGTATTGATTAGATTAGAATTTGATAGAGTGTGTATCAATGTATCTCTTTCAGATTTGATTGACAGAATTGATACCAACTTCGAGACTACGACAAGAAAGGTATAGTACATGTTTTGTTTGGGGAATCACGACTCAAAAGAGATCACATTTGAGTTTCCCAACCAAAATCACATACTTGTTTTATTATTTATATCTAGATATGATCATGATTGTTTATAGATTTGTTTATAGAACTTGTATACAAATCTTGCTATGCTTTGTTTACAGATCATGTGGCATTGCATTAGAATGATTATGCTTGTTTACAGATTGTGTATTCATGCATTAAGATAGGACAGTCTTGAGATCAGGCAGACTACTAGACGTTCGGCGATATCACAGCTTAGGGGAAGATCACCGCCCCTATTGTAGACGCGGATACAGATCAGGCCGAAGTCTAGGAATAAGACGGACAGCACCTCGATTGGGAGGGTAGGTGACAGACAGTGCCGTCTTATTCACAACGTGTAAGGCTCGAGAATTATCAACTGGCATTGATGTGAGACTTGAAGAGGAGAATGCATGACATGAAAAATGAGAGTTTGAGCAAGCATGGCCGAAGCCACACCGCCCCTGCGGTGCTAGGACTACAGCACCCGCGGTGTAGGTGACAGAAAGTTGAGGGAAATGTGCGAAGCAACACCGCACCCGCGGTGCGTGCAAGACCGCACCCGCGGTGATGAGACCGCACCCGCGGTGATGCAAGCGCCGCACCCGCGGTAATCGAAATTTAGGAAAATGCATTGCTGCCGAGAGCACAGCGCACCCGCGTTCTTGAGTTGCCGCACCCGCGGTGCTGCATGCGAAGTGCCACCTTCGATTTTTATGTTGACACATGGCATGCTATATAAATACCTTGCATTGACACTTCATTTCATCATCTTCAGAAGGCAAGAACCGAGAACTACCCTGTAAATTCCTCAAGTTCTTCATGGCTTTAAATTGAGATTGTGCATGATTTAGCCATTTGATTTTAATTCCGAGTCCGGATTATTGACCCTTGCAGCATTGGCAACGAAAGGACGTAAGTTTCTTACATTTCCAGCATGTTTCGAAATTCATATGTTGGAGAAGTTATGATTTGTTTGAAGATATGTGTTCTTGATATCTTGAGCTTGATATAGTTGCTATCGAATCGATTTTCGGACATCGTATGCCATTATTTCGAATTCCAGCCTATATGTGTGTATGATGGGTACCGATTTTGTAGGGATAATGAGATTATTGTGATGTTAATGAGATTATGATATTGTTATATGTTGATATTGAGTTACCGATATCAAAGAAATACGCCGTTATGCCGTCAATTGTTACCGAGATGGAGTATTGACTTGTACAAGATTTTGATATGAGTTATATCTTGATAGAATGCATTGTTATATTGTCATTTCAGATTAGTTTTGACAGAGTGACATTCCGACTTCGAGACTTCGACCGACGATTCGACAAGAAAGGTATAATTCATGTGGTCACGGGATTGCACAACTCGATTCAGATTTGATACGAGTTTCCCTAAATCACATACTAGACTGTTATTATTACATTTGATTATGTAATGTCTTGTTTATTGATTTATATTCGAGTCCTGAGATAGGAGATATTGGCAGATCGGCCAAAACTAGACGTTTCGGTGTATCGTCGCATAGTAGTAGATTTACTCTATGTGTAGACCCTCGATACAGAGTTGACCGAAGTCTAGGAATAAGACGTACCGTTACCCCGAGTGGCTGGGTAGGTGACAGACCGTCTTATTCACACCGGGATCCCTAGATTATAAACGAGTCGAGTCAAGATTTAAATGTTGAGTACAGATTTGTATTCTTCTACATGTCTAGATTTACATGCATGTTACTTGTTACATATGCTATGCTTTTGTACATGATTATTACATTGCAGGCATCCATGTTTTATACTGGGATATGTTCTCACCGGAGTTATCCGGCTGTTGTCGTGTCTGTATGTGTGCATGGCAACAGGTGGGGCAGGATCTGGGTCACGAGCTAGATGAGAGGTTGATGATAGCGTGGAGATCTCGGGCATGAAAGGTTTCTAGTGTTTTCTATTTAGATTTGTATCACCTATGTTGCAGTTGGTATGTAAACACTAGTGTATGGTTGTACTCGACAGACATGTATGTACATTATGTTGGTTATTTCTTATAAAGAAAATGTTATGCTTTGATTTACATTTGAGTTAATGTTAAAAGCAAATTTTTGACCCACATTTTCGAACAAAGATCCAATTAAATCCCAAAAGAATTGAGTTAGAGCCCGGGTCCCCACAACAGGTGGTATCAGAGCAGAAGGTTCTGTAGACTGAGATAGAATAGAATGAGCGGGGTAGATCGAGTCATCTTCCTTGCTTTTGAGATGCTAGCATGGTTTATTGCTTTCCTTATTATATGTAGTATTGTATTTGAATTGATTTACAGCATATACTTGTAAAGCCTGAATCAGAACCGATTCTCGATCAGAGGTATATGATCAGAGGAGGGCTGAGACAGATGATATTGATTGTGTACTAATCAGTTTGGTAATCAGATTTATGCCGCTTAGACGTATACCACAGCCCGAGCAGGGTAGCACGTCCGGTGCACAGATGGATGTTACCGCTACGCCGATGGAGACCTTATTGAAGAGATTTCAGTCTTTCCATCCGCCTACCCTGAAGGGCACAGAGAGTGCAGTAGAGTGCGAGAGCTGGCTTGATGATATCGAGATGTTATTTGAGTCTTTGGCATATACTGATGAGCGACGTGTGAAACTGATAGGGCATCAGATGCAAGAGGTTGCCAAGAGCTGGTGGTTGACTACGAAGAGAGCCTTGGAGCACCGAGGCATTGACATCACGTGGAAAGTCTTCAAGGATGAGTTCTATCAGCGTTTCTTCCCCGTCTCTTACCGAAAAGATAAAGGAGCTGAATTTGCGAATCTGAAGCAGGGACAGTGGAACATCGAGGAGTATGTTGCTAAATTTTCTGCTTTGCTACGATTTGCACCGCATGTGGCCGGAAACGACGAGGCAGTGGCCGATCAGTTTATCAACGGATTGAATCCCGATGTCTTTACCCTGGTGAACACGGGCCGGCCTAGTACTTTTTCAGAGGCACTGAACCGAGCGAAGGGAGCAGAGGCTGGCTTGATCAGGCAGCGAGGGGCTTCCTACGGTGTTCAGGGGCAGAGACCGCCACAACCTACTACCGTACAGTTTCCACCACCTCCTCCTCGTTTTGACAGTGGAGCTAGTGGTAGTGGCAAGAAGGAATTTCTGAAGGCTAAGGGCAGACAGTTTAAGAAATCCGGAAGCAGTTCATCGAGTTCGAGTGGATCTCGACAGAGAGGTCAGGGTTCAGATTACAGTGGCGTGTATTGTAGCTCGTGTGGAGGACGACATGCGACGGAGCAGTGTCAAGGAGTTATGGGACGCTGCAACATCTGTAGGCAACAGGGACACTTTGCTAGAGTTTGTCCCCAGAGAGGTGCACAACGATTCCAGAGCACAGGATCATTAGCACCAGCGCCACAGATGGAGAGATAGGCATCTTCTGTACACTCCTTCCAGCCACCCTCCACACAGACTCAGCAGAGACCAGGAGGTAGTCAGACGGTGAGTCAGCCTCCCCGACAGCAGGCACGTGTTTTTGCCCTGACAGAGGAGCAGGCGCAGGAGGCGCCAGATGACTTCATTGCAGGTAACTGTTTTCTTTGCGGTTATCCTGCATATGTGTTGAATGACACAGGTGCATCTCATACATTCATCGCTGAAAATTTTGCATTGAGACATGCATTGCCTGTTGAGTCGATGTCTACGGTAGTGTCTACAGCTTCTCCGTTGGGGAGTGGGTTGATATCTGTGACTACTGTTAGACACTGTATGCTTCAGTTTGAGGGGCATGAGATTGATCTTGATTGTGTAGTACTTGTTTTAGCTGATTTTGATTGTATAGTTGGTATAGACATGTTGACCAAGTACAGGGCCACTGTAGATTGTTTCCACAAGATTGTCAGATTCAGACCCGAGATGACAGATGAGTGGAAATTCTACGGCAAGGGTTCCAGATCTCGGATTCCCTTAGTATCTGCTCTGACTATGAGTAGATTGCTTCAGAGAGGAGCAGAGGGCTTTCTCGTATATTCAGTAGATTTACTGAAGTCGAGCCCAGCATTGGCAGATCTGCCAGTGGTTTGCGAGTTTGCAGATGTTTTTCCTGATGAGATTCCGGGGTTGCCTCCAGTTCGAGAGGTAGATTTCAGCATTGATCTGGTACCAGGCAGTGTTCCTATTTCGAGAGCTCCATATAGGATGGCACCGATAGAGCTGAAAGAGTTGAAAGCACAGTTGGAAGATCTTCTGTCCATGGGATATATCAGACCCAGTGTATCTCCTTGGGGTGCTCCGGTGCTATTCGTTCGAAAGAAAGATGGTTCGATGCGACTGTGTATTGATTATAGGCAGTTGAACAAGGCAACAGTGAAGAACAGGTATCCTTTGCCGCGCATCGACGATTTGTTTGATCAGTTACAGGGATCTTCTGTATACTCGAAGATTGATTTGAGATCAGGGTATCATCAGCTCAGAGTTAGAGATGTTGATATACCGAAGACTGCATTCCGAACTAGGTATGGACATTACGAGTTTGTTGTTATGCCTTTCGGTTTGACGAATGCACCTGCGGGGTTTATGAGTTTGATGAATCGCATTTTTCAGAGATATTTAGATAATTTTGTGATGGTGTTTATTGACGACATTTTGGTGTATTCGAAGAATTTGACTGAGCATGCAGATCACCTGAGGATTGTATTGAAGACTTTGAGAAATGAGCAGTTGTATGCCAAACTGTCCAAGTGTGAATTCTGGCTGAGACAGGTCGTCTTCTTGGGTCACAATATGTAGTATCCCGATGCCTAAATTGAGTAATTATTGGATTAATTATATTCTGCGAGTTCGGAAGGAACGAACCAGGATCGGACCGTCCGAAGAGGTTCGGATCGTCCGAAGTGGGTTCGGATGGACCGTTCGGTTCGGTGTCAGACCGAGTCTTGTCAACAGTAGACCGTGTCAGGGTTCGGATCGTCCGAAGAGGTTCGGATCGTCCGAAGACAGTTGGCTGGACACGTGGAAGACATGCAGAGTACGGAACGTCCGAAGTGGATCGGATCGTCCGAAGTGCACAGGATCGGATCTTCCGAAGTGGATCGGATCGTCCGATCGTCGTCTATAAATAGAGGCGCGAGGCTTCACTTTTCAATTACCAATTCCGAGAGTTCCAGAGCGTTTTAGTCGTTTCTGATGGGTTTCTAGCTTTTCCCGAGGTTCGGGCACTAGCAGGGAGCTACTGGCTTTGTAGCGGAGCTGTGCTCTAGTTGGGAGCTAGCGGCATCAGTGGGCTGACTACGGACGCAGGTATGGTTCTGGGTTCCCTTGAGATTTGGGAGTATCTATTAGTCTAGTTAAGGCTTTTAGATGTGGTTTAGTGATATGGTATCACTTGGGTTGTAGGCTTGATTCTAGGGCTGATTGCTAGGATCTACTGGTTTGAGGTACGGAAGTACTATCCGAGATATCCTGGTTGAGTATGCTTTACTATGGTTGCATGTTTATGTGTTGCATTATTATCTGACATATGATGCATGGTTTATTATGCGGCATTTGCATAATCATGTTGGGCCTGTTTATCTTTTGAGATAGCCTGTTCAGAGGGTGCTCAGCCCTCGGTTGTTGTGGATGGTTGGACCCCGTTGGCCGACGGTGGTCAGGATACCGGTATATCCACAGGTTTATGGTATGGGAGCCACCTCCTGGTGCGACGGCGCAGAGTGCTACATACCTTGACGTCATTTGCCTGAGCAGTTTTTCGTTATACCCAGACCCTGGTATCCAGTACATTTTGCATACATGCATGTCATAGTCTTGTATACTCATGCTTTCGGTACTGAGCGTTTTATGCTCACGTCCTCGGTTTATCTCTGTTTTGGACACCCTATTCGATGGGGCAGGTCTCAGGTTGGACGGTCCAGGAGGGAGAGGACAGGGAGCTAGCAGGGGTTGACCTGTAGTTGCTGGTATTTTATTCTTGGGATTTAGTTTGATTTGGTTGTTTTAGTATTCGTACTTACTGATTCGATCGGGCTGTATATGTTGTTTTTCCGCTGTTTATCTGATTCAGTTTTATTAAGTTAATTGCATGCTTAAGTTCTGATTAGTAGGTGATTCTGGAACGGGTCACTACATTTATGGTATCAGAGCATGCATTAAGATTTTGGGATTTAGAACTGTTCTTTTGGGTCTAATCTCTGGTGACTTTTTGTAGAGATGTCTGGTTTTGACGACGATGCTAGTAGTCATGGCAGCGTGGGACGCTGGGGAGACCGCGACGATCGGGAGCGTCGTCGAGAGCATCGGGAACGTCGTCCACACCGACGAGATGAGCCTCGGAGTTTCAGTATGCATAGGTTCTTGCAGATGGGGCCGAAACCTCTTTCGGGCGGCGAGACTCCGGATGTTGCGGAGAACTGGCTTGAGAGGATGGAGAGCTGTTTCAAGTCTTTCCAGTGCTCGGCGGAGCAGCAGATGGATACCCTTGATTTCTTGCTGGAGGGCGGTGCACGTAAGTGGTGGAGGTCTACCTCTGCACCGATAGTTCAGCGACAGGGCCGAGTTCTTTGGGCCGATTTCCGAGCTGCTTTCATGCTGCTTTACTTTCCGCCAGCTCTTCTGCAGACCAAGGCGATTGAGTTGATCAATCTGAAGCAGGGGAGTTTGTCTGTTGATGAGTATCAGCAGAAGTTCTTTGAGTTGCTCCCATATGTTCCGCACGTCAGTGACAATGCGGTGGCCAAGTATAATCATTTTCTTCAGGGCCTCAATCAGGAGATTTATGATCGGGTCGTGGTCTGTGATGATCCGAAGTCGTATGAGGGCCTTGTGAACCGTTGTCGCCAGGCAGAGGGCAGTTTGCTGAGGGGTCGAGCCATGCAGTCTGCTCGTCCTACTAGTTCTTTGGGTCCCCGTGCCCAATCATTTAAGAAGGCTGGATCTACTTCTTCTTCCTCTGGATCTGGAGGAGTTCACCATTTTGGGAAGAAGAAGGGCCCGTGTCAGCATTGCGGGAAGGACCATCCGACAGAGCGTTGTCGCAGAGTTGCGGGTGCTTGTTTCAAGTGCGGTGAGATGGGCCACATGAAGAGAGATTGTCCACAGATGGGTGGAGGATCAGGATCTGGTTCTCAGGCTTCAGTTCATCAGAGGCCACAGCAGGGACAGTCTACTCAGGGCTCTAACCTCCGACCGCGTACTCAAGGGCAGGTCTTTGCTCTTAACCAGGATCAGGCTGCTGAGGAGAACGAGAGAGTTATTGCAGGTATTTGTAATTTATGTGGATTACCTGCTTACGTTCTCATTGATACTGGTGCATCGCATTCATTTATATCTGCGAGGTTTGCTAAGCGTCATGCTTTACCTTTCACTTCTTTGGACATTGTGGTATCTGTTTCCACACCGATGGGTCATTCGGTGTTAGCTAAACGTCTAGTGATGGGTTGTCCTCTAGAGTTTGAGGATAATATCTTAACTGCTAATTTGATGATTCTTGCGATGGAGGATTTTGATTGCATTCTGGGAATAGATGTGCTGACTGTGTATAGAGCTACTGTGGACTGTTACCAGAAGTTCGTGCAGTTTCGTCCAGTGGAGGGCGACAGTTGGTTTTTCTATGGAGAGGGAGCGCGACCCCCGATGCCTGTGGTTTCTGCTCTGAAAGCCTATCGTGCTTTAGAGTCGGGCGGGGAAGGCTACCTTATCTATGCTATTGATTCGTCCGCAGACAGTGTCGGGGTCAGTGACATTCCAGTGGTTTGCGATTTTCCGGATGTTTTTCCCGAGGAGATTCCTGGTTTTCCTCCAGTTCGGGAAGTGGATTTCAGCATTGATTTAGTGCCAGGCACGGCACCAATCTCCAGAGCTCCTTATCGTTTAGCTCCATCAGAGATGCAAGAATTGAAACAGCAGTTGCAGGATCTTCTTGACAAGGGGTATATTCGACCCAGTGTGTCCCCGTGGGGAGCACCAGTTCTTTTTGTCAAAAAGAAGGATGGTTCTATGCGGCTCTGCATAGATTATCGGCAGTTGAATCGTGCTACGATAAAGAATAAGTATCCGTTGCCACGGATTGATGATTTATTTGATCAACTGCAAGGTACCTCTGTGTATTCCAAGATCGATTTAAGGTCTGGTTATCATCAACTTCGAGTTCATCAGGGAGATATATCAAAGACTGCATTCAGGACCCGGTATGGGCATTATGAGTTTCTGGTTATGCCTTTTGGGGTGACGAATGCACCAGCAGTTTTTATGGATCTGATGAATCGGGTATTTCGAGACTTCTTGGATAAATTTGTTGTGGTGTTCATAGATGATATCTTAATCTATTCGCGTGATCAGCGAGAACACGTACAACACTTGAGAATTATTTTACAGATACTTCGCGAGAATCAGCTTTATGCGAAGTTGAGTAAATGCGAGTTTTGGATTGACAGGGTTGTATTCCTTGGTCATGTTATTTCTAGCGAGGGAGTTTCAGTTGACCCGAGCAAGGTGGAGGCGGTATTGAACTGGTCGCGTCCGACGACAGTAGCCGAGATCCGCAGTTTTCTGGGATTGGCTGGGTATTATCGCCGCTTCATTGTCAACTTCTCTCAGATTGCTAAACCACTTACTCAGCTCACTCGGAAAGATGTTTCATTTGAGTGGACATCAGAGTGCGAAGAGAGTTTCTTGGAGCTTCGCAGACGGTTGACATCTGCGCCTGTTTTGGCCTTACCGGCTGGATCTGGTGGTTTTAGTGTTTACACCGACGCCTCTTTGCAGGGTCTAGGGTGTGTTTTGATGCAGAATGAGCATGTGATTGCTTATGCGTCGAGGCAGTTGAAGCCTCATGAGGAGAACTATCCTGTTCATGATCTGGAATTAGCAGCGATCGTTTTTGCTTTGAAAATCTGGCGCCATTATCTGTATGGTGAGCGATTTGATATTTTCACCGATCATAAGAGTTTGAAGTATCTGTTCACTCAGGCAGAGTTGAACATGCGTCAGCGTCGCTGGATGGATCTACTCAAGGATTATGATTGTGAGATCAAGTATCATCGAGGATCTGCGAATCTCACGGCTGATGCTCTTAGTCGCAAGGTGAGATTGTCTGCTCTTCAGACTTGTGCTGTATCTGGGATTATTCAGGATTTCTGTTCGATGGGATTCAATTATAAGCATCGGAAGGGATCAGAGAGTATCCGTGTGGCTACTATTTTGTCTGAACCAGTGTTGTACTCTCGGATTAGAGATGCTCAGATGTCTGATTCTAAGGTTCAGAAATTAGCTCGGTTGGCTGATGGAGATAATACTTCTGGTTTCCACTATCAGTCTCAGGGTCTTTTGTGCTTATCTGGTCGTGTTGTTGTACCGGAGGATGACACTTTGAGGGAGGAGATTTTGTCCCAGGCTCATCGTAGCAAGTTGAGTGTTCATCCGGGGAGCAACAAGATGTATAAAGATTTAAGGACTCGATTTTGGTGGAAAGGTATGAAACGCAATGTTTATCAGTATGTCTCCAAGTGCCTGGTCTGTCAGCAGGTAAAGGCTGAGTATCGACGACCTGGAGGTTTGTTGCAGAATCTTCCTATTCCGGAGTGGAAGTGGGAGCATATCACGATGGACTTCGTGACTCACTTGCCTATGTCTGTGGGGAATAGAGATGCTATCTGGGTGGTAGTAGATCGGCTTACCAAGTCTGCCCATTTTCTTCCGTATAACAGAGATTTCACTTTCGATCGGATGGCACGGTGGTACATTCAGGAGATTGTACGGTTTCATGGTGTGCCTGTGAGTATCGTTAGTGACAGAGATCCTCGATTTACGTCTAGATTTTGGGGTAGCTTTCAGCAAGCTTTGGGCACTACTTTGAGTTTGAGTACTGCGTATCACCCAGAGACTGACGGACAGTCAGAGAGGACTATTCGTACGCTTGAGGATATGTTGAGGTCTTGTGTGATGGATTTCGGGCCAGCTTGGCAGGATCATTTGCCACTGATAGAGTTTGCATACAACAACAGCTTTCATAGGAGTATTGGTATGTCTCCGTTTGAAGCGTTGTATGGTCGACGTTGTCGTACTCCTCTGTTCTGGGAGGAAGTCGGAGAACGACAGGTCGAGGGTCCAGAATTGATTCAGCAGGCCAAGGATAAAGTTCTTGTGATCAAGCAGCGGATTAAGACTGCTCAGGATCGACAAGCGAGTTATGCGAACACCAAGCGCAGGCCTCTTCATTTTGATGCAGGCGAGAAAGTGTTTCTCAAGGTATCACCTTTTCGGAGGATTCTGAGATTTGGACTCAAGGGTAAGCTATCTCCGAGATTCATTGGTCCTTTTGAGATCTTGGAATGTGTGGGAGATTTGGCCTACAGATTAGCCTTGCCACCGTATCTGTCTAGTGTTCACAATGTGTTTCATGTGTCCTTGTTGAGACGATACGTAGCGGATGAGTCCCATGTTTTGCATCCGACAGAAGTTCAGTTGAATCCGGATTTGTCTTTTGTAGAAAGACCGGTTTCGATCTTAGACCGGAAGGATAAGGTACTGCGGAATAAGACTATTCCTCTTGTCTTAGTGCAGTGGCAGCGCCGAGGTACTGAAGAAGCTACTTGGGAACTAGAGAGTCGCATGCGGTCAGAGCATCCTGAGTTGTTCTAGTTGTAGCATTTTCAGTTATGATTGTAATTTCAGTTGTGCTTTCAATTTGTAATTCATTCTTGAGATGAATGTATTGATTGTTCAGAATTGTTATTCTTCAGACTCGATTTCGCGGACGAAATCCTTTTTAGAGGGGGAGAATGTAGTATCCCGATGCCTAAATTGAGTAATTATTGGATTAATTATATTCTGCGAGTTCGGAAGGAACGAACCAGGATCGGACCGTCCGAAGAGGTTCGGATCGTCCGAAGTGGGTTCGGATGGACCGTTCGGTTCGGTGTCAGACCGAGTCTTGTCAACAGTAGACCGTGTCAGGGTTCGGATCGTCCGAAGAGGTTCGGATCGTCCGAAGACAGTTGGCTGGACACGTGGAAGACATGCAGAGTTCGGAACGTCCGAAGTGGATCGGATCGTCCGAAGTGCACAGGATCGGATCTTCCGAAGTGGATCGGATCGTCCGATCGTCGTCTATAAATAGAGGCGCGAGGCTTCACTTTTCAATTACCAATTCCGAGAGTTCCAGAGCGTTTTAGTCGTTTCTGATGGGTTTCTAGCTTTTCCCGAGGTTCGGGCACTAGCAGGGAGCTACTGGCTTTGTAGCGGAGCTGTGCTCTAGTTGGGAGCTAGCGGCATCAGTGGGCTGACTACGGACGCAGGTATGGTTCTGGGTTCCCTTGAGATTTGGGAGTATCTATTAGTCTAGTTAAGGCTTTTAGATGTGGTTTAGTGATATGGTATCACTTGGGTTGTAGGCTTGATTCTAGGGCTGATTGCTAGGATCTACTGGTTTGAGGTACGGAAGTACTATCCGAGATATCCTGGTTGAGTATGCTTTACTATGGTTGCATGTTTATGTGTTGCATTATTATCTGACATATGATGCATGGTTTATTATGCGGCATTTGCATAATCATGTTGGGCCTTTTTATCTTTTGAGATAGCCTGTTCAGAGGGTGCTCAGCCCTCGGTTGTTGTGGATGGTTGGACCCCGTTGGCCGACGGTGGTCAGGATACCGGTATATCCACAGGTTTATGGTATGGGAGCCACCTCCTGGTGCGACGGCGCAGAGTGCTACATACCTTGACGTCATTTGCCTGAGCAGTTTTTCGTTATACCCAGACCCTGGTATCCAGTACATTTTGCATACATGCATGTCATAGTCTTGTATACTCATGCTTTCGGTACTGAGCGTTTTATGCTCACGTCCTCGGTTTATCTCTGTTTTGGACACCCTATTCGATGGGGCAGGTCTCAGGTTGGACGGTCCAGGAGGGAGAGGACAGGGAGCTAGCAGGGGTTGACCTGTAGTTGCTGGTATTTTATTCTTGGGATTTAGTTTGATTTGGTTGTTTTAGTATTCGTACTTACTGATTCGATCGGGCTGTATATGTTGTTTTTCCGCTGTTTATCTGATTCAGTTTTATTAAGTTAATTGCATGCTTAAGTTCTGATTAGTAGGTGATTCTGGAACGGGTCACTACACAATATATCTGGAGATGGTATTGCGGTAGATCCGAGTAAAGTTGAAGCTGTGATCAGTTGGCCGAGACCGACTTCTGTGCCAGAGATACGCAGTTTCATGGGTCTAGCCGGGTATTATCAACGTTTTATTCGAGATTTCTCCAGTATAGCGAAGCCTATCACTCAGTTGACACAGAAGAATATGCCATTTGTGTGGTCCAAAGATTGTGAAGCCAGTTTTGTAGAGCTGAAGAAGAGGCTGACTAGTGCGCCTGTCTTGACGATTCCTTCAGGTACAGGTGAGTTCGTTGTATATTGTGATGCATCTCACAGAGGGCTTGGATGTGTTCTTATGCAGCGAGGGCACGTGATAGCGTACGCCTCTAGACAGCTGAAGCCGCACGAGACTCGTTACCCGATTCATGATCTTGAATTGGCGGCGATTGTTTTTGCACTCAAGATCTGGCGCCATTATCTGTATGGCGAGAAATTTGAGATCTATTCCGATCATAAAAGCCTGAAGTATCTCTTTTCTCAGTCAGAGTTGAATATGAGGCAGCGGCGATGGCTTGATTTGCTGAAAGATTTTGATTGCGAGATCAAATACCATCCAGGAAAATCGAATGCAGCGGCAGAGGCCTTGAGTCGAAAGGTATGTGCTCTTTCCTTGTCGACTATAGGTGTATCGAGTTTAGTAGAAGATTGTTGCTTGTCTGGATTAACATTTGATACAGAGAGTAGACCGTTGCGACTTGCTGCGATTCAGATTGAGCCAGATTTGATGTTGAGGATCAAAGAAGCGCAAAGAACTGATCCGAGTGTTCAGAGCTCGATTGATATGGTCAGAGCTGGACATATCTCAGAATATCAGGTCAGAGATTCTGTTCTATATGTGAATAACCGTCTAGTGGTGCCAGATATTTCAGATTTAAGACGACAGATCATGTCAGAGGCACACTGTAGTCGGTTCAGCATTCATCCTGGTGGCAGGAAGATGTACAATGACTTGAAGACGCAATTCTGGTGGAAACAGATGAAGACAAACATTACAGAATTTGTGTCTAGATGCCTGAATTGCCAACAGGTGAAGGCAGAGAGGAAGAAGCCCGGAGGTTTACTTCAGAGTTTGTCTATTCCTGAATGGAAATGGGACCACATTTCCATGGACTTCGTGACGAAGTTACCTCGATCATCACGGGGCTGTGATTCGATTTGGGTCATCATTGACAGACTGACCAAATCTGCCTGTTTCATTCCGTACAGGATGACCTATCGACACGATCAGATGGCAGAGTTATATGTTAGAGAGGTCGTCAGATTGCACGGTGTGTCGAAGTCGATCGTATCAGATCGCGATCCACGATTTACTTCTCATTTCTGGCACAGCTTACAGCAGGCTTTGGGTACGACTTTACACCTGAGCACTGCTTATCATCCTCAGACAGATGGACAGTCAGAGCGGACTATCCAGACTTTAGAGGACATGCTGAGAGCGGTAGTACTAGATTTTGGTACTAGTTGGCAAGATTCATTGCCGTTGTGTGAGTTTTCATACAACAACAGCTATCATACTAGCATTGAGATGGCACCGTTCGAAGCTTTGTACGGAAAGAAGTGCAGATCTCCATTATACTGGGATGATATCTCTGAGGTACCAGAGTTGGGGCCTGATATGATTCGTGAGATGACCGAAAAAGTGAAGATCATTCAGAAACGAATAAAGACAGCACAGGATAGACAGGCGAAGTACGCCAATATCAGACGCAGACCGTTAGTATTCGAGCAGGGAGACAGAGTGTTTTTGAAGATTTCACCTTTCAAAGGCGTTGTCAGATTTGGCAAGCGAGGAAAGTTGTCTCCTAGATACGTCGGTCCGTACGAGATCCTTGAGAAGATTAGCGATCGAGCTTACAGACTTGCTCTTCCTCCTTCACTGTCCGGTATACATGATGTTTTTCATGTATCGATGTTACGCAAATACATGCCGGATGATTCTCATGTCATTCAGCCTGACGAAGCCGAGTTAGATCATACTCTGAGCTATGTGGAAAGACCGATACAGATTCTTGATCGGAAGGAGAAACAGCTTAGAACCAAGACTATTCCGCTTGTGAAAGTTCAGTGGAGTCGTCATGGCATCGAGGAAGCAACTTGGGAGACAGAGTCTGAGATGAGATAGAGGCATTCCGAGCTATTCTTATAATGTGAGTCTTTCTTTCCGTTTTGACTTTACAATTTTGTATATAACTGCATGAGTAATTGCTTGCGAGTTCGAGGACGAACTCCTGTCTAAGAGGGGGAGAAATGTAAGGCTTGAGAATTATCCGTTGTCATTGGTGTTGACTTGAAGAGGGGAATGCATGATATGAAAAATGAGAGTTTGAGCAAGCATGGCCGAAGCCACACCGCCCCTGCGGTGCTAGGACTACCGCACCCGCGGTGTAGGTGACAGAAAGTTGAGGGAAATGTGCGAAGCAACACCGCACCCGCGGTGCGTGCAAGACCGCACCCGTGGTGATGAGACCGCACCCGCGGTGATGCAAACGCCGCACCCGCGGTAATCGACATTTAGGAAAATGCATTGCTGCCGAGAGCACAGCGCACCCGCGCTCTTGAGTTGCCGCACCCGCGGTGCTGCATGCGAAGTGCCACCTTCGATTTTTATGTTGACACATGGCATGCTATATAAATACCTTGCATTGACACTTCATTTCATCATCATCAGAAGGCAAGAACCGAGAACTCCCCTCTAAATTCCTCAAGTTCTTCATGGCTTTAAATTGAGATTGTGCATGATTTAGCCATTTGATTTTAATTCCGAGTCCGGATTATTGACCCTTGCAGCATTGGCAACGAAAGGACGTAAGTTTCTTACATTTCCAGCATGTTTCGAAATTCATATGTTGGAGAAGTTATGATTTGTTTGAAGATATGTGTTCTTGATATCTTGAGCTTGATATAGTTGCTATCGAATCGATTTTCGGACATCGTATGCCATTATTTCGAATTCCAGCCTATATGTGTGTATGATGGGTACCGATTTTGAAGGGATAATGAGATTATTGTGATGTTAATGAGATTATGATATTGTTATATGTTGAGATTGAGTTACCGGTATCAAAAAAATACGCCGTTATGCCGTCAATTGTTACCGAGATGGAGTATTGACTTGTACAAGATTTTGATATGAGTTATATCTTGATAGAATGCATTGTTATATTGTCATTTCAGATTAGTTTTGACAGAGTGACATTCCGACTTCGAGACTTCGACCGACGATTCGACAAGAAAGGTATAATTCATGTGGTCACGGGATTGCACAACTCGATTCAGATTTGATACGAGTTTCCCTAAATCACATACTAGACTGTTATTATTACATTTGATTATGTAATGTCTTGTTTATTGATTTATATTCGAGTCCTGAGATAGGAGATATTGGCAGATCGGCCAAAACTAGACGTTTCAGTGTATCGTCGCATAGTAGTAGATTTACTCTATGTGTAGACCCTGGATACAGAGTTGACCGAAGTCTAGGAATAAGACGTACCGTTACCCCGAGTGGCTGGGTAGGTGACAGACCGTCTTATTCACACCGGGATCCCTAGATTAGAACCGAGTCGAGTCAAGATTTAAATGTTGAATACAGGTTTGTATTCTTCTACATGTTTAGATTTACATGCATGTTACTTGTTACATATGCTATGCTTTTGTACATGATTATTACATTGCATGACAAGGGACAAGTTTGGACTTGATATTAATTTTGAATCTTATTCAAAATGAGGGTTTTTAATTTTGAAAGGTCTCATCATTAATTTTATTTTAAAAGCTCGCCATGTTTGATCGTATGTTTGCCGGATTCATGCAACTTTGTTATTATCATAATAATAACGCACATACTCATTATTTATAACATATCATGCATATATTATAAATAGAAAACAGTACAAGGATGATCAATTGCCCCAAAACTAATGGCCCGTGTGAGCTAAACACGGGCCTAGGTCCAATCTTAGGGTAAATGCAAGGGATGCAATGTAAGTACATAATTACATTAGCATCCAATATTACATGTCTTCGATCTTCATAATCACCAAGGCCACCATCTTCCAATCTTGATCTTCCACTATTCTAATATTTACAATTAAATATCCATGGCACATAGGGATACATCTCATGGGGTGGGAACGGGCCATAAACCAAGCCCACTTTAAATTGATAATTATTACAATCATTCAACACAAATATCCTAGCATACACCTAGCAAATTGGGCTTGGGCTTTTGATCATCCTTCATGCATAATATCACATATCATACACCATCAATTAATTATCACAATAATTAATTGATCCAATATTATATATCTTGATCCAATCACTAACCGCCACAATTATAAATTAAATTAACAAAGTATACAAACTCCTTTGTCTACTTTCAAATTAATTTATTTATAATCGAATTTCTTGTAAATCACAATTTACTATAAATAATTAAAGTCCTACTTCAATTATTTATTTTATGAGAAAATATGTGCAACAATTGTAAATTTAAACTTGAGGGCCCAAAACCATTTTTCACCAAAAAATGTTTTGGCCCATTTAAATTTCACAAATATGTTGACCATCTAATGGCCCAACAACTCAAGGCCCATGACACTAAGATTGTCCAAAACACTTTTGGAAACCCTAGTCGTCATTGCCGTCGCCGGAGCTCCGTCGCCGGATTCCGGCAACACAATTTTTTTTTTTTTTTATATTTAAAAACCGAAGCAGGGGCTGCCCGAAAAATATATTTTTTTTTTGTTTTTCAAATTTTCGGCCTTCTCATTTCTTGCACCAAAAATTTCTCAAGCGGTTAGAAATCAATCTCAACATAATATTATGCAAATATTACACAAAAATCGTAACCTTAGCTCGGATACCACTTGTAAGCGGACCGGTTACGGTGGCCGGAAGCGCAACGGAAGTCAAAAATTTTAAATTTACAAGCAAAATTTCGGCCACCTAGTATAGTGTGTAATACTTACAAAATAATCACATACATAGGATGTTTAGAGATTTACCTATCAACCTCACAAGGTTGATGAATGGCACCAACTTTGTTGTAAACAACAAAGCTCTTCTTTGGTAGGCAAATCTACAAGCTCTTCCTTCTTTCCTTCGAGAAATAAGGCCCACCACTAGCAAGGCAAACCCCCTCAAGTTTTGCACTAGAAAAACTTAAGGATTTTTCAAAGAGAAGATTTTATTCTCCAAGAAATGAAGAACAAAAATGGAAGAAAAATGGGAGAGAAAATGGAAGGGAATTTTTGGCCAACAACATGGAATGAGGGAGGGAAGACTTGTCTTGGGTGTGTGAAAAAGTTGTCCCTCAAAAGTTGCATGCTTTTGAATTTTTTTAATAAAAAGTATTCAAAGTCTCTTCACCTCCCAAGCATGCAAACCCTTGCATGTCATGTATATAATATGGTTTTTAACACATTAAAACCATGGACTAAATTTTAATTATCTCAAACATATTTGAGATTAATTATATACTATTTGAATTTATTCAAGTCCCACTAGTTAAATAATTATTTTAATTGAGCTCTACAAGACTCAATATTATTTAATTGATGTTGTGAGGGAGTTCTCTGATGTATTTGAGGATGATGTGCCGGGTTTGCCGCCGGTAGAGATGTAGAGTTTGTGATTGATCTAGTTCCATGTACGGTTCTTATTTCTAAGGCTCCGTATAGAATGGCCCCTACAGAGATGAAGGAGTTGAAGACGCAGTTGCAGGATCTTTTGGATAAAGGTTTTATTCGAGCGAGTTCTTCGCCTTGGGGAGCTCCGGTTCTTTTTGTCAAGAAAAAATATGGATCATTATGTCTTTGCATTGATTACAGAGAGATCAACAAAGTGACTGTCAAGAATAAATATCCGTTGCCACGGATAGATGATTTGTTTGATCAGCTGCATGGGGCTAAAGTGTTTTCGAAGATCGATCTGCGAATTGGCTATTATCAGTTGAAGGTTAAGGAGTCTGATATCCTTAAGACGGCGTTCCGGACCAGGTACGGTCATTATGAATTTCTTGTGATGTCTTTTTGTCTGACTAATGCTCCTTCAGTCTTCATGGACCTGATGAACCGGGTGTTCAAGCCGTATTTGGATAGCTTCGTCATTGTTTTCATCGACGACATTTTGATCTATTCCAAGACCAGAGAGCTTCATGTAGAGCACCTCAGAGTTGTTCTTCAGTTGCTGAGAGAGAAGAGGTTGTATGCTAAGTTGAATAAATGTGAGTTCTGGTTGGAGCAGATTTCTTTCTTAAGCCATGTTGTCTCGAAGGATGGGATAACTGTTGATCCTGTGAAGATCGAGGCGGTTCAGAAGTGGCCTATCCCTACCACGGTATCAGAGGTGTGGGGACCCGGGCTCTAACTCGATTCTTTTTGGGATTAGTTGGATCTTTGCTAGAAAATGTGGGTCAAATTTTTTTTTTTTGCTTTTAATATTAAGTCAAAGGTATATAACCAAGCACAAAGTCTATATTTATTTCATTGCAACAAACATAATACACATGTCTTGTTTCATCCATATTCTACAAACCAGTAATTAAATACAGTACATGTCCAAAGTAAAAACTACTAGTTCATCTGCTACGCCCGTGATCACCACGCTATATCCATCTCTCATCTCTGTTGCGACCCAGATCCTGTCCTACCTGTTGTTATGTTCACATACAGACACCACAACAGCCGGAAACTCCGGTGAGAGCAAATCCCAATATAAAACATGTATACAAGCATGTCATGCTATTGAATACAAAATCATAATACATGTTTCAGTAATTTTGACACATTAGTAAATACATATAAAACAATCATGCACATAATCAATAACAATACGTCCCAAAATCTAGGAAACATAATTCATATCATTCAAACTCATATCTTGACTCGACTCGTATCTAAATCTAGGGATCCCGGTGTGAATAAGATGTAACGCCACCCCGAATGGGAGAGTAGGTGGGAGATAATCAATAACAATACCTCAGACTTGTCCCTTGTCATGCATGGATGTTATAGGTGTCTTTTATTCTTCATTTTGCGGGGGAAGGGACATCAGATAACCGAGAGAAAGAGAGGTTTTAAGGAAGAGGGAAGTTTCTTTCATTTTGAAGTTAGTTCATACAAAATATACATATCCAAACTTCAATTCAAACATAGATTTGTGTAGTTCTCATCAAAGGCTACAAGAAGAGGTAAATATTGTTCAATTCCAACATGATTCAGATCTTATGTATTGAAGAAATTATGATGTGGTTTCTGTTAAAGGTTCTTGAGATTATAAGTAACGTATATTCGCAACCAGATTGATTTTCGAATAGCGTATGCCATTGTTATGATTTCCAGCATATATGTGTATAAATTCCTGCAAATTTTGAGATGCTAATGGGTAGATTATGATGATGATAAGTTGAGGATTGTGATATGTTGATATATGGTGAGATTTGAAGTGATCGGTATGGCAAGTTTACGCCGTTATGCCGTCGAATTGTATCGAGATATATTATTGATTCGTACACGTATTGGTTGAGTTGAATGTTAATCTTGTATCTATTGAACATTGCCATTTCAGATTCATCGTGCCTCACTTCAACATCGAGACCACGACATCGATAAAGGTTTAACAACGGAAGGTATAATTCATGTTTGATTTAGGAAGACACAACTCAAGTGAGATTCAATTTGAGTTTCCCAACACAATCACATACTAGCTTGTTGTTTACATTTTGAATGTTTATGCTTTGTTAATAGATTCATATTCAAGCCTTTAAGATAGGTGAATCATTTGGTAGATTCTCCAAATAACTAGACGTTCGGTGGTGTCGACGCTTCGGATCAGAATCACTCCGATTGTCGATATTCGATACAGTCAGGACCGAAGTCTAGGAATAAGATGTAACGCCACCCCGAATGGGAGAGTAGGTGGGAGACTTGTTACATCTTATTCACACCGGGATCCCTAGATTTAGATACGAGTCGAGTCAAGATATGAGTTTGAATGATATGAATTATGTTTCCTAGATTATGGGACGTATTGTTATTGATTATGTGCATGATTGTTTTATCTGTATTTACTAATGTGTCAAAATTACTGAAACATGTATTATGATTTTGTATTCAATAGCATGACATGCTTGTATACATGTTTTATACTGGGATTTGCTCTCACCGGAGTTTCCGGCTGTTGTGGTGTCTGTATGTGAACATAACAACAGGTAGGACAAGATCTGGGTCGCAACAGAGATGAGAGATGGATATAGCGTGGTGATCACGGGCGTAGCAGATGAACTAGTAGTTTTTACTTTGGACATGTACTGTATTTAATTACTGGTTTGTAGAATATGGATGAAACAAGACATGTGTATTATGTTTGTTGCAATGAAATAAATATAGACTTTGTGCTTGGTTATATACCTTTGACTTAATATTAAAAGCAAAAAAAAAAAATTTGACCCACATTTTCTAGCAAAGATCCAACTAATCCCAAAAAGAATCGAGTTAGAGCCCGGGTCCCCACTCCTCTGATACTGTGGTAGGGATAGGCCACTTCTGAACCGCCTCGATCTTCACAGGATCAACAGTTATCCCATCCTTCGAGACAACATGGCTTAAGAAAGAAATCTGCTCCAACCAGAACTCACATTTATTCAACTTAGCATACAACCTCTTCTCTCTCAGCAACTGAAGAACAACTCTGAGGTGCTCTGCATGAAGCTCTCTGGTCTTGGAATAGATCAAAATATCGTCGATGAAAACAATGACGAAGCTATCCAAATACGGCTTGAACACCCGGTTCATCAGGTCCATGAAGACTGAAGGAGCATTAGTCAGACAAAAAGACATCACAAGAAATTCATAATGACCGTACCTGGTCCGGAACGCCGTCTTAAGGATATCAGACTCCCTAACCTTCAACTGATAATAGCCAATTCACAGATCGATCTTCGAAAACACTTTAGCCCCATGCAGCTGATCAAACAAATCATCTATCCGTGGCAACGGATATTTATTCTTGACAGTCACTTTGTTGATCTCTCTGTAATCAATGCAAAGACATAATGATCCATATTTTTTCTTGACAAAAAGAACCGGAGCTCCCCAAGGCGAAGAACTCGGTCGAATAAAACCTTTATCCAAAAGATCCTGCAACTGCGTCTTCAACTCCTTCATCTCTGTAGGGGCCATTCTATACGGAGCCTTAGAAATAGGAACCAGTACATGGAACTAGATCAATCACAATCTCTACATCTCTACCGGCGGCAAACCGGACACATCGTCCTCGAAATCATAAGCAATCAATTCAAATATAAGAGAAGAAATGTATAATAGAGTTTAACATCCAAACTCCTCTCTTAATGAATCCATCCTGAAATCTCTTTCTTGTATCAATCTCTGATTTCAATTCTGGAATAAAACGTCATAAAGTATACTATTCTAATACTTCTTAAATTAATTCTGACAGAATAATTCTTGCCATGTTGGTTATACAACATCCGTATAAACCAATCACAGTTCATAACAAAACAATACTAGCAGTTGTTATCAAACCTGTTAATCCCAATCAAGGACATATGAAATCTTCAGTTTCAAATACCAAGCATCATCATCCGATGTTGGTTTCTTTAATCTGTCCATTCTGAACTGTCTTGATAACTATTGTCATACAGTAATACTAAATCATATCCATTAGTGCTAACATCCAGCACTAAAGCTGTACAAAAATCTTCCAATCTCTGAATAACACATTCTGACTGTCTGTCAATCTGTGAAACAATCTAAGAGAGAGCTCATGATATATTCTATCACAAGTACCCAATCAATCAAAATCACAATCTGATATACTCTACTGTGGCATTCGAATCTTTCTGACCACTTTTCTGACATCAATCTGTGTCATTGGGTTATGTTTGAACGTGATCTGGTACAAACTGATAGATATAGATTGAACAATCTGTCAATCACAATCATATCACATCACAATCAAAAAAAAATGGTGGTAATTTCATTACAAAAGCCATAGAAATGTATTCCCATTTCTATTTAGAAATATACAAAATCTGTAATAATCTTCTGGTTTCTATCTTTTTGTCTTTTTCTGTTAGCAATTCCGACATATCAGTACAATTTCTGCCAACATTTCAATACAAATTCTGCCATCACTGATATACTCTGTCTATATTACACTATCTGTTCGAATACAATACATTCTCAATCATCAGACTAAACACTGAATCCATGACTGTAAGTTTCTGACAATATCTGTTCTTTCAGATTCGAACTATTTGATATACCCAAATTAGTTAATAACATAAAGTAAAGATAAAACTACCTACCTGGTATTCGGCTCTGACTATCGATATCACGCTTTGCTGTACCTCTCGGAAACAACTCTGATACAATTGAACTGTATATATTCTCAACGGTTCACAACCATCTGTATCATATACGAATTCAAAACAACAGTAATCTCAAATCAGAAATGAAATATCAATATCCTATACAGATCTAGTGAGTTCAGTGAACTCATAAAACAAGGATTTCTGATAAATATCTTCATGTCATTCTGATCAACTGTTATATCTCATCTGCCAATAAAATATGCTCCTCAAAACAATATAGGATGTCTCAAATACTGATTTAGAGCAATAATAATACTCAATAGATATAAAGCAACCGTCGTATAACATAATCTGCCAAATCAGACAAAATATATCTCTGACAATTCTGACATTTCTGAACTTTCTGGTCTTTCTGATATCGGTATCTTATCAATCACTGATCGCAATCTCAACTGTAACGAAATAAATCTGTATACTAACCTCATATATCACATATTCTGAATACAATCTGTTTCAAGCAAGATTCTTACCTGAATAATTTCTGTATACAATCATCACAGTTCTCAGAATATTCAATAGAACCTTCAAATATTCGATTCGATCAATCAAATATTGCAAATATATCAGAATCTCATAGATATAAAAAGTATAAAATCATCAGAACATCTCTGAATATATTGACACATGCCAAAGAGCAACACTAAATCAGGTGTAACTCCTGGTCGATATTCTTCTACTGATCTTTCAATTCATTCTGTACCATTCTGTACATTTAATATCATTCTGTACTGAATTCTAAAACAACAATCAGTATCTGATCTGAATTCAATTCTGAAATCTATCTTTCTGATGTAAAGCATATCTAAAATCTTATCTAGGCAAACATCTGCCAACTCGTATATCACTGTCAAATCTGCCAATGTTAGGCTCGATTTCAGTAAATCTACTGAATACATAAGGATACTATCTGTTCCTTTCTGTAATAATCGAGTCATAGACAATACAGATATCAAAGGAATTCTAAATCTAGAATCCTTGTCGTGGTATCTCCCCTGATCAGTCATCTCTGATCTAACTCTTACCATTTCTGGAAAATTTCTACAATATGTCTGTACTTGTTCAGCATATACATATAAATAATGCGTTCAAATCAGAAAACACAAGTACATCATAATCTATCTCTATTTCATTCTCATCTTACTGTAGTATACAATCTATACTGAAATCTCTGATATTAACATTTCCTCAACAAGCAAGGACATCAATACCACAGTACATACAGACCCAACAGATACAGCATATCTCCATGCAACTCAGTCAAAGATATTCTTAACAAATGCATTAGTATATATCAATACATATGCAATAGAATCGTAAAGAATAGTACCTGTTGTGAATTCTGGATCTGTTTCTCACTTAACACTGTTCCCTAAGATCTTCGGGACCGTCTCTGGGGACAAACTTTAGCAAAATGCCCCAGCTGTTTACAGATATTGCATCTACCAAGCACTCCTTTGCATTGCTCTGAGGAATGTCTCCTTCCGCAAGTCCTACAATAGACATCGGTATGGCTTGGACTGGAACCACTTGAGCTAGAGGAACCACTTCCCAACTTCTTGAATGGCTTCTTTTGAGCTTTCAGCAAATCTTGCTTTCCACTCGTGCTGCCACGCTCAATTTGAAGAGGGGATTGTTGTGTCTGAGGTGGCTTCACACACAACCTTGTCAATTGTCTAATCAGACTTGCCTCCGCTCTCTTCGCTCTACTCAGGATGTCAGCAAAATGATAAGGTCGTTGCAAATTCATAAATGCAACTACCTCCGAATTCAGCCCTCTGATGAACTGATTCACTACAGCTTCATCATTTCCAGCTATCTGAGGAGCAAAACGCAGTAGAGTCGAGAATTTAGCAGCATATTGGTCAATATTCAACTGCCCTTTGGCTCAAATTCTCAAACTCTAATTTCTTGTCCTCTCGGTACGAGACTGGGAAAAATCTTCGATAAAATTCAGTTCTGAATATTTCCCATGAAATCACTGTACCTCTCTGTGCCCACATTCTTCTACTGGTAATCCACCAACTCCTGGCGGCTTCTCGTAACTGGTAAGGCACCATTTTAACCCTCAGTTCATCTGTACAGTCAAGTAAATCGAACAAGATTTCTATATCATCAAACCAGTTCTGACACTCTTCAGATGTCTCGGTACCATTCATAACCGGCGGCTGTAATAACTCAAATTCTTTCATCTTTTCTTCTAACTGAGTTTCTGATACATCTCTCTGTTCAGACGAAGTATTGCCCTTTTCTGAAATTCTTCGAGGCGGTATATCTGAATATCAAACCAGTTAGTACATAGTCTATACAATCTGTCTCAGCCCTCCTCTGATCATATACCTCTGATCGAGACTCAGTTCTGATTCAGGCTTAATAATTACATGCTGTAATCAATTCAGATAACAACAACATGTAATAGGGAAAGCAATAAATCATGCTAGCATACACAATGTAAATCAACATGGATATAAATCTCATGCTAGCAATCACATGCAAGGAACGAAAATTCAATCTACCCCGCTCACTCTCTTCTATCTCAGTCTAGAAGATCTATCAGTTCTGAATATCTCAATCTAAAGGAACTATGGCTCTGATACCACCTGTTGTGGGGACCCGGACGCTAATCATCTTCTTAATCATCGTTGGGATTTAATTATCAGTTCTGATAAACAGGGTCTAAAAATTTTTCTTTTTAAAATATAAATGCGGAAGGTAATGGCATCTAATTACTATACATATCTGTATAAGACTACAATTCAGTAGAAAAGTACAATACTGTACAACCTAAGTCTAAGGTTCAATTACTAAATTCAAGTAATAAACCAAGTCTGTTACAAGTCCAGAATCACCACGCTAACTCGTCTTCTCTCATCGTCATCTCGACCCTGATCCAGCCCCACCTGTTGTCATGCACACATACAAAACAAGACAACAGCCGGATAACTCCGGTGAGAATAAATCCCAGTATAAAACATGGTAAACATGCATATACACATAATAATTCATGAAACATGCTGTCATGCATAAAAGCAATAACAATAGTAATAGAGTTCATCATCTATGAAATCTAATCTAACTGAACATGCTACTCGAATCAGATAAGCATGCATAGACAATCTAAATCATAAACACATGCTATCATGACTGAAAGCAATAATAATGGGTTTCATAGTCTATGAAACCACATCTATAAACACATGCAGTTCTAGTCAAATCATGTCTAGACTCGACTCAACTATAACTCTAGGGATCCCGGGGTGAATAAGACGTCACTGCCTGTCACCTACCCAACCACTCGGGGCGACTGTACGTCTTATTCCTAGACTTCGGTCCGAGCTGTATCGACGGCTGGCAATAGGAGTAATGGCTACTCCTAAGTTGAGATACACCGAACGTCTAGAAGTCTGACAATGACTGTCAAGACTTTCCTATCTTATATGCAATGAATAAGAATCTGTAAACAAAGCATAATCATATTCATAACTGAATATCTCAATTATCTTACCTGCTTGAATACAATTCTATAATCAAAGCATAATCAGGTAACAATATAAACAATAATCTAGTATGTGATTTTATTGGGAAACTCAAATTCATCTAATTTGAGTTATGCTTCCCGAATATCACATGAATTATACATTTGTCTTCCTCATCTGACGAAGACGATGTCTCGAATCTGTCCATATCAAATCTGAAACGACAATATCGAATACTCTGTATCAGTGAATAACTCAATATACAGTCTGTTCTGATCAATACTCAACTCTGAATCTACTCTGATCAATATCTGAACAAGATACCATCTGATTCATATCAACGAATATCACGATGAAATCTAAATCATAACTGAATCTGATCAATTGAAATCAACTGATGTTTTGACGGCATAACAATACAACCTGAATAACCCCGTCAGTTCTGAACATCACAAATATAATACTGGAATTCATAATCTGTGTCAATACAACTCATAATCTGAATACTAACACAATTCTGGTATAGAATCTCAGTTAATATCTTTCAAAAATCATAACAATTGTATAAACAGTCTGTTTCTCAATCTGACTTCGATTCTATGATGTCTAACATGACAAGAACATCATATATGAATCCTATTCAATTCTGACCATAGCATAATTTCAAAACATGTCTAAACGTAATAAAACTTACGTCCAGTTGTAGCCTGTGTTGATAGGAACACAGTACTGAAGTCAGATTCAAAATCAGACGGGCGGATTTCTCAGAAAAGGCGTAAGGATTTTCAACTTTTATTCGGAACCCTTTTCTCGATCTTCCCTTCCTCGATTTCTGAGGAATTCCAAAGGATATACGTATATATATATATATATATATATATATATATATATATATATATATCCAAACTTGCATGCAAATGAAACGTGTCTTCTTTTCTCAAAATTGGGTCGGCGCTCGAGCGGTAAGAAAGTACCGCTAGAGCGCGGCACTCTCGGTCCAAGAATTTCCCGAATGCACCTTGGCGCTCGGGCGGTCAAAATCTACCGCTCGGGCGCCGAACCTTCTGCCCGAACGATAAATTACCGAAACATTGGCGCTCGGGCGGTTGTTTTCTACCGCTCGAGCGCCGGGGGTGCTGCCCAAATCCTTAGCTAATCATGCAACGACGCTCGGTCTCGGCATATTGGTTCATTTAAATTCTTATAATTTCAATCATGTCAATTAATCAACGTCGGATTATAATGATTAAATCTCGGGCATTACATAAATACATGTCTTATTCTAGTACATTTAAACAAACTATTGTTTAATACAAACTACAATCTACAAGTAGTACAAATCCAGTAAAAGCCACTAGCAGTCTTCTGCGCCCGAAGTCACCACTCTATCTCGATCTCATCTCTGCCGTGACCCAGATCCTGCCCCACCTGTTGTTATGCACACATACAGACATAACAACATCCGGAAACTCCGGTGAGAACAAATTCCAGTATAAAACATGTATGCATGCTAACAAAAAATCATGAATTATGCATAAAAGCAATAATAATGGGCTCCATAGTTTATGAAACCAATCTATGTAAACATGCAATTCAAATCAAATCATATCTTGACTCGACTCAAGTCTAACTCTAGGGATCCCGGTATGAATAAGACGTCGATGTCTGCCACCTACCCTCCCAATCGGGGTGACGGTACGTCTTATTCCTAGACTTCGGTCAGGTCTGTATCAAATGTCTACAATCGGAGGAAGTCTACTCCAATGCGTCGATACACCGAACGTCTAGAAGTTTGGCAAATCTGCCAATGACTCTCCTATCTTAGATGCATAAATATAAATCTATAAATGCATAATCGTATCAAAAGATTTGAATATAAATCTATAAACAAATCATAATCATATCAAACGATAAACAACTATTCTAGTATGTGATTTTGTTGGGAAACTCAAATTGAATCTCATTTGAGTTGTATCTCCCCAAAGTCACATGAGTTATACCTTTCGTCGTACAATCTGTCGTTGTCGAAGTCTCGATGTCGAATCTGATAATATCAATCTGAAATGGCAATGTTGACACACATTCTATCAATATTCAAGTAAATCAACACATCTACGAATCAATAATAAATATCGGTACCATTCGACGGCATAATGACGTAATTTCTCGATACCGATCAACTCACACAACAATAATCAATATCCTTAACTCATATCCATCATACTTTATACATCATAAGCTCATATCAATTCTGAAACCTCCATTTTTCCAATTCAAGACATGCTGAAAATCATAACAATTGCATACAATTGCATCCGACTACGAATATACAATCACCAACTTCACAAGAAAACATAATCTTATGTAATTCACGATTTCCCCAATCATAATATCTCAAATCATGTTGAAAGTGCCACTTGCATCCTCTTGTAGCCCTTGATGTAAGGAGCACAAATCTAAGTTTGGATTAAAGTTTGGATGGCTAGATGTTGAGTGATCCCAATTCAAAGATGGGAGAACCTTTGCAATTCTCACAGCCTCTTCTCGGTCTTTAACTTCTGAAAGTGAAAGGAAAAGAATACACATCTCCTTATATTGCATGGCAATGACAAGTGTTATTAATTTTCAAGCAACACGCATGACCGCGGGTGCGGTGGCTTCATCAGCGCGGGTGCGCTCAACTCTTGGCCTTCCTTCCAAAAATTCATAAACGTCGACCGCAGGTGCGGTCACTCTTGCACCGCGGGTGCGGTCTGGCTTCGCACCAAATTTCCTTCCCTACTGGACATCAACCGCGGGTGCGGTGTATTTCTCAGTGCGGGTGCGGTGTTGCTTCGGCAACACATTCTAAAATCCAGGATTAATGACCGCGGGTGCTGTACGACAAAGGGTGCGGGGGCGGTCTCCCTTCAAGAAACATTTAATCTTTGCATTTTATCCACATACAATCTAGGCATTACAATACCGATGTGTATTGCAGTTCTTGTGGAGGCAGACATGCCACTGAGCAGTGTCAGGGTGTGATGGGTCGCTGTAACATCTGTCAACAGCAGGGTCACTTCGACAGGTTTTGTCCACAGAAAGGTGTACAGCAAGCTCAGAGTGTAGGAGCATCTGGTTCAGTAGCTCAGCCTGAGAGGCAAGCTTTGTCTGTCCATTCTTTTCAGCCCACTCCTACACAGACACAGCCCAGAGCCAGAGGTAGCCAGACTGTGAGCCAACCTCCCAGACAGCAGGCTCGAGTATTTGCATTGACCGAAGAGCAGGCCCAAGATGCACCAGATGATGTGATTGCAGGTAACTGTTTTCTTTGTGGTTATCCTGCCCATGTACTGATTGATACGGGTGCATCTCATACTTTCATATCTGAGCGTTTTGCCCTGTTGCATGTCGAGTCATTATCTGCTGTATTGTCCATTTCTTCTCCGTTGGGAAGTGGTCTCATATCTGTGACTTCAGTTAGACATTGTATACTACAGTTTGAGGGTCATGAGATTGACTTAAATTGCATTGTGCTTGGGTTAGCTGATTTTGACTGTATTGTTGGTATCGATATGTTAACCAAGTACAGAGCCACTGTAGATTGTTTCCAGAAGATTGTCAGATTCAGACCAGAGATGGCTGATGAGTGGAAATTCTACGGTAAGGTTTCCAGATCTCGGATTCCCTTAGTATCTGTTTAAACGATTACTAGATTATTGCAGAAAGGAGCAGACGGGTTCCTTGTATATTCAGTAGATCTACTGAAATCGAGCCCAGCATTGACAGATCTGCCAGTAGTACGTGAGTTTGCCGATGTATTCCCCGACGAGATTCCAGGGTTACCTCCAGCTCGAGAGGTAGATTTTAGCATTGATCTCATTCTAGGTACTGTTTCCTATATCCCGAGCTCTGTATACAATGGCACCTATTGAACTGAAAGAACTGAAATCACAATTAGAAGATCTTCTAACCAAGGGGTATATCAGACCGAGTGTGTCTCCTTGGGGCGCTCCAGTGCTATTTGTGCGAAAGAAAGATGGTTCGATGAGATTGTGTATTGACTACCAGCAACTGAACAAGGCAACAGTGAAGAACAAATATCCATTGCCTCGTATCGAAGACTTATTTGATCAGTTGCAGGGATCCTCTGTGTATTCCAAGATTGATTTGAGATCTGGATATCACCAGCTGAGAGTTCGAGATGTTGATATACCGAAGACAGCGTTCCGAACCAGGTATGGACATCATGAATTTATTGTCATGCCTTTTGGTTTAACGAAAGCTCCAGCGGTGTTTATGAGCCTGATTGATGCGAATCTGGACGGGCATGGTGTTCAAAGGATGTCTAAGGACGTTCAAATAGGCACTACAAGGAGTGATGATCAAGGAAGAAGGGCTCGTGATGCATGGGAGTATGTCTTGAAAGCGGACCGGTTACGGTGGCCGGAAGCGCAACGGAAGCACAAAAATCAAATTTTTAAGACAAAAATTTCGGCCACCCCAAGGACTTGTGCAATATTTACAAAAACAAAAACACCATACATAGGATGTTAGAAATATATACCTATCAACTTTTAAAGTTGATGTTTGGCTCCAACTTTGTTGTCAAACAACAAAGCTCTTCAAGGCATGAAGATCTACAAGCTCCTCCTCCAAATCCTTGAAACTTTCCTTCAAATTAGGCCCACCACCAACTAGGTAGATCCCCTCACAATTTGCACTAGAAAAATGTGAGGATTTTTCAAAGAGAAGTGCGTGTGTTCTTAAACAATTCAAGAACACAAAAAGGAAGGAAAAATTGGAGAGAAAAATATGGTGAGGTTTCGGCCAACTCCATGTAGAGAAGAGGGAGAATGAATTAATTTTTTTTGTCTTGGTGTTGCAAAAAGCAAAAGTAAAAAAGTTGCATGCCATGCAATTTTTTATTCAAAAGTAATCTCCACCTCTTCACCTCCCATGCATGTATATAATATAGTTTTTAATCAAATTAAAAACTTTGGACTAAATTTAATTATCTCAAACATATTTGAGACTAATTAAACATTACTTGAATTTACCCAAGTCCCACTAGTTAAATAATTATTTTAATTGAGCTCTACAAGACTCAATATTATTTAATTAATCCAACACTTGAATTAATTTAATTATTTGGGCTCTACTAGGCCCACTAGTGTTTAATTAATTCAACACTTGAATTAATTTATTTAGTCCATAATAATGTCTATGAAAATCACAATTTTCAATTACATTATTCACTTGGCCAAATTTTAATTTAGGAACACTTCCATAAATCAAAATTTACATTTCTCTCATAGAAGTCATACTTCTATTTTTCTTTACACTTATAAACTCATTTATAAGTTGTTCAACACATTGAACTATTTTCTCCTTTATAGAAGTCATACTTCTAATTTTCCTTTACGCTTATAAACTCCTTTATAAGCCGTTCAACACATTGAACTATTTTACTTCTCATCGGGATTTACAAAGCTAGTACTTGTGTGGCCCTCAATGGTTCATTGATACAACTAGCCGTGGGTTCACATCTCTATGTGATTCGGACTAAACATGTCCTTATTCGAGCATACCCCAATTGCTCCATTCTTACTTATCAACTCCTTGATAGTAAGAACGTCAGAACTCAAGTCTGATAGTACCCAACCAATCACGTTAAACGCCTAGCAGCATCGCTTACGTGATTCCCTAGGTATCACATGATAGTGCCTGCAAGAACCATTCAATTATGGTTAGCGTACAGTACGGTCCCGTCAACTCATATATCCCGATCGATTCGACAACCATTGGTATATCGAGAGTTGTCCAAGAATCGATACTATGTGTCATGTCGTAGTTGCATCGATGGTGTAATCTATGAAACACCTTTTCATAATTACAACCATACTCTGGCCAGAGATTTCGATCTACATACACATGATAACACATAGGATATCCATACCCGAAGGTAAGCGGTGAATCCCCGACTACAATGCATCGACTCCTATGTGTTTCGACAGAACACCCAACCTTGCCACCTGATGACCCCATGAGAGTCGGTAAACAAGTCAAAGTGTAATTCTAGCACATAGAGTCTCAATGTTGTCCCGGGTCATAAGGACTAATTCTGTACAACCATAAACCAGGACTTTTCCACTCGATAAGTGAGAACCACTTGGAAAGTCCTTTTATGGAGGGTTGTTCAGTGCACTCTACAAGGAGCACCTATCTGCATGTTCGGACATCACAATGTCCCCTACCAATGAAACATGGTACTCACATCGCAGATACTAGTCTCTAACTCGAGCGGCCTATATCCTTCTTAGTGGCGGCTGAATCGACTAGGAACTGTTTAGAATATACAGTATTGCAAATATGAGTTTCATGATACTCATCATATGAGCATCCCATATTCTTTCTACTATTTGTATATTCAAGGGCTTTATCTATGCAGCTAGCATGGGTATACAGATAAAGATTTGCCAAAATAATAATTTCAAATATTATTAAAATAAAGACTGCTTATACATAGAGTTTCATTGTGAACACTCGGCCAACACTTGGCTCGACGTGCACCTACTCTAACAATCTCCCACTTGCACTAGAGCCAACTACCTATATGCATAAAACCCATTGATTCGCGATGCTTGTCGAACAATGGTCCAGGTAAAGGCTTAGCTAGTGGATCAACAACATAATCTGCGGAGCCGACTTTGTCAATAGACACTACTCTTCTTTCCACAATCTCTCCGAGGATGTGGTACTTTCTCAATACGAGTTTGGATTTCTGATGAGACCTTGTCTCCTTTGCTTGAGCTAAAGCTCCCGTGTTGTCACACAACACCGGGACAGGAGCAACTTCATTAGGAATGACGTCCAACTCTTAGACAAATTCCTTATCCAAACAGCCTCTCTTGCTGCATCTGATGCAGCAATGTATTCGGCCTCTGTGCTGGAATCCGCAATATTGTCATGGTTGGAACTCTTCCAAGAGACAGCAGCACCATTGAGCATGAATACAAACCTAGAGGTTGACTTCGATTTATCGATATCGCTTTGGAAGCTAGAGTCGGTATAGCCTTCCAATTTCAGTTCTCTATCCCCATAGACCAAGAACAACTTATTGGTCCTTCTCAACAACTTGAGGATGTCTTTCACAGCTTTATGGTGTGGAAGACCGGGGTTCGATTGATATCTCTTCACTACACATAGTGAAAACGCCACGTCAGGACGTGTAGATATCATCCCATACATGATGCTACCATTTGCCGAAGCATACGGAATGCGTGTCATCGCCACTATCTCTGCATCTGTCTTGGGAGACAGACTTGGATAGGGACACGCCATGACACACTGGTAGACGTCCTCTCATGGACTCATCCATCGAGAACCGCTTCACGATGGTATCAATGTATGTGGACTAGGTGAGACCAAGCCATCTTTTCGATCTATCTCAATAGATCTGTATCCCAATACATAAGATGCTTCACCCAAGTCCTGCATCGAGAACTCACTCGCTAATCATATCTTAGTTGATTGCAACATTCCTACATCATTCCCAATGAGTAGAATGTCATTCCTCATCATGGCTTTCTTCAAGAAGCTGACCATACCTCATAGGTGGTCTCGAGACTCTCTCGTATCTGCTAGGAGCTTGTATCTCCTCTCTTGGCTCATCGGGTGTGGGTTCTATAATTGTGGGTTTCTCTCGAACCTCTTCGAGTTCTATCATCTGCCTTTTCTATCCAATAGAAAATCCCTTTCCAAAAAGGTTGCATTCCTAGAAACAAACACCTTTGTTTCTTGGGGATGATAGAAATAATATCCAACTTAATTCCTTGGATATTCCACAAAGTAACATAAAATGGATCAACAATCCAATTTATCTCCCACTACCTGCTTCACATAAGCAGGGCTCCCCATATTCTAAGATAAGAATATTTGGGAGGCTTATCCATCCATATCTCATATGGTGTCTGCCTTTGAATGGACATTTAATGGAATATCTTTTAGTTTTAAGTTATAGAGATCGTTTTCAAGTTCTCAAGTACCAATTAAACATTCATTCTTGTAAATGTTGCAAACACCTTTGCTAAATAAACAAGAATATCCATTTTTATCACAATAGAAATGGAAACAATGTTTTACATCAAACAGGTACAAACAAAACATCTCTTAAAATTAACTTAAAGTCATTGTTCAACAATAAGTAAACATCCTTAATAGCCTTGGCAGCAACTCTTGCTCCATTGCCCCATCCTCAAGAAGGTCACACCTTCCTTAGGCTTCCTACTTCTTCCCATCACCTGTAACCCATTACAGAGATGTGAGTCACAACCGGTATCTAATACCCAAGAAGTAGAGTTAATTAAAATGTTTACTTAAATTTAGAACATACCGTTTCCAGAACACTTCTGGGCAAGATATTCTTTGCAATTACGCCTCCAATGTCCAGGCTTCTTGCAGTGATGACATACATCATTAGTCTTGTCAGCCTTAACTGGTCTGGCTGCCTCAACAGGGTTCCGAGATTGCCTCAACAAGGGCACGTTCTTCTCGGGACGTTGGAAAGAACTCTTCTTTCCCTTCCCATGTGGATCAATCTTCGTACCAGATGAAGAACCCACATAAAGAACCAACTTCTCTTTCTTGATGGTGGATTCAAACGTAACAAGCATGTTCACCAACTCCTCAAGGGTCGGTTCCATCTTGTTCATGTTGTAGTTCACCACAAAAGGATCAAATGAGCTAGGCAGCGATAACAGCAACATGTCGGTGGTCAACTCCGAAGGCAGGATCAGATCCATGCCAACGAGCTTGTCCACGAGCCCGATCACCTTTAGGCCATGCTCATGGACCGAGGTCCCCTCTCGCATGCGCAAAGTGATCAGCTCCTTGACGGTAGCATGCCTAAGAGGACGCGTTTGCTCTCCAAAGAGCTCTTTGAGATGCAAATGAATGTCAGCAGCACTCTTTGCACCCTCAAAACGCCTCTGTAGCTCATCGTTCATAGATGTAGTATCCCGATGCATAATTTGAGTTAATTATTGGATTAATTGTATTTCGGTGGGATCGGAAGGACCGAACCGGGTTCGGATCGTCCGAAGTTGGTTCGGATCGTCCGAAGTGGGTTCGGATCGTCCGTTCTGTTCGGAGTCAGACGAGTCATGTCATGTCAGAGTTCGGATCGTCCGATCAGGGTTCGGATCGTCCGAAGACAGGTGGCTGGACACGTGGAAGACATGCAATGTTCGGATCGTCCGAAGTGGATCGGATCGTCCGAAGTGTACCGGATCGGAGCGTCCGAAGTGGATCGGATCGTCCGATCGTTGTCTATAAATAGAAGCGCGAGGCTTCACTTTTCACTCGCCAATTCCGAGAGTTCCAGAGCGTTTTAGTCGTTTCTGATGGGTTTCTAGTCTTTTCCCGAGGTTCGGGCACTAGCGGGGAGCTACTGGTTTTGTAGCGGAGCTGTGCTCTAGTTGGGGGCTAGCGGCATCAGTGGGCTGACTACGGACGCAGGTATAGTTCTGGGTTTCTTTTGAGATTTGGGAGTATCTTTTAGTCTAGTTAAGGCTTTTAGATGTGGTTTAGTGATATGGTATCACTTGGATTGTAGGCTTGATTCTAGGGCTGATTGCTAGGATCTACTGGTTTGAGATACGAAAGTACTATCCGAGATAGCAGGATTGAGTATGCTTTACTATGTGTTGCATGTTTATATGTTGCATTATTATCTGTCATATGATGCATGGTTTATTATGCGGCATTTGCATAATCATGTTGAGCCTGATTATCTTTGAGATAGCCTGTTGAGAGGGTGCTCAGCCCTCGTTTGTTGTGGATGGTTGGACCCCGTTGGCCGACGGTGGTCAGGTCACCGGTATATCCACAAGTTTATTTTGGTATGGGAGCCACCTCCTGGTGCGACGGCGCAGAGTGCTACATACCTTGACTTCATTTACCTGAGCAGTATTTCGATATACCCAGATCCTGGTATCCAGTTCATTTTGCATACATGCATGTCATAGTCTTGTATACTCATGCTTTCGGTACTGAGCGTTTTATGCTCACGTCCTCGGTTTATCTCTGTTTTGGACACCCTATTCGATGGGGCAGGTCTCAGGTTAGACGGTCCAGGAGGGAGTGGACAGGGAGCTGGCAGAGGTTGACCTGTAGTTGTTGGTATTTATTCTTGGTATTTAGTTCGATCTGGTTGTTTAAGTATTTTGTACTTACAGATTCGATTGGGTTGTATTACTGTTTTTCCGCTGTTTACCTGATTCAGTTTAAATGTTAATTTTGCATGCTTAAGTTCTGATTAGTAGGTGATTCTGGAACGAGTCACTACATTTATGGTATCAGAGCCTGCATTAAGATTTTGGGATTTAGAATTGTTCTTTTGGGTTTAATCTCTGGTAACTTTTGTAGCTAGAATGTCTGGTTTTGACGACGATGCTAGTAGTCATGGCAGCATTGGACGCTGGGGAGACCGCGACGATCGGGAGCGTCGTCGAGAGCATCAAAACGTCGTCAACACCGTCGTGATGAGCCTCGGAGTTTTAGTATGCATCGGTTCTTGCAGATGGGGCCGAAACCTCTTTCGGGCGGTGAGACTCCGGATGTTGCGGAGAACTGGCTTGAGAGGATGGAGAGCTGCTTCAAGACTTTTCAGTGCTCGGCGGAGCAGCAGATTGATACCCTTGATTTCTTGCTGGAGGGTGGTGCGCGCAAGTGGTGGAGGTCTACCTCTGCACCGATAGTTCAGCGACAGGGTCGAGTTCTTTGGGCCGATTTCCGAGCCGCTTTCATGTTGCTTTACTTTCCGCCAGCTCTTCTGCAGACCAAGGCGATTGAGTTGATCAATCTGAAGCAGGGAAGTTTGTCTGTTGATGAATATCAGCAGAAGTTCTTTGAGTTGCTTCCGTATGTTCCGCATGTCAGTGACAATGCTAGTGCCAAGTATAACCATTTTCTTCAGGGCCTCAATCAGGAGATTTATGATCGGGTTGTTGTCTGCGATGATCCGACATCGTATGAGGGCCTTGTAAATCGTTGTCGCTAGGCTGAGGGCAGTTTGTTGAGAGGTCGAGCCATGCAGTCTGCTCGTCCTACTAGTTCTTTGGGTCCCCGCGCCCAAGCATTCAAGAAGGCTGGATCTACTTCTTCTTCCTCTGGATCTGGAGGAGTTCACCATTTTGGGAAGAAGAGGGGCCCGTGTCAGCACTGCGGGAAGGATCATCCGACGGAGCGTTGTCGCAAGGTTGCGGGTGCTTGTTACAAGTGCGGTGAGATGGGCCACATGAAGAGAGATTGTCCACAGACGGGCGGAGGATCAGGATCTGGTTCTCAGGCTTCAGTTCATCAGAGGCCACAGCAGGGACAGTCTACTCAGGGTTCTAACCTCCGACCGCGTACTCAAGGGCAGGTATTTGCACTTAACCAGGATCAGGCGGCTGAGGAGAACGAGAGAGTTATCGCAGGTGTGTTTTTATTATGTGGATTACCTGATTACGTTCTCATTGACACTGGTGCATTCATTCATATCGGCGAGATTTGCTAAGCGTCATGCATTACCCTTCACTTCTTTGGGCGTTGTGGTATCTGTTTCCACACCGATGGGTCATTCGGTGTTAGCTAAACGTCTAGTTTTGGGTTGTCCTCTAGAGTTTGAGGGTAATGTTTTAACTGCTAATTTGATGATTCTTGCGATGGAGGATTTTGATTGCATTCTGGGAATAGATGTGCTGACTGTGTTTAGAGCTACTGTGGACTGTTATCAGAAGTTTGTGCAGTTTCGTCCAGTTGAGGGCGACAGTTGGTTTTTCTATGGAGAGGGAGCGCGACCCCCGATGCCTGTGGTTTCTGCTCTGAAAGCCTGTCGTGCTTCAGAGTCGGGCGGGGAAGGCTACCTTATCTATGCTATTGATTCGTCCGCAGGTAGTATCGGTGTCGGTGACATTCCAGTGGTTTGCGATTTTCCGGATGTTTTTCCCGAGGAGATTCCTGGTTTTCCTCCCGTTCGGGAAGTGGATTTCGGCATTGATTTAGTGCCAGGCACGGCACCAATCTCTAGAGCTCCTTATCGTTTAGCTCCATCGGAGATGCAAGAATTGAAACAGCAGTTGCAGGATCTTCTTGACAAGGGGTATATTCGACCCAGTGCGTCCCCGTGGGGAGCACCAGTTCTTTTTGTCAAAAAGAAGGATGGTTCTATGCGGCTCTGCATAGATTATCGGCAGTTGAATCGTGCTACGATAAAGAATAAGTATCCGTTGCCACGGATTGATGATTTATTTGATCAACTGCAAGGTACCTCTGTGTATTCCAAGATTGATTTAAGGTCTGGTTATCATCAGCTTCGAGTTCATCAGGGAGATATATCGAAGACTGCATTCAGGACCCGGTATGGGCATTATAAGTTTCTGGTTATGCCTTTTGGGGTGACGAATGCACCAGCAGTTTTTATGGATCTGATGAATCGGGTATTTCGGGATTTCTTGGATAAGTTTGTTGTGGTGTTTATAGATGATATCTTAATCTATTCGCATGATCAGCAAGAACACGCACAACACTTAAGGATTATTTTACAGACACTTCGCGAGAATCAGCTTTATGCGAAGTTGAGTAAATGTGAGTTTTGGATTGACAGGGTTGTATTCCTTGGTCATGTCATTTCTAGCGAGGGAGTTTCAGTTGACCCGAGCAAGGTGGAAGCGGTATTGAACTGGTCGCGTCCGACGACAGTAGCCGAGATCCGCAGTTTTCTGGGATTGGCTGGGTATTATCACCGTTTCATTGCCAACTTCTCTCAGATTGCTAAGCCACTCACTCAGCTCACTCGGAAAGATGTTTCATTTGAGTGGACATCAGAGTGCGAAGAGAGTTTCTGGGAACTTCGCAGATGTTTGACATCTGCGCCTGTTTTGGCTTTACCGTCTGGATCTGGTGGTTTCAGTGTTTACACCGATGCCTCTTTACAGGGACTAGGGTGTGTTCTGATGCAGAATGAGCATGTGATTGCTTATGCGTCGAGACAGTTAAAGCCTCATGAGGAAAACTATCCTGTTCATGATCTGGAATTAGCAGCGATCGTTTTTGCTTTGAAAATCTGGCGCCATTATCTGTATGGTGAGCGATTTGAGATCTTCACTGATCATAAGAGTTTGAAGTATCTGTTCACTCAGGCTGAGTTGAACATGCGTCAGCGTCGTTGGATGGATCTACTCAAAGATTACGATTGTGAGATCAAGTATCATCCAGGATCTGCGAATCTCACGGCCGATGCTCTTAGTCGCAAGGTGAGATTATCTGCTCTTCAGACTTGTGCTGTATCTGGGATTATTCAGGATTTCTGTTCGATGGGATTCAATTGTAAGCATCGGAAGGGATCAGAGAGTATCCGTGCAGCTACTATTTTGTCCGAGCCAGTTTTGTATTCTCGGATTAGAGATGCTCAGATGTCTGATTCTAAGGTTCAGAAATTAGCTCGGTTGGCTGATGGAGATAATACTTCTGGATTCCACTATCAGTCCGAGGGTCTTTTGTGCTTATCTGGTCGTGTTGTTGTACCGGAAGATGACACTTTGAGGGAGGAGATTTTGTCCCAGGCTCATCGTAGCAAGTTGAGTGTTCATCCAGGGAGCAACAAGATGTATAAAGATTTGAGGACTCGATTTTGGTGGAAGGGTATGAAACGTAATGTTTATCAGTATGTCTCCAAGTACCTAGTCTGTCAGCAGGTGAAGGCTGAGTATCGACGACCTGGAGGTTTGTTGCAGAATCTTCCTATTCCGGAGTGGAAGTGGGAGCATATCACGATGGACTTCGTGACTCACTTGCCTATGTCTGTGGGGAATAGAGATGCTATCTGGGTGGTAGTGGATCGACTTACTAAGTCTGCCCATTTTCTTCCGTATAACAGAGATTTCACTTTCGATCGGATGGCACGGTTGTACATTCAGGAGATTGTACGGTTTCATGGTGTGCCCGTGAGTATCGTTAGTGACAGAGATCCTCGATTTACGTCTAGATTTTGGGGCAGCTTTCAGCAAGCTTTGGGCACTACCTTGAGTTTGAGTACTGCATATCACCCAGAGACTGACGGTCAGTCAGAGAGGACTATTCGTACTCTTGAGGATATGTTGAGATCTTGTGTGATGGATTTCGGGCCAGCTTGGCAGGATCATCTGCCACTGATAGAGTTTGCATACAACAAAAGTTTTCATAGGAGTATTGGTATGTCTCCGTTTGAAGCATTGTATGGTCGACGTTGTCGTACTCCCCTGTTCTGGGAAGAAGTCGGAGAACGACAGGTCGAGGGTCCAGAATTGATTCAGCAGGCCATGGACAAAGTTCTTGTGATCAAACAGCGGATCAAGACTGCTCAGGATCGAGAAGCAAGTTATGCGAACTCCAAGCGCAGACCTCTTCATTTTGATGCAGGCGAGAAAGTGTTTCTCAAGGTATCACCTTTTCGGAGGATTCTGAGATTTGGACTCAAGGGTAAGCTATCTCCGAGATTCATTGGTCCTTTTGAGATCTTAGAATGTGTGGGAGATTTGGCCTACAGATTAGCTTTGCCACCGTATCTGTCTAGTGTTCACAATGTGTTTCATGTGTCCTTGCTGAGACGATACGTAGCGGATGAGTCTCATGTTTTGCATCCGACAGAAGTTCAGCTGAATCCGGATTTGTCTTTTGTGGAAAGACTGGTTTCGATCTTAGACCGGAAGGATAAGGTACTGCGGAATAAGACTATTCCTCTTGTCTTAGTGCAGTGGCAGCGCCGAGGTACTGAAGAAGCTACTTGGGAACTAGAGAGTCGCATGCGGTCAGAGCATCCAGAATTGTTCTAGTTGTAGTATTTTCAGTTATGATTGTAATTTCAGTCGTACTTCAGTTGTAATTCATTCTTAAGTTGAATGTATTGTTGTTCAGAATTGTCATTCTTCAGACCCGATTTCGCGGACGAAATCCTTTTTAGAGGGGGAGAATGTAGTATCCCGATGCCTAATTTGAGTTAATTATTGGATTAATTGTATTTCGGTGGGATCGGAAGGACCGAACCGGGTTCGGATCGTCCGAAGTTGGTTCGGATCGTCCGAAGTGGGTTCGGATCGTCCGTTCTGTTCGGAGTCAGACGAGTCATGTCATGTCAGAGTTCGGATCGTCCGATCAGGGTTCGGATCGTCCGAAGACAGGTGGCTGGACACGTGGAAGACATGCAATGTTCGGATCGTCCGAAGTGGATCGGATCGTCCGAAGTGTACCGGATCGGAGCGTCCGAAGTGGATCGGATCGTCCGATCGTTGTCTATAAATAGAAGCGCGAGGCTTCACTTTTCACTCGCCAATTCCGAGAGTTCCAGAGCGTTTTAGTCGTTTCTGATGGGTTTCTAGTCTTTTCCCGAGGTTCGGGCACTAGCGGGGAGCTACTGGTTTTGTAGCGGAGCTGTGCTCTAGTTGGGGGCTAGCGGCATCAGTGGGCTGACTACGGACGCAGGTATAGTTCTGGGTTTCTTTTGAGATTTGGGAGTATCTATTAGTCTAGTTAAGGCTTTTAGATGTGGTTTAGTGATATGGTATCACTTGGATTGTAGGCTTGATTCTAGGGCTGATTGCTAGGATCTACTGGTTTGAGGTACGAAAGTACTATCCGAGATAGCAGGTGTAAGGCTCGAGAATTGTCAATTGGCATTGATGTGAGACTTGAAACCATGAGAATGCATGACATGAAAAATGTGAATTTGAGCAGCAGGGCCGAAGCCACACCGCACCCGCGGTGTTAGAGATACAGCACCCGCGGTGCATTGGGTTGAAATTGGTGAAATTGTGCGAACAGACACCGCACCCGCGGTGCTAGCAGACCGCACCCGCGGTGTGAGACCGCACCCGCGGTCATGTAAGGACCGCACCCGCGGTCTAAGAATTCCAGAAAATAATATTGCTGCCGAGAGCACAGCGCACCCGCGCTCCTAAGTTACCGCACCCGCGGTCATGCGTGCCCTTTGAAGAATAAGCCATGTGTTATATAACATGCAAGATATAAATAGAGGTCCTTCGTTTTCCTCATTCAGAAGCAAGCACCGAAGGATTTCAGGGAGAGAGAAAGCTTCATTCCTCATGCTTTCAAATTTTGATTTTGTAAGATTCATACATCCAAACTTTAATCCGATTTCGGTTTTGAGCTCCTCTCAGTGTTAGCTTCAAGAGGATGTAAGTTTTATTACATTTCAACAAGATTCAGATTGTGTATGTTGAGAGAAACTTAGATTTGAGTTAGAATATGTGTTCTTGCTATACTAAGTATCGTAAAAACGTAAACGGATTGAATTACGGATGTCGTATGCTATAGGTTCGATTTTCCAGCATGTATTATGTGAAGATTATGCAGAATTTGGTATACATGTTTGTATTGGATGAGATTATGAGTAATTGGGATTGATTATGATATTGTTATGTTGTTACTGAGTTGACCGGTACCGAGAATTACGTTGTTATGCCGTCGATTTGTACCGAGATTTATTATTGATTGGAATACGTATTGCTTTGAGTTAGAGATTGATATTGTTAGAGTAGGTGCCCGTCGAGCCAAGTGTTGGCCGAGTGTTCACAATGAAACTCTATGAATAAGCAATCTTTATTTTAATAATATTTGAAATTATTATTTTGGCAAATTTATCTGTATACCCATGCTAGCTGCATAGATAAAGCCCTTGAATATACAAATAGTAGAAAGAATATGAGATGCTCATATGATGAGTATCATGAAACTCATATTTGTAATACTGTATATTCTAAACGGTTCCTAGTCGATTCAGCCGCCACTAAGAAGGATATAGGCCGCTCGAGTTAGAGACTAGTATCTGCGATGTGAGTACCATGTTTCATTGGTAGGGGACATTGTGATGTCCGAACATGCAGATAGGTGCTCCTTGTAGAGTGCACTGAACAACCCTCCATAAAAGGACTTTCCAAGTGGTTCTCACTTATCGAGTGGAAAAGTCCTGGTTTATGGTTGTACAGAATTAGTCCTTATGACCCGGGACAACATTGAGACTCTATGTGCTAGAATTACACTTTGACTTGTTTACCGACTCTCATGGGGTCATCAGGTGGCAAGGTTGGGTGTTCTGTCGAAACACATAGGAGTCGATGCATTGTAGTCGGGGATTCACCGCTTACCTTCGGGTATGGATATCCTATGTGTTATCATGTGTATGTAGTTTGAAATCTCTGGCCAGAGTATGGTTGTAATTATGAAAGGGGTTTCATAGATTACACCATTGATGCAACTACAACATGACACATAGTATCGATTCATTGACAACTCTCGATAAACCAATGGTTGTCGAATCGATCGGGATATATGAGTTGAAGGGACCGTACTGTACGCTAACCATAATTGAATGGTTCTTGCAGGCACTATCATTTGATACCTAGGGAATCATGTAAGCGATGCTGCTAGGCGTTTAACATGATTGGTTGGGTACTATCAGACTTGAGTTCTGACGTTCTTGTTATCAAGGTGTTGATAAGTAAGAATGGAGCAATTGGGGTATGCTCGCATAAGGACATGTTTAGTCCGAATCACATGGAGATGTGAACCCACGGCTAGTCGTATCAATGAACCATTGAGGGCCACACAAGTACTAGCTTTCTAGATCCCGTTGAGAAGTAAAAATAGTTCAATGTGTTGAACGGCTTATAAAGGAGTTTATAAGCGTAAGGAAAATTAGAAGTATGACTTCTATAAAGGAGAAAATAGTTCAAAGTGTTGAACGGCTTATAAATGTGTTTATAAGTGTAAAGAAAAATAGAAGTATGACTTCTATGAGAGAAATGTAAATTTTGATTTATGGAAGTGTTCCTAAATTAAAATTTGGCCAAGTGAATAATGTAATTGAAAATTGTGATTTTCATAAACATTATTATGGACTAAATAAATTAATTCAAGTGTTGAATTAATTAATTAAACACTAGTGGACCTAGTAGAGTCCAAATAATTAAATTAATTCAAGTGTTGAATTAATTAAATTATATTGAGTCTTGTAGAGCTCAATTAAAATAATTATTTAACTAGTGGGACTTGAGTAAATTCAAGTAATGTTTAATTAGTCTCAAATGTGTTTGAGATTATTAAATTTAGTCCAAAGTTTTTAATTTGATTAAAAACTATATAATATACATGCTTGGGAGGTGAAGAGGTGGAGATTACTTTTGAATAAAAAATTGCATGGCATGCAACTTTTTCACTTTTGCTTTTTGCAACACCTAGACAAGAAAATTAACTCATTCTCCCTCTCCCAACATGTGTGATGGCCGAAACTTGCATCTCATTTTTCTCTCCATTTTCTTCCTTTTGTGTTCTTCAATTAGTTGGAGAAAACACACACTTCTCTTTGAAAAATCCTCACATTTTTCTAGTGCAAATTGTGAGGGGATCTACCTAGTTGGTGGTGGGCCTAATTTTGAAGGAAAGGAAGGAAAGATTGTAGATCTTCTTCCATTCAAGAGCTAAGGTTTTTAAATCTTAGTTGGAGCCATACATCAACCTCAAGAGGTTGATAGGTATACTTTCTTACACCCTATGAATGTCATTTTGTGTTTAAATGTATTTTTGCTACACAAATTCAAGGGGGCCGAAATTTTCTTTGCTTGAAAATATGATTTTCGAAAATTGTTGTAGCTTCCGTTGTGTTTCGGTCTCCCTAAATTGGTCCGCTTTCAAGTGGTATCAGAGCTATGGTTACGTTTTTGTGTAGCAAATACAATATATATTATGTTGAGATCGATTTCTAACCGCATGAGTGTGTTTTTGCAACAAATCGAGAGCCGTTTTTGGGGAAAAATTCGGGCAGCAAGTTGCTGCCCGTGTCGGGCAGCTCGAGCTGCCCAAGGGGCTGCCCGTTTCGGGCAGCTAGGGCAGCCCGAGGGGCTGCCCGAACAGCCCCATCATTTTAAATAAAAAAAATTTTTTTGGTAAGTTGGCCGGAATCCGGCGACGGAGCTCCGGCGACGGCGATGACGACTAGGGTTTCCAAAAGTGTTTTGGATTATCAAAGTGTCATGGGCCTTGAGTTGTTGGGCCATTGGATGGCTAACATGTTTGTGAATTTTAAATGGGCCGAAAATGTTTTTGGTGAAAAATGATTTTTGGGCCCTTAAGTTTAAAATTACAAAAGTTGCAAATATTTTCTCATGAAATAAATAATTTAAGTTGGACTTTAATTATTTATAGTAAATGGTGATTTACAAGAAATTCGGTTATAAATAAATTAATTGGAAAGTAGACAAAGGTGTTTGTATACTTTTGTCCCCAGAGAGGTGCATCACGATTCCAGAGTACAGGATCATCAGCACCAGCGCCACAGATGGAGAGACAGGCATCTTCGGTACACTCCTTTCAGCCACCCTCTACACAGACCCAGCAGAGGCCAGGAGGTAGTCAGACGGTGAGTCAGCCTCCTCGACAGCAGGCACGTGTTTTTGCCCTGACAGAGGAGCAGGCGCAGGAGGCGCCAGATGACGTCATTGCAGGTAACTGTTTTCTTTGCGGTTATCCTGCATATGTGTTGATAGACACAGGGGCATCTCATACATTTATATCTGAACATTTTGCATTGAGACATTCATTGCCTGTTGAGTCGTTGTCGACAGTAGTGTCTATAGCTTCTCCGTTGGGAAGTGGTTTGATATCTGTGACTACTGTTAGACACTGTATGCTTCAGTTTGAGGGGCATGAGATTGATCTTGATTGTGTAGTACTTGGTTTAGCTGATTTTGACTGTATAGTTGGCATAGACATGTTGACCAAGTACAGGGCCACGGTAGATTGTTTTCACAAGATTGTCAGATTCAGACCCGAGATGACAGACGAGTGGAAATTCTACGGCAAGGGCTCCAGATCTCGGATTCCCTTAGTATCTGCTCTGACTATGAGTAGATTGCTTCAGAGAGGAGCAGAGGGCTTTCTCGTATATTCAGTAGACCTACTGAAGTCGAGCCCAGCATTGGCAGATTTGCCAGTGGTTTGCGAGTTTGCAGATGTTTTTCCTGATGAGATTCCAGGGTTGCCTCCGGTTCGAGAGGTTGATTTCAGCATAGATCTTATGCCCGGTTCTGTTCCTATTTCGAGAGCTCCGTATAGGATGGCACCGATAGAGCTGAAAGAGTTGAAAGCACAGTTGGAGGATCTTCTGTCCAAGGGATATATCAGACCCAGTGTATCTCCTTGGGGTGCTCCGGTGCTTTTTGTTAGAAAGAAAGATGGTTCGATGCGACTGTGTATTGATTATAGGCAGTTGAACAAGGCGACCGTGAAGAACAAGTATCCGTTGCCTCGCATCGACGATTTGTTTGATCAGTTACAGGGATCTTCGGTATATTCGAAGATTGATTTGAGATCAGGGTATCATCAACTTAGAGTTAGAGATGTTGATATTCCGAAGACTGCATTTCGAACCAGGTATGGACATTACGAGTTTGTTGTTATGCCTTTTGGTTTGACGAATGCACCTGCGGTGTTTATGAGTTTGATGAACCGCATTTTTCAGAGATATTTAGATGATTTTGTGATTGTGTTTATTGACGACATTTTGGTGTATTCGAAGAGTTTGACTGAGCATGCAGATCATCTGAGAATCGTGCTGAAGACTTTGCGACAGGAGCAGTTGTATGCCAAACTGTCCAAATGCGAATTCTGGTTGCGACAGGTTGTCTTCTTGGGGCACATTATATCTGGAGAGGGTATTGCGGTAGATCCGAGTAAAGTTGAGGCTGTGATCAGTTGGCCGAGACCGACTTCTGTGCCAGAGATACGCAGTTTCATGGGTCTAGCCGGGTATTATCGTCGTTTTATTCGAGACTTCTCCAGTATAGCGAAGCCGATTACCCAGTTGACACAGAAGAACATGCCATTTGTATGGTCAGAAGAGTGTGAGAGCAGTTTCGTAGAGTTGAAGAAGAGGCTGACTAGTGCGCCTGTCTTGACGATTCCTACCGGTACAGGTGAGTTTGTTGTATATTGTGACGCATCTCACAGAGGGCTAGGATGTGTTCTTATGCAGCGAGGGCACGTGATAGCGTACGCCTCTAGACAGTTGAAGCCGCACGAGACTCGGTATCCGATTCATGATCTTGAATTGGCGGCGATTGTCTTTGCACTTAAGATCTGGCGTCATTATCTGTATGGCGAGAAATTTGAGATCTATTCCGATCATAAGAGCCTGAAATATCTCTTTTCTCAGTCAGAGTTGAATATGAGGCAGCGACGATGGCTTGATCTGCTGAAAGATTTTGATTGCGAGATCAAGTACCATCCAGGGAAGTCGAATGCAGCGGCAGACGCCTTGAGTCGAAAGGTATGTGCTCTTTCCTTGTCGACTGTAGGTGTATCGAGTTTAGTAGAAGATTGTTGCTTGTCTGGATTGACATTTGATACAGAGAGTAGACCGCTGCGACTTGCTGCGATTCAGATTGAGCCAGATCTGATTTCGAGGATCAAAGAAGTACAGAGAACTGATCCGAATGTACAGAGATCGATTGATATGGTCAGAGCTGGACATATCTCAGAATATCAGGTTAGAGATTCTGTTCTGTATGTGAATAACCGCTTAGTGGTGCCAGATGTTTCAGATTTGAGACGACAGATCATGTCAGAGGCACACTGTAGTCGGTTCAGCATTCATCCTGGTGGCAGAAAGATGTACAATGATTTGAAGACACAATTCTGGTGGAAGCAGATGAAGACAGATATTGCAGAATTTGTGTCTAAATGTCTGAATTGCCAACAGGTGAAGGCAGAAAGGAAGAAACCCGGAGGTCTACTTCAGAGTTTGTCTGTTCCTGAATGGAAATGGGACCACATTTCCATGGATTTCGTGACAAAGTTACCTCGATCTTCGCGGGGCTGTGACGCGATTTGGGTTGTGATAGACAGACTGACCAAATCAGCGTGCTTTATTCCATACAGGATGACCTATCGACATGATCAGATGGCAGAGTTGTATGTCAAAGAGGTCGTCAGATTGCATGGTGTGCCGAAGTCGATCGTATCAGATCGTGATCCACGATTCACTTCTCACTTTTGGCACAGCTTGCAGCAGGCATTGGGTACGACTTTACACCTGAGCACTGCTTATCATCCCCAGACAGACGGACAGTCAGAGCGGACTATCCAGACTTTAGAGGACATGCTGAGAGCTGTAGTACTAGATTTTGGTACTAGTTGGCAAGATTCATTGCCGTTGTGTGAGTTTTCATACAACAACAACTATCAGACGAGCATAGAGATGGCACCGTTCGAAGCTTTATACGGAAAGAAGTGCAGATCTCCGTTGTACTGGGATGATATTTCTGAGGTACCAGAGTTAGGGCCTGATATGATTCGTGAGATGACAGAAAAAGTGAAGATCATTCAGAAACGAATGAAAACGGCACAGGATAGGCAAGCGAAGTACGCCAATATTAGACGTAGACCGTTAGTATTCGAACAGGGAGACAAAGTATTTTTGAAGATTTCACCTTTCAGAGGCGTGGTCAGATTTGGCAAGCGTGGGAAGTTGTCTCCTAGATACGTCGGTCCGTACGAGATCCTTGAGAAGATTGGCGATCGAGCTTACAGACTTGCTCTTCCTCCTTCATTATCTGATATACATGACGTTTTTCATGTATCGATGCTTCGCAGATATATGCCAGATGAGTCTCATGTCATTCAGCCTGACGAAGCCGAGTTAGATCAAACTTTGAGCTACGTCGAGCAACCGATACAGATTCTGGATCGGAAGGAAAAGAAGCTTAGAACCAAGACCATTCCGCTTGTGAAGGTTCAATGGAGTCGCCATGGCATCGAGGAAGCAACTTGGGAGACAGAGTCTGAGATGAAACAGAGGCATCCCGAGCTATTTGTATGATGTGAGTTTTCTTTCAGTTCTAATGTCATTTCTTCCTTTACTATGATTGATTAAGTTGTTTGCGAGTTCGAGGACGAACTCTTGTCTAAGTGGGGGAGAAATGTAAGGCTCGAGAATTGTCAATTGGCATTGATGTGAGACTTGAAACCATGAGAATGCATGACATGAAAAATGTGAATTTGAGCAGCAGGGCCGAAGCCACACCGCACCCGCGGTGTTAGAGATACAGCACCCGCGGTGCATTGGGAGGAAATTGGTGAAATTGTGCGAACAGACACCGCACCCGCGGTGCTAGCACGACCGCACCCGCGGTGTGAGACCGCACCCGCGGTCATGTAAGGACCGCACCCGCGGTCTAAGAATTCCAGAAAATAATATTGCTGCCGAGAGCACAGCGCACCCGCGCTCCTAAGTTACCGCACCCGCGGTCATGCGTGCCTTTTGAAGAATAAGCCATGTGTTATATAACATGCAAGATATAAATAGAGGTCCTTCGTTTTCCTCATTCAGAAGCAAGCACCGAAGGATTTCAGGGAGAGAGAAAGCTTCATTCCTCATGCTTTCAAATTTTGATTTTGTAAGATTCATACATCCAAACTTTAATCCGATTTCGGTTTTGAGCTCCTCTCAGTGTTAGCTTCAAGAGGATGTAAGTTTTATTACATTTCAACAAGATTCAGATTGTGTATGTTGAGAGAAACTTAGATTTGAGTTAGAATATGTGTTCTTGCTATACTAAGCATCGTAAAAACGTAAACGGATTGAATTACGGATGTCGTATGCTATAGGTTCGATTTTCCAGCATGTATTATGTGAAGATTATGCAGAATTTGGTATACATGTTTGTATTGGATGAGATTATGAGTAATTGGGATTGATTATGATATTGTTATGTTGTTACTGAGTTGACCGGTACCGAGAATTACGCTGTTATGCCGTCGATTTGTACCGAGATTTATTATTGATTGGAATACGTATTGCTTTGAGTTAGAGATTGATATTGTGTGTCTACACATTGCCATTTCAGATTTGAAGTGACAGGTTTGACATTCCGACTTCAAGATTTCGACAGAGATTGTGTGACGAAAGGTATAATTCATGTGGTCTTGGGATTGCACAACTCGATTCAGATTTGATACGAGTTTCCCTAAATCACATACTAGATTGTTATTACATTGATTATGTAATGTCTTGTTTATTGATTTATATTCGAGTCCTGAGATAGGAGATATTGGCAGACTTGCCAAAACTAGACGTTTCGGTGTATCGTCGCATAGGAGCAGATTTTCTATATGTGTAGACCCTCGATACAGAGATTGACCGAAGTCTAGGAATAAGACGTACCGTTGCCCCGAGTGGTTGGGTAGGTGACAGACCGTCTTATTCATACCGGGATCCCTAGATTAGAAATGAGTCGAGTCAAGATTTGAATGTTGAATACAGATTTGTATTCTTCTACATGTTTAGATTTATATTCATGTTACTTGATTTATGCTATGCATTTGTATATGATATTTACATTGCATGCATCCATGTTTTATACTGGGATATGTTCTCACCGGAGTTATCCGGCTGTTGTCGTGTCTGTATGTGTGCATGGCAACAGGTGGGGCAGGATCAGGGTCACGACGAGGAAGAGAGAGTTGATAGCGTGGAGATGCCGGGTGTAGCAGAAGACTTCTGATGTTGCACTAGTAGTTTTATGTTGATACTAGAGATGTTATGTTGTTATTGTAACATGTATAACAAGTAAGGCTACTAGATCATGGCATGTAATAGTCGTTGACTCATGTTTGTTTTAAATAAAAATGAGACGCTTTATATTAACATTCGATTTAATGTTAGAAAGCGAAAAATTTTGACCCGCCATTTATAATAAAGATCCAATTAAATCCCAAAAGAATTGAGTTAGAACCCGGGTCCCCACAGCAGGATTGAGTATGCTTTACTATGTGTTGCATGTTTATATGTTGCATTATTATCTGTCATATGATGCATGGTTTATTATGCGGCATTTGCATAATCATGTTGAGCCTGATTATCTTTGAGATAGCCTGTTGAGAGGGTGCTCAGCCCTCGTTTGTTGTGGATGGTTGGACCCCGTTGGCCGACGGTGGTCAGGTCACCGGTATATCCACAGGTTTATTTTGGTATGGGAGCCACCTCCTGGTGCGACGGCGCAGAGTGCTACATACCTTGACGTCATTTACCTGAGCAGTATTTCGATATACCCAGATCCTGGTATCCAGTTCATTTTGCATACATGCATGTCATAGTCTTGTATACTCATGCTTTCGGTACTGAGCGTTTTATGCTCACGTCCTCGGTTTATCTCTGTTTTGGACACCCTATTCGATGGGGCAGGTCTCAGGTTAGACGGTCCAGGAGGGAGTGAACAGGGAGCTGGCAGAGGTTGACCTGTAGTTGTTGGTATTTATTCTTGGTATTTAGTTCGATCTGGTTGTTTAAGTATTTTGTACTTACAGATTCGATTGGGTTGTATTACTGTTTCTCCGCTGTTTACCTGATTCAGTTTAAATGTTAATTTTGCATGCTTAAGTTCTGATTAGTAGGTGATTCTGGAACGGGTCACTACAATAGAAGTCAGCATATAACACCTGGCTATCAAGTCATGGTCACACCATTCCTTGTAAGCCTGCAATTCCTCAGGAGTGCAGTCAGTCGGAGTCTCAACAGGGGGCGACTGAGTCAGTGTATATGTTACCCTTTCCGAATTCAAGACTATTTTTAAATTTCTTAGCCAAGTGAGGTAATTAGGTCCAGTTAATATGTGTTTGTCGAGTATTACGGATATCGAATTGCGCATTGAAGACATTGTCGATTTGTACTGAAAAGTAAAAACAGATAAATGTTGATGACTATTTTAAATATTTAGTAAGATATGAAGTTTGGACTTATACTTCATAAATATTTGCTCCCACTGTTTTGACATCTTTCACTACCCTCTAGTGAAAACGGGAAACTCCTTTCCTCAGTAGGTACGTAAGGTCCAATTAGCGAATTATGATCCCGATTATACAGCCAATCACAATTCCTAAAAGGTAGTTTCCAATTGCATCACAATGCAACCCTCTACGTAAACTTTTGTCTCACGTTTGATTAGGACCCATTATAGACGTCGTTCATCTTTACGTGTCAAGCCTTACCCATCGATGTTGAACCTTAATGGACGGTCGCCATGAGTTCCCTCAATAATATGAGCCGAAATCATGGGAGTTCCACGTAGTTCACATCACTATGTCAATGGATGTCACAGCTTTCCGGCACTCAGGGCCCCCCCAATAATATGAGCCGAGCCCCGAGTACGTGTAGCGTTCATCATGCACCCATTGTCGATGGAAGACAAGGAAATTATAAACAAATTTATAATTCCCCTTTTCGGGCTTGATATTTATTTTGAATCTTATTCAAAATGAGGGTTTTTAATTTTGAAAGGTCTCATCATTAATTTTATTTTAAAAAAAACTCGCCATGTTTGATCGTATGTTTGCCGGATTCATGCAACTTTGTTATTATAATAATAATAACGCACATACTCATTATTTATAACATATCATGCATATATTATAAATAGAAAACAGTACAAGGATGATCAATTGCCCCAACACTAATGGCCCGTGTGAGCCAAACACGGGCCTAGGTCCAATCCTAGGGTAAATGCACGGGATGCAATGCAACTAAATTATTACATTAGCATCCAATATTACATGTCTTCGATCTTCATAATCACCAAGGCCACCATCTTCCAATCTTGATCTTCATCTATTCTAATATTTACAATTAAATATCCATGGCACATAGGGATACATCTCATGGGGGGTGGGAACGGGCCATAAACCAAGCCCACTTTAAATTGATAATTATTACAATCATACAACACAAATATCCTAGCATACACCTAGCAAATTGGGCTTGGGCTTTTGATCATCCTTCATGCATAATATCACATATCATACACCATCAATTAATTATCACTATAATTAATTGATCCAATATTATATATCTTGATCCAATCACTAACCGCCACAATTATAAATTAAATTAACAAAGTATACAAACACCGTTGTCTACTTTCAAATTAATTTATTTATAATCGAATTTCTTGTAAATCACAATTTACTATAAATAATTAAAGTCCCACTTCAATTATTTATTTTATGAGAAAATATGTGCAACATTTGTAAATTTAAACTTAAGGGCCCAAAAAACCATTTTCACCAAAATTACTTTGGCCCATTTAAATTTCACAAATAATGTTGTCCATCCAATGGCCCAACATCTCAAGGCCCATGACACTAAGATTAACCAAAACATCTTTTGGAAACCCTAGCCGTCATCGCCGTCGCCGGAGCTCCGTCGCCGGATTCCGGCAACCAAATTTTTTTTTATTAAAAACTGCACATTTCGGGCAGCCCCTTGGGCTGCCCCTCGGCTGCCCGAAATTTTCGGGCAGCCCCTTTCGGGCAGCCCCTCGGCTGCCCGGAAAACATTTTTTTTTTTTTTGTTTTGCTAAAATTTCGGCCTTCACATTTTATTGCACCAAAAAATCTCAAACGGTTAGAAATCGATCTCAACATAATATAACGTAAATATTGCACAAAATCCGTAACCTTAGCTCGGATACCACTTGAAAGCGGACCGGTTACGGTGGCCGGAAGCGCAACGGAAGCACAAAAATCAAATTTTTAAGACAAAAATTTCGGCCACCCCTAGGACTTGTGCAATATTTACAAAAACAAAAACACCATACATAGGATGTTAGAAATATATACCTATCAACTTTTAAAGTTGATGTTTGGCTCCAACTTTGTTGTCAAACAACAAAGCTCTTCAAGGCATGAAGATCTACAAGCTCCTCCTCCAAATCCTTGAAACTTTCCTTCAAATTAGGCCCACCACCAACTAGGTAGATCCCCTCACAATTTGCACTAGAAAAATGTGAGGATTTTTCAAAGAGAAGTGTGTGTGTTCTTAAACAATTCAAGAACACAAAAAGGAAGGAAAAATTGGAGAGAAAAATATGGTGAGGTTTCGGCCAACTCCATGTAGAGAAGAGGGAGAATGAATTAATTTTTTTTGTCTTGGTGTTGCAAAAAGCAAAAGTAAAAAAGTTGCATGCCATGCAATTTTTTATTCAAAAGTAATCTCCACCTCTTCACCTCCCATGCATGTATATAATATAGTTTTTAATCAAATTAAAAACTTTGGACTAAATTTAATTATCTCAAACATATTTGAGACTAATTAAACATTACTTGAATTTACCCAAGTCCCACTAGTTAAATAATTATTTTAATTGAGCTCTACAAGACTCAATATAATTTAATTAATCCAACACTTGAATTAATTTAATTATTTGGGCTCTACTAGGCCTACTAGTGTTTAATTAATTCAACACTTGAATTAATTTATTTAGTCCATAATAATGTCTATGAAAATCACAATTTTCAATTACATTATTCACTTGGCCAAATTTTAATTTAGGAACACTTCCATAAATCAAAATTTACATTTCTCTCATAGAAGTCATACTTCTATTTTTCTTTACACTTATAAACTCATTTATAAGTTGTTCAACACATTGAACTATTTTCTCCTTTATAGAAGTCATACTTCTAATTTTCCTTTACGCTTATAAACTCCTTTATAAGCCGTTCAACACATTGAACTATTTTACTTCTCAACGGGATCTAGAAAGCTAGTACTTGTGTGGCCCTCAATGGTTCATTGATACAACTAGCCGTGGGTTCACATCTCTATGTGATTCGGACTAAACATGTCCTTATTCGAGCATACCCCAATTGCTCCATTCTTACTTATCAACTCCTTGATAGTAAGAACGTCAGAACTCAAGTCTGATAGTACCCAACCAATCACGTTAAACGCCTAGCAGCATCGCTTACGTGATTCCCTAGGTATCACATGATAGTGCCTGCAAGAACCATTCAATTATGGTTAGCGTACAGTACGGTCCCTTCAACTCATATATCCCGATCGATTCGACAACCATTGGTATATCGAGAGTTGTCCAAGAATCGATACTATGTGTCATGTCGTAGTTGCATCGATGGTGTAATCTATGAAACACCTTTTCATAATTACAACCATACTCTGGCCAGAGATTTCGATCTACATACACATGATAACACATAGGATATCCATACCCGAAGGTAAGCGGTGAATCCCCGACTACAATGCATCGACTCCTATGTGTTTCGACAGAACACCCAACCTTGCCACCTGATGACCCCATGAGAGTCGGTAAACAAGTCAAAGTGTAATTCTAGCACATAGAGTCTCAATGTTGTCCCGGGTCATAAGGACTAATTCTGTACAACCATAAACCAGGACTTTTCCACTCGATAAGTGAGAACCACTTGGAAAGTCCTTTTATGGAGGGTTGTTCAGTGCACTCTACAAGGAGCACCTATCTGCATGTTCGGACATCACAATGTCCCCTACCAATGAAACATGGTACTCACATCGCAGATACTAGTCTCTAACTCGAGCGGCCTATATCCTTCTTAGTGGCGGCTGAATCGACTAGGAACTGTTTAGAATATACAGTATTACAAATATGAGTTTCATGATACTCATCATATGAGCATCCCATATTCTTTCTACTATTTGTATATTCAAGGGCTTTATCTATGCAGCTAGCATGGGTATACAGATAAAGATTTGCCAAAATAATAATTTCAAATATTATTAAAATAAAGACTGCTTATACATAGAGTTTCATTGTGAACACTCGGCCAACACTTGGCTCGACGTGCACCTACTCTAACATGTCTGGAGATCAAAAGAACATTATTCAAGCATCATTCTGGTCGACCAAGGATACACGGACGTTTACACGGACCTGTACACGAGGTCTGTGTCCATTACACTTGAGGAAGAGAAATCCCGAGCCTACACGGACCCGAGCATGGACATGTACACGGGGTCCGTGTCTGTGGGGACCCGGGCTCTAATTCTTTTTCTTGGGATTAAATGGATCATTAATATAAAATGTGGGTCAAATTTTCGCTTTTTAACATTCAATCAAATGTTACTAACTAGGCATAAAACATGTCTCTATTTTATTACATTAGCATAATATACAAACATAAAATACAAGTCTTGTTCGTACAACTAGTGTCCAGTACCATCTATAACCAAACGGTAGTACAAGTCTAGCCAAAAGAACCACTAGTTCTCTGCTGCGCCCGAGATCACCACGCTATGTCCATCGCTCATCTCTGTCGTGACCCAGATCCTGCCCCACCTGTTGTTATGCACACATACAGACATAACAACAGCCGGAAAACCGGTGAGAACAAATCCCAGTATAAACATGTAACATGCATATAAACAATCTAAACATGAAACATGCTAATATGAATGTCATTCATATAAAATCATGCAATGTGAATCTAATCATGTCTAGACTCGACTCGACTAGAACTCTAGGGATCCCGTTGTGAATAAGACGTCACTGGCTGTCACCTACCCTACCAATCGAGGTGCTGTACGTCTTATTCCTAGACTTCGGCCTGATCTGTATCCACGTCTACAAAGGGGCGGTGATCTTCCCCTAAGCTGAGATATCGCCGAACATCTAGTAGTCTGCCTGATCTCCAGATTGTCCTATCTTAATGCATGAATACAAAATCTGTAAACAAGCATAATACAATGCTACACGATCTGTAAACAAAGCATAGCAAGATCTGCATACAAGTTCTATAAACCAATCTATAACAATCATAATCATATCAAGGTGTCCGTTCTTAAATCCGTTTGTAATTATACGATGTCTAATATGTCAGAAACAACATATATGAATCATATATGATTCCTACAACATCATAATTTCAAGACATGCCAAACATATTAAAACTTACGTCCACGCGTAGCCTACAACGATAGGAACATGGTACAGAAGTCGGATTTCAAATCTGACGGACGGATTGCAAACTACCGGCGCAAGAATTTCTAAAAGCTTCACAGAGCTTCCTTGTTCTTGATTCTGATAAATTTTGAGGCAAATAACGTTTATATATTACCACTTGCATGCATCCGAAACGTGGCTTCCTTTGGCCAAATCTTGCTGGCGCTCGGGCGGTCGAATCTTTCCGCCCGGGCGCGAGCTCGGGGCTCGGGCGGTAAGATTCTACCGCCCGGGCGCGGAATGTTCTGTCCGAAATGCTAGACTCTGGCGCTCGGGCGGTCAAAACTTACCGCCCGAGCACCACACCTTCTGCCCGAACGTACACCCTTCGAGCATTGGCGCTCGAGCGGTCACTTTCTACCGCTCGGGCGCCACTAGTTCTGCCCGAAATTGGTGAAGTGAAACAGCTTTGCCCACTCGGGTCTCGATATGGTCCGATATGATCACATCAATTAAAATTCCATAATTTCGGATTAATAGAGTCAAAACCTTAGCATTTCATAGTGCTTCTCGTGACATAACATGCACTCTCATATCTTCAAATATCTCTTTAATGAAGATTAGTAATTCTCAGGCCTTACATTTCTCCCCCTCTAAGACATAAGTTCGTCCTCGAACTGAATAAATCGATCAAAGTATTTAAGATAGTATTAAAATCAAAACTGACTAAATACTTACATCATATAAATAACTCGGGATGTTTCTGTCTCATTCCTGCCTCTGTCTCCCAAGTCGCTTCCTCGATGCCATGACGACTCCATTGGACTTTCACCAGTGGAATGTTCTTCGTTCTGAGTGTCTTTTCTTTCCGATCAAGAATCTGTATCGGTTGTTCCACATAGCTTAAAGTCTGATCAAGTTCAGCTTCATCAGGTTGAATGACATGAGAAGCATCTGGCATATACTTACGCAACATCGATACATGAAAGACATCATGTATCCCAGATAGAGAAGGAGGAAGTGCAAGTCGATAAGCTCGATCACCAATCTTTTCAAGAATCTCGTAAGGACCAATGTATCGAGGAGATAATTTCCCGCGTTTGCCAAATCGAACAACGCCTCTGAACGGAGAAATTTTCAAGAATACTCTATCTCCCGCCTCAAATACTAACGGTCTACGTCTGATATTGGCATACTTTGCTTGTCGATCTTGTGCTGTCTTCATCCTCTTCTGAATGAGTTTCACCTTCTCCGTCATGTCACGAATCATGTCTGGCCCCAGTTCTGGTACTTCTGAAATATCATCCCAATATAGCGGAGATCTGCACCTCTTGCCATACAAAGCTTCAAATGGTGCCATCTCGATACTCGTCTGATAGCTATTATTGTAAGAGAATTCGCAAAGAGGTAGAGAATCTTGCCAACCAATGCCAAAATCTAGCACGACGGCTCTCAACATATCCTCTAATGTCTAGGATAGTCCGTTCTGACTGTCCGTCTGTTTGAGGATGGTAAGCAGTACTCAGGTGTAATGTCGTACCTAAGGCCTGCTGTAAACTGTGCCAGAAGTGTGAAGTGAATCGTGGATCACGATCTGATACGATAGACTTCGGCACTCCATGCAATCTGACTACCTCTCGAATATAAATCTCCGCCATCTGATCCTGTCTATACGTCATTCTGTATGGGATGAAACAAGCAGATTTGGTCAATCTGTCAATAATGACCCAAATCGCATCACAGCCCTTGGATGATCGAGGTAACTTCGTCACGAAATCCATGGAAATGTGATCCCATTTCCATTCAGGAATGGCTAAGCTCTGAAGTAAACCTCCGGGCTTCTTCCTTTCGGCTTTTATCTGTTGGCAGTTCAAACACTTAGACACAAATTCGGCTATGTCTGACTTCATTTGCTTCCACCAGAACTGTGTCTTCAAGTCATTATACATCTTCCTGCCACCAGGATGGATGCTGAACCGACTACAATGTGCCTCTGTCAGAATCTGCTGTCTCAAATCTGCAACATCTGGCACAACTAGACTGGTTATTCACGTACAACACATGATCTTGTACCTGATATTCTGATACAGGCCCTGATCTGGCCATTTGGATTGATTTCTGCACATTCTGATCAGTTCTTTGTGCTTCCTTGATCCTTATAATCAAATCGGGCTCAACTTGGATCGTAAAAAGTCGTAGTGGCTTACTATCTGTATCAAATTCTAATCCAGATGTACAGCAATTTTCAACTAACTTGTTAACACCTATCGTCGATAAGGACAAAGAACATACCTTACGACTCAAGGCATCTGCTGCTGCATTTGACTTCCCTGGATAATATTTGATTTCACAGTCAAAGTCTTTCAGAAGATCTAGCCATCTACGCTGCCTCATATTCAGTTCTGATTGAGAAAATAGGTACTTTAAGCTCTTGTGATCGGAGAATATCTCAAATTTTTCGCCGTAGAGATAATGACGCCAAATCTTTAATGCAAATACGATAGCCGCCAATTCCAGATCATGAATGGGGTATCGTACCTCATGTGGCTTCAATTGTCTCGAGGTGTATGCGATCACATGGCCTCGCTACATAAGAACACATCCCAAACCTCTATGAGAAGCATCACAATATACAACGAAATCACCCGTACCTGAAGGTATCGTCAGTACTGGAGCGCTGGTCAGCCTTTTCTTTAATTCAACAAAGCTAGACTCACACTCCTCTGACCAAACAAATGGTGCATTCTTTTGTGTCAATTGAGTTATTGGCTTTGCAATACTGGAGAAATCTTTGATAAATCTTCTGTAGTATCCAGCTAAGCCCATGAAACTGCGTATTTCTGGCACAGAAGTCGGTCTCGACCAACTGATCACAGCTTCAACTTTACTCGGATCCACAGAAATACCATCTCCAGATATAATGTGTCCCAAAAAGACAACTCGATTCAACCAAAACTCACACTTTGACAATTTAGCATACAATCTCTCATTTCTCAGTGTCTGCAACACAATCCTTAGATGTTCTGCATGCTCATTCCTATTCTTCGAATACACCAAAATGTCATCAATGAAGACAATCACAAATTCATCTAAATACCTCTGAAACACTTGGTTCATCAAGCCCATAAATACCGCAGGAGCATTGGTTAAACCAAAAGGCATGACAATAAATTCGTAATGTCCATACCTGGTTCGAAATGCTGTCTTCGGTATGTCTATATCTCGAACTCTGAGCTGATGATATCCAGAACGCAAATCAATCTTCGAATACACGGAGGATCCCTGCAACTGATCAAATAGGTCATCGATCCTAGGCAAAGGATATTTATTCTTGATCGTTGCCTTGTTCAGCTGCCGGTAGTCTATACACAATCGCATCGAACCATCTTTATTCCGCACAAACAGCACCGGAGCGCCCCAAGGAGATACACTAGGTCTGATATATCCCTTGGCCAGAAGATCTTCTAATTGTGCTTTCAATTCTTTTAGTTCGATGGGTGCCATCCTATACGGAGTTCTCGAAATAGGGACGGTACCTGGTGTAAGATCAATACTGAAGTCTACTTCACGAACCGGAGGTAATCCTGGGATCTCATCTGGAAAAATATCTGGAAATTCCCGCACTACTGGTATATCTGCCAATGTCGGGCTCGTCTTCTGCATGTCTACAGCATAAATAAAGAAACCATCTGCTCCTTTTTGCAACAATCTGTTCATAGTAAGAGCCGAAATCAAGGGAATCCGAGATCTGGAACCCTTCCCGTAGAATTTCCACTCGTCTGTCATCTCGGGTCTGAATCTGACAATCTTATGGAAACAATCTACAGTAGCTCTATACTTCGTTAGCATGTCAATACCAACTATACAGTCAAAATCAGCTAGACCCAACACTATACAATCTAGGTCAATCTCATGCCCTTCAAACTGTAGAATGCAATGTCTAACCGTAGTTACCGAAATCAACCCACTTCCCAACGGAGAAGTAATAGATACAACATCTAACAAAGACTCAACAGGCAAAGAATGCAACAATGCAAATCGTTCTGAAATGAATGTATGCGATGCACCTGTATCTATCAAGATATAAGCAGGATAACCATAAAGAGAGCAGTTACCTGCTATAACATCATCTGGTGCATCCTGTTCTTGCTCCTCTGTCAATGCAAACACTTGGGCCTGTTGCCTCGGAGGTTGAGTCACAGTCTGACTACCTCGGCCTCTGGGTGGAGTCGATGCTGGTGGAGGCTGAAAAGAGTGAACCGATGATGCCTGCCGCTCAAACTGAGGTACTGGCCCGGATGCTCTTCCACTCTGGCCTTGCTGTACACTCCTCTGGGGACAGACTTTGGCAAAATGCCCCGGTTGCCTACAAATGTTACATCGGCCTGTAACTCCCTGGCACTGTTCAGTTGCATGCCTACCTCCACAATTATTGCAATATACACCTGAAGTCCTTGAACTTTGATCAAAACCACTCTGTCTGGATCCGCTAGAGCTCGACGAACTGCTCCCAGGTCGCTTAAACTGTTTCCCCTTCGCCTTCAGCTGTTCTTTGCGTCCACTACTACTACCACCGCTTTCGAATCGAGGAGGAGGAACTTGGGATGGAGGTAGTGGCGGTCTCGGACTCGGTGCAACATACGGAGCACTCCGTTGTCTCAACAATCCTGCTTCTGCACCTTTGGCTCGATTCAATGCATCCGAGAAATTATCGGGTCTCCCAGTATTGACCAACGTAAAGATATCTGGATTCAGGCCATTTATAAACTGATCTGCCATGGCCTCATCATTTCCTGAAACATGAGGTGCAAAACGGAGCAAAGAAGAGAATTTGGCAACGTACTCCTCAATGTTCAATTGCCCTTGCCTCAGATTGGCAAATTCTGCACCTTTATCCTTGCGATAAGAGATGGGAAAGAAACGCTGATAGAATTCCGTCTTGAATACCTTCCACGTAATCTCGGTACCCCGCTGCTCTAAAGCTCTCCTAATGTTCAACCACCAATTCTTGGCTATATCTTGCAATTGATGGCCAATGAGCTTTATTCTCTTCTCGTCACCATACTCCAAAGAGTCGAATAGCATTTCAATGTCCTCAAGCCAACTTTCGCACTCGATGGCATTTTCGGTACCTTTTAAGGTGGGAGGTCGAAAGGATTGGAATCGCTTCAGCAACGTCTCCATAGGGGTCGCTGTAACATCCATAGGATCTCCGGATGTGCTCCCCTGTTCTGGCGCTGCTGGTCGTAGAGGTACTGCTGCTCTTCTAGGAGGCATATCTAATAACCCAACTGATTAGTATACAAGATATACAACTGTCTCAGCCATCCTCTAGTCAGTTACCTCTGATCTAGAATCAGTTCTGATTCAGTTTATCACATGCTGAAAGAAATCAAACACAACAACATGTAATAGGAAAGCAATAATCATGCTAGCACATCATAAGCAAGGAAGAAGACTCGATCTACCCCGCTCATTCTATCCTATCTCAGTCTAAAGGAACTCTCGGCTCTGATACCACCTGTTGTGGGGACCCGGGCTCTAATTCTTTTTCTTGGGATTAAATGGATCATTAATATAAAATGTGGGTCAAATTTTCGCTTTTTAACATTCAATCAAATGTTACTAACTAGGCATAAAACATGTCTCTATTTTATTACATTAGCATAATATACAAACATAAAATACAAGTCTTGTTCGTACAACTAGTGTCCAGTACCATCTATAACCAAACGGTAGTACAAGTCTAGCCAAAAGAACCACTAGTTCTCTGCTGCGCCCGAGATCACCACGCTATGTCCATCGCTCATCTCTGTCGTGACCCAGATCCTGCCCCACCTGTTGTTATGCACACATACAGACATAACAACAGCCGGAAAACCGGTGAGAACAAATCCCAGTATAAACATGTAACATGCATGTAAACAATCTAAACATGAAACATGCTAATATGAATGTCATTCATATAAAATCATGCAATGTGAATCTAATCATGTCTAGACTCGACTCGACTAGAACTCTAGGGATCCCGTTGTGAATAAGACGTCACTGGCTATCACCTACCCTACCAATCGAGGTGCTGTACGTCTTATTCCTAGACTTCGGCCTGATCTGTATCCACGTCTACAAAGGGGCGGTGATCTTCCCCTAAGCTGAGATATCGCCGAACATCTAGTAGTCTGCCTGATCTCCAGACTGTCCTATCTTAATGCATGAATACAAAATCTGTAAACAAGCATAATGCAATGCTACACGATCTGTAAACAAAGCATAGCAAGATCTGCATACAAGTTCTATAAACCAATCTATAACAATCATAATCATATCAAGGTATGAACAATAAAACAAGTATGTGATTTTGGTTGGGAAACTCAAATGTGATCTCATTTGAGTGGTAATTCCCCAAACAAAACATGTACTATACCTTTCGTCGTAGAATCGCTGTCACTGGTCGCCAATACGAATCTGAAATGGAAATGTGGATACGCACTCTATCAATTTCTAATCTAAATCAACACATAACCAAGTCACCACATGATCTTAATAAAATATGACGGCATAACGACGTAATCCTCGATACCGGCCAATCAAATTCTCAACATATATCAATATAGATTAATCTCCAATCTCCACAATCAATAACTGATAATGGTATAAATCTGGTACCAAAACCCAGTCAATTCAACTCTAAAATTCATAACAATTCTATACGGTGTCCGTTCTTAAATCCGTTTGTAATTATACGATGTCTAATATGTCAGAAACAACATATATGAATCATATATGATTCCTACAACATCATAATTTCAAGACATGCCAAAACATATTAAAACTTACGTCCACACGTAGCCTACAACGATAGGAACATGGTACCGAAGTCGGATTTCAAATCTGACGGACGGATTGCAAACTACCGGCGCAAGAATTTCTAAAAGCTTCACAGAGCTTCCTTGTTCTTGATTCTGATAAATTTTGAGGCAAATAACGTTTATATATTACCACTTGCATGCATCCGAAACGTGGCTTCCTTTGGCCAAATCTTGCTGGCGCTCGGGCGGTCGAATCTTACCGCCCGGGCGCGAGCTCGGCGCTCGGGCGGTAAGATTCTACCGCCCGGGCGCGGAATGTTCTGTCCGAAATGCTAGACTCTGGCGCTCGGGCGGTCAAAACTTACCGCCCGGGCGCCACACCTTCTGCCCGAACGTACACCCTTCGAGCATTGGCGCTCGAGCGGTCACTTTCTACCGCTCGGGCGCCACTAGTTCTGCCCGAAATTGGTGAAGTGAAACAGCTTTGCCCACTCGGGTCTCAATATGGTCAGATATGATCACATCAATTAAAATTCCATAATTTCGGATTAATAGAGTCAAAACCTTAGCATTTCATAGTGCTTCTCGTGACATAACATGCACTCTCATATCTTCAAATATCGCTTTAATGAAGATTAGTAATTCTCAGGCCTTACAGTGTCCACTACTTTCGAGACATGAAAATTACAGTGCCTACACAGACCCCCTTCCGGACCTGTACACAGGGTCCGGAACCTTTAGTTTTAGGCGAGAATTTGTTCCTAAATTAGAGTTTTAATTATTTTGGTAACTAGATTTCATATCTTTTGATTTGGTATCAATATATAGACGAATTTTATCATTGTAGAAAAACACTTTTGTTCATTATTGATTGAGTTTATAAAAACTTTTCTTTGAGAATTATCTCAAAAACAAGCTTAAGTTTCGTTATAAGTTTTGCGTTGTATCAAATCAAACTTATCAAAAGATTTATCTTTTGTGGCGTTTGTCGATCGATTTTCACGAGGGTTGCCAAGGACGGGTTCTTTGGAGGTTCTCTTGAACGCGATTGTTCCTATCGTTGATTAGTTGTTGCTAGACCGCGTGATCTAGAGGCGATTATCACACCTATCAAATGCTTGTTTCAAAGATCGGGACAAATCAAAGATCTCGTGGGCGGGATCGCATCAGGTGGTATCAGAGCTTTTGGTTTATGATTCAAGTAAGCGTATCCGTTCAATTCTTGGTAGGATTTTCAATACCGATTTTCGTGTAGCGATTTCTACGTATTTGTTGAATTTACAAAAAAAAAAAATTGGAATCACTATTCATCGCCGATTTCACTGTTCATCGCCGATTTACTGTTAATTGCCGGAAGTACTATTCTTAGCGGCGTAATTACTGTTCATCGCTGCAGAAATACTGTTCAACCGAAAAAAAAAATTTCGCGATTACTATTCATCACCGGAGTTACTGTTCATCCACCGTTTTTATTGTTCGTCGCCGGCACTATTCATCCGACTGGTTACTATTCATCGCCGGTTTTACTGTTAAGCGGATTTACTGTTCATCTCGGATTTACTATTCACGCCGGATTTACTGGTCATCAGATTTACTGTTCCCTCTCGGATTTACTATTCACGCCGGATTTACCATTCACGTCGGATTTACTATTCATGCCGGAATTACTGTTCATACCGGAATTACTGTGCACGGTTCTGTTCACCAAAAAAAAATATTTGATTCTGGTGTTTGTTGGAATTTTAGCGCTTATATTTCAGCGTTATGTTTGTCCTTATCATTATTCGCATTCTTGTCAATTTCCAAAGTTGTTTATCCTTGTGTGGTCTAAGTGAGTCGAATTTCAAGCGTCACCGGATTGATCTCATAAGTTTGATACGTGGAAGCCACGATACTTAAGCGCCCCTTGAGAATCCTGAATTATTGTTCACGGTTCTGTTCACCAAAAAAAAATATTTGATTCTGGTGTTTGTTGGAATTTTAGCGCTTATATTTCAGCGTTAAGTTTGTCCTTATTATTTAGTCGCATTCTTGTCAATTTCCAAAGTTGCTTATCCTTGTGTGGTCTAAGTGAGTCGAATTTCAAGCGTCACCGGATTGATCTCATAAGTTTGATACGTGGAAGCCACGATACTTAAGCGCCCCTTGAGAATTCTCACTTGAGTGGAAATATTTGAGCGTAGTGAATTTTCATTGGAGTGATTTGTGAGGTTTTTTTTTGAGGGAAAAAGACGAGTGCGAGTGAATTTTCATTGGAGTGACTAGTGAGAATTTGTGGTGAAGAAACTTTATTCTTTTATTGTTTTATACTAACCTTTTCTTGCAGGTATAATGGTTGACGATCGTCAATTCCAATTGATGTTAGAAGGGTTGGATAGAATGTGGGAGAAGGAGCTTAAGCCTTTACATGAAAGGTTGGATAGGCTTGAGGGTATTTCTAATGAGAAGAGACGTGGTAGTAGATTTGGTGGGGATAGAGTATTGCATTTGGATCGTGATGATAGGAGGTGCAAATCGAGTGGTAGGCAGGGAATTGACTCGTGGAAGGAGTTATTGACATCCGCACGAAGGTCGAGTGGAGAGAAGAAGGTCATAACTAGACCGAAGTTGGTTTTGAAGCATGAATATCAAGGTACATTTAAAAACTCAAATTCTCGTACTTGTGATATTATATGTTGTTGGTGTTTAGAAGTTGGGCATGATATCACCCAATGTCCACATGAGGAGGTTATTGTAGTAAAATCGCCAGTTGAGTTTAATTCTCAAATGGAGGTTGATGTTGTGGTTAATAAAGTTGTTGATGATAGTAGTCCATTAGTTGATGAGTCGGAGGATGTTGAACAACACATTGTGGAAAGTGAATCATTGAGTAGTGAAGAAGTTTTTAAGTTGTCTACTATGGAGGAGGAGAGTAGGCAAGAGAAAGTTAAGTTGCATACATGTTTGGAAGGATCTTGTGCTTCTCTTGTTCAATTGAATCCTAAAGGAGTCCTTGAGGTTCAATTAACACTTCATGAATTGAGTGAAAAAGAAATTAAAATGGCCGAAAGAAAGAGAGAACAAAAGAGTGAGATGGCCATAGAAAAGAAAAAAGAGAGAAAAGATGAAAATGCAAAAGAGGCCAAAGAAAAATGAATTAAAGGTCCAAAAGAGTGAAAAGAGTGAGGATGAGAGTGATTTAATTTTGTATAAATCTCTCTAAGTACCTATGTACAAAGATGAGATTTACATATCTAGTGATGATATAGCCGGTTCAATCCCGAGCAGTATTAATTCTTCTTTGCAGGACTTTGGCGCCCTCATGATGAGGAAAAGAGCAATTGTTGATGATTTTGTAAAGCCATGGGATGATCCATATGACTTCGAGAGCAATCAAGGTGAGGTAAGGTTAGTTGCCAACGCAACAACCATGAGGTATGACTTCCGTCCTTATCTTACTTCTTTGATGTATCGTTTTCAAGAACTTGGAAAGCATGTTGAAAATGTGGTGGTTAAGGGGTCGGATGTAAATTTACCCTTATTCCTTGATTGTTATGAATTTGAGACCATGGATGAATTGCATGTACCTACTATGAATTTTGATGTCTCACTATTTACTAAGTTGATGGGGTTTGCTTGCTACAATGGTTTATATACATTAGACTTAGATTTTTGTGATGAGATGAGATATTGCATTGATAGTACATGGGACGTGTCTTATTTCCATGATTTAAATTTAAATGTTGGTGGTTGTGATTTTTCAAAAGTTGTCAAATTGAAGAGTCTTTGTTATGACAATGTATTATTTGCATTTTACTCAAATCTTTGTGATGTGTTAAATGTTTACATGGGTAGTACATCTAGTGTGTCCTATTTGCATGATTCAAATTTGTTTGATGATTTATTTGGAAAGATGATGAGTGAATATAAGAATTTTTATGTTCATGATGCATATAATTTTAAGGAGATTAAATTGTTCATGTTATGTTCATTTTATGAATTACTCGCCATTGAAGAGTATTGTTGTGATTTCATCATTGATATAATTCATGATTATATGTGTTGGTTGCATATGAAGAGGTATGTTAAATGGTATAGTGAAGAGTGCATTGCCTATAGGGAGAGAGCACTTGAGCTTGATTTCAATGATTTGCATGAAGTATTTCTTATTCCTAGTGAGCTATGGTCATACACGTGTATGGATATTATTTTGGTGTTGACTAGGTCTAAGAAGGAGAGAAATCTGATATTGGTGATACTTAATGATATCTTGTTGCTATTATTTGGTGTCATTTATTATTTGGTATGTGGTGAAGTTAAGGAGTTTATGGGAAAGACAACGGTGATGTTGGGAATTCCAGTGCTAATGAAGTGGGCAAACAATATCGTCTACAAACTCGAGCTTAGAGGTAAGCATGTTGATAATATCGTCCTTGTTATTACTAAATTTCTTCGTTCGTGTGCAGGGAGGCAAGATTTGAGGACAAATCTTTTTTAAGAAGGGGAGTATGATGCGAATCTGGCCGGGCATGGTGTTCAAAGGACGGCTAAGGAAGTTCAAATAGGCACTACAAGGAGTGATGATCAAGGAAGAAGGGCTCGTGATGCATGGGAGTATGTCTGGAGATCAAAAGAACATTATTGAAGCATCATTCTGGTCGACCGAGGATACACGGACGTGTACACGGACCTGTACACGGGGTCCGTGTCCATTACACTTGAGGAAGAGAAATCCCGAGCATACACGGACCCGAGCACGGACTTGTACACGGGGTCCGTGTCCACTACTTTCGAGACATGAAAATTACAGTGCCTATGCGGACCCCCTTTCGGACCTGTACACGGGGTCCGGAACCTTTAGTTTTAGGCGAGAATTTGTTCCTAAATTAGAGTTATAATTATTTTGGTAACTAGATTTCATATCTTTTGATTTGGTATCAATATATAGACGAATTTTATCATTGTAGAAAAAAACTTTTGTTCATTATTGATTGAGTTTATAAAAACTTTTCTTAAAGAATTCTCTCAAAAACAAGCTTAAATTTCATTATAACTTTTGCGTTGTATCAAATCAAACTTATCAAAAGATTTATCTTTTGTGGCGTTTGTCAATCGAATATCACGAGGGTGGCCAAGGACGGTTCTTTGGAGGTTCTCTTGAACGCGATTGTTTCTTTCATTGATTAATTGTTGCTAGACTGCGTGATCTAGAGGCGATTATCACACCTATCAATTGCTTGTTTCAAAGATCGGGACAAATCAAAGATCTCGTGGGCGGGATCGCATCACTGATGAACAACATTTTTCAGAGGTATTTGGATGAGTTTGTTATCGTTTTTATTGATGATATTTTGGTGTATTCCAAGAGTAGGAATGAGCATGCCGAGCATTTAAGAATTGTGTTGCAGACTCTGAGAAATGAAAAACTGTATGCCAAACTGTCAAAGTGCGAGTTTTGGTTGGGGCAGGTTGTCTTCTTGGGTCATATTATATCTGGAGACGGTATTTCTGTTGATCCGAGTAAAGTTGAAGCTGTGATCAGTTGGCCGAGACCGACTTCTGTACCAGAGATACGCAGTTTCATGGGTTTAGCAGGGTATTACCGACGATTTATTAAAGATTTCTCCAGTATAACGAAGCCGATTACCCAGTTGACACAGAAGAATGCGCCATTCGTGTGGTCTGAAGCCTGTGAGTCTAGCTTTCCGGAGTTAAAGAAACGACTAACCAGTGCTCCAGTATTGACGATACCTTCAGGTACTGATGATTTGTTGTATATTGTGATGCATCTCACATAGGGCTAGGGTGTGTTCTTATGCAGCGAGGGCATGTGATTGTGTATGTCTCGAGACAGCTGAAGCTACACGAGATTCGATACCCAATTCATGACCTTGAATTGGCGGCTATAGTATTTGCACTGAATATCTGGCGTCATTATCTTTATGAAGAGAAGTTTGAGATTTACTCTGATCACAAAAGCCTGAAGTATCTGTTTTCTCAGTCAGAGTTGAATATGAGACAGTGTTGATGGCTCGATTTGTTGAAGGATTTCGATTGCGAGATTAAGTACTATCCAGGAAAGTCTAATGCAGCAGCGGATGCCTTGAGTCAAAAGGTATGTGAAAGGGATCGTTTTAGGTGACCGAAATGCACAACGGAAGCTCAAAAATTTCGATTTTTACATTGAAAATTTGGCCACCATGTGTACTAGGTTTAGCATATACAAAAACACAAAATCATTCATAGCGTGTTTTAGAGATTATACCTATCAACCTTTTGAGGTTGATGATGGCTCCAACTTTGTTATCAAACAACAAAGCTCTTGAATGGATGACAAGACTTCAAGCTCTCCTCCTTTCCTTCAAGAATTAGGCCCACCACCAACTTTGTAGATCCACCTCACACTTGCACTAGAAAATGTAAGGCTTTTTCAAAGAGAAGTGACTTGTTTCTCCAACAATTGAAGAACAAAAATGTAAGGCACGAGGATTTAGTTATCATAATCAGACTGGTTTTGTTGATAATTAGGGTGATTATAGATGTATTGTATCGGACCGGAAGAGACGAGAAAATGTATAAAAGTTGTGTAAAGGACAAGTGGCAGCGCACATGCGCGAAGAAATACGCGCAGATGCGCGAGGGGTCCAGAAGCCCTCGCACATCTGCGCGAAATAAGGCATGCATATGCGCGGCATGTCCAGAAACATTGGCGCACATGCGCGAGCTGAGGCGCGCATATGCGCGACACCTCCAAAGACTTTGGCGCACATGCGCAAGATAACGCGCGCATATGCGCGAGGAGTTAGGAATTTCATTGCCGAGACCCGTAGGTCTCGCACATATGCGCGAGTGATGTCGCGCATATGCGCGAGACGTGTAATTCAAAGAAGGAGCCATATGTTTGTTGCCATGCATATATAAAGTGCAACCTTTCATTTCAGTGTTAAAAACTTCATAAATCCACCGAGAGAACTCTGAGAACACTTCAAGTTTCTTTAAGGCTTTGAAGTAAGATTCCTCAAGATTTAGTCATTCGATTTGTATTTTGAGTTGAGATTATTGTTCCTCTCATCAAAGGTTTCAAGAAGATGTAAGTTTCATTCAATTCCTGCATGATTTGAAATATTGATGTTGGGGAAAGCTTGATATGATAAAGATTATGTGTTCATATGATTGTAGTGATTATAGATTCGAAATCGGATCGAAGAAATGATGTCATATGTGTGTACTACGATTTTCAGCATGTATTATGATTAAGAATATGCAGATTGGACAAGTATGATATATATATATGGTGGGGATTATTGATTGTTGAGAGTTGACATCGAGATTGAAGGTATCGGTATCGCAAATTTACGCCGTTATGCCGTCGAATTGTATCGAGATTGATTATTGATTCGTACATGTATTGGTTGAGTTGAATATTGATCTTGTATCTATTGAACCTTGCCATTTCAGATTCATCTTGCAACGTTTCGACATCGAGACTTCGACATCGATAAAGGTTTAGCAACGAAAGGTATAATTCATGTTTTGTTTGGGGAAGACACAACTCAAATCAGATTCCATTTGGGTTTCCCAATAAAATCACATACTAGATTATTGGTTATATTTTGAATGCTTATGCTTTGTGTATAGATTCATATTCATCCTTTTAAGATAGCTGAGTCATTTGGTAGATTCTCCAAATAACTAGATGTTCGGTGGTGTCGACGCTTCGGATCAGAATCACTCCGATTGTATATATTCGATACAGTCAGGACCGAAGTCTAGGAATAATATGTAACGCCACCCCGAATGGGAGAGTAGGTGGGAGACCTGTTACATGTTAGTCACACCGGGAACCCTAGAGTTAGACACGAGTTGAGTCTAGATATGAGTTTGAATAATATGAATTACGTTTCCTAGATTATGGGACGTATTGTTATTGATTATATGCATGATTTCTTTATCTGTATTTACTAATGCGTCATAATTACTGATTCATATATTATGATTCTGTAGTCAATAACATGACATGCATATATACATGTTTTATACTGGGATTTGTTCTCACCGGAGTTTCCGGCTGTTGTTGTGTCTGTATGTGTGCATAACAATAGGTAGGGCAGGATCTGGGTCGCAACAGAGATGAGAGATGGATATAGCGTGGTGATGTACTAGTAGTTTGTATTTTTGATCATGTACTGTATTTAAATACTGGTTTGTTGAATATGTATTGGATAAGACATGTATATTATGTTTGTGGAGATAAAATAAATAAAGACCTTGTGTATGTTTATATACATTTGATTTAATGTTAAAAGAAATTTTTTTTTATGACCCACATTTTCGAACAAAGATCCAATTAATCCCAGAAAAAATTGAGTTAGAGCCCGGGTCCCCACAAAAAAAATGAGAGAAAATTAAGGAAAAAACTCCTCAATATTTCGGCAAATACATGGAAAAAAATGATAGGGGGAAGACTTGTCTTGGGTGTGGGAAAAGGTGAAAAGTTGTCTTGCATGCCATGAAATATTTTAATCAAAAGTAATCCACACCCCTTCACCTCCCAATCATGCAAAACCTAGTGGGCTTGTAACAATTACAAAGGCCCATGGACTTTCTAATTGTCTCAAACATATTTGAGCCCAATTAGACTTTACTTGATTTTACTCAAGGCCACTAGTTAAATAATTATTTCCAATTGGGCTCTATAAGGCCTAATGTTATTTAATTAATTCAACACTTGAATTAATTTAATTATTTGGACTCTACTAGGCCCATTAGTGTTTAACTAATTCAACTCTTGAATTAATTTAATTTAGTCCATAATAATGTTTATGAAAATCACAATTTTCAAATACATTATTCACTTGGTCTACTTTTAATTTAGGAACACATTCATAAATTAAAAGTTGTATTTCTCTCATAGAAGCCATACTATTATTTTTCTTTACGCATATAAACTCATTTATAAGCCGTTCAACACATTGAATTATTATAACTTCTCAACGGGATCTAGAAAGCTAGCACTTGTGTGGCCCTCAATGGTTCATTGATACAACTAGCCGTGGGTTCACATCTCCATGTGATTCGGACTAAACATGTCCTTATATGAGCATACCCCAATTGCTCCATTCTTATTTATCAACTCCTTGATAATAAGAACGTCAGAACTCAAGTCTGATAGTACCCAACCAATCATGTTAAATGCTTAGCAGCATCGCTTACATGATTCCCTACGTATCAAATGATAGTGCCTGCAAAAACCATTCAATTATGGTTAGCGTACAGTACGGTCCCTTCAACTCATATATCCAGACCGATTCGACAACCATTGGTTTATCGAGAGTTGTCAATGAATCGATACTATGTGTCATGTCGTAGTTGAATCGATGGTGTAATCTATGAAACCCCTTTCATATTTACTACCATATTCTGATCAGAGATTTCAACCTACATACACATGATAACACATATGATATCCATACCCGAAGGTAAGCGGTGAATCCCCGACTACAATGCATCGACTCCTATATGTTTCGACAGAACTGTTAGAGTAGGTGCCCGTCGAGCCAAGTGTTGGCCGAGTGTTCACAATGAAACTCTATGTATAAACGATCTTTATTTTAATAATATTTGAAATTATTATTTTGGCACTTCTTTATCTGTATACCCATGCTAGTTGCATAGATAATGTGGGGACCCGGGCTCTAACTCTATTCTTTTGGGATTTAATTGGATCTTTGTTCGAAAATGTGGGTCAAAATTTTGCTTTTAACATTAATTTAAATGTATTAACGAAAGCATCACATGTCTCAATAGAAATTAAACAACGTAATGTACATACAAGTCTGTGCGTACAAACATACACTAGTGTTCAATAACAACTACAGACATAAGTGCTACAAGTCCAGTAGGAAACACTAGGAATCTTCCACGCCCGAGATCTCCACGCTATCAACTCTCTCTTCCTCGTCGTGACCCTGATCCTGTCCCACCTGTTGCCATGCACACATACAGACACGACAACAGCCGGATAACTCCGGTGAGAACATATCCCAGTATAAAACATGGATGCATGCAATGTCATAATCATGTACAAAAGCATAGCATATATCAATTAACATGAATAAAATCTAAACATGTAGAAGAATACAAATCTGTATTCAACATTTAAATCTTGACTCGACTCTTTTCTAATCTAGGGATCCCGGTGTGAATAAGACGGTCTGTTACCTACCCAACCACTCGGGGCAACGGTACGTCTTATTCCTAGACTTCGGTCAACTCTGTATCGAGGGTCTACACATATAGCAAATCTGCTCCTATGCGTCGATACACCGAAACGTCTAGTGTTGGCAAGTCTGCCAATCTCTCCTATCTCAGGACTCGAATATAAATCAATAAACAAGGCATTACATAATCAAATGTAATAACAATCTAGTATGTGATTTAGGGAAACTCGTATCAAATCTGAATCGAGTTGTGCAATCCCGTGACCACATGAATTATACCTTTCTTGCAGAATCGTCGGTGTCGTCGTCGAAGTCTCGAGTTCACAATAGCCAATACAAATCTGAAATGGCATAGTCAAGGTGCACTCTATCAATATACATCTCAAACAACTCAATAAACATAGCTGAAATCGGTTTCAATACAATTTGACGGCGTAACGGCGTAATTCTCGGTACCGGTCAACTCAATCTCAACAAAACAATATATACAATAGCCACAACTCATAATATTCATAATATACTCATCAAAACACAATATAACATGCTCAATTCTTCCAATCAATATCGATATACATGCTGGAAATTCGCAAGGCTCGTATACGGTGTCCGAAAATCATTCTGATAACAAATATACGATGCTCGGTATACCAAGAACACATATTTCTAACAAAATCATAATTTCCCCAATACATAGATTTCGAACCATGCTGAAAATAATCGAAACTTACATCCTTAGCTAGCCCTCGTTGCAAGGATCAATAATCCGGACTCGGAATTAAAATCAAATGAGCAAATCTTGCACAATCTCAAATCTAAGATGACAAAGCTTGAAGGAACAAAGCTTGCTCTCGATTCTTTCCCTCAATCTGAAAGGAGAATGAAGACTCAGCAACTTTATGTATATATATACATGCCATGTGTCAACACGAAATTCAAAGGTGGCAATCTCGCATGCAGACCGCGGGTGCGGTGACTCAAGAGTGCGGGTGCGCTGTGCTCTCGGCAGCAATATTATTTTCTGGAATTCTTAGACCGCGGGTGCGGTCCTTACATGACCGCGGGTGCGGTCTCACACCGCGGGGGCGGTCTTGCTAGCACCGCGGGTGCGGTGTCTGTTCGCACAAATTCACCAATTTCTGTCACCTACACCGCGGGTGCGGTAGTCTTAGCACCGCGGGTGCGATGTGGCTTCGGCCCTGCTGCTCAAAATCTCATAATTCATGCATTCTTATTTCCACAAGTCTAACATCAATGACAACGAATAATTCTCGAGCCTTACATTTCTCCCCCTCTTAGACAAGAGTTCGTCCTCGAACTCATAAACCAGTAATCACGCAAGTATACACAAAACAGTAAAGTCAAAACGGGAAGAAAGACTCACATCATAAAAATAACTCGGGATGCCTCTGTCTCATCTCAAACTCTGTCTCCCAAGTTGCTTCCTCGATGCCATGACGACTCCATTGAATCTTCACTAACGGAATAGTCTTTGTCCTGAGCTTCTTTTCTTTCCGATCAAGAATCTGTATCGGTCTTTCAACGTAGCTCAAGGTCTGATCTAGCTCGGCATCGTCAGGTTGAATGACATGAGAATCATCCGGCATATATTTGCGCAACATCGATACATGAAAAACATCATGTATACCGGACAATGAAGGAGGAAGAGCAAGTCTGTAAGCTCGATCGCCAATCTTCTCAAGGATTTCATACGGACCGATGTATCTAGGAGACAACTTTCCTCGCTTGCCAAATCTGACAATGCCTCTGAAAGGAGAAATCTTCAAAAACACTCTGTCTCCCTACTCGAATACTAACGGTCTGCGTCTGATATTGGCGTACTTCGCTTGCCTATCCTGTGCCGTCTTCATTCGCTTCTGAATGATCTTCACTTTCTCTGTCATCTCACGAATCATATCAGGTCCCAATTCTGGTATCTCAGATATATCATCCCAGTACAACGGAGATCGGCACCTCTTTCCATATAAAGCTTCGAACGGTGCCATTTCAATGCTAGTCTGATAGCTGTTGTTGTATGAAAACTCACACAACGGCAATGAATCTTGCCAACTAGTACCAAAATCTAGTACTACAGCTCTCAGCATGTCCTCTAAAGTCTGGATAGTCCGCTCTGACTGTCCGTCTGTCTGAGGATGATAAGCAGTGCTCAGGTGTAAAGTCGTACCCAAAGCCTGCTGCAAGCTGTGCCAAAAGTGAGAAGTGAATCGTGGATCCCGATCTGATACGATCGACTTCGGCACACCGTGTAATCTGACGACCTCTCTGACATACAACTCTGCCATCTGATCGTGTCGATAGGTCATTCTGTACGGAATAAAGCACGCTGATTTGGTCAGTCTGTCTATCACAACCCAAATCGCGTCACAGCCCCGCGAAGATCGAGGTAACTTCGTCACGAAATCCATGGAAATGTGGTCCCATTTCCATTCAGGAACAGACAAACTCTGAAGTAAACCTCCGGGCTTCTTCCTCTCTGCCTTCACCTGCTGGCAATTCAGGCACTTAGACACAAATTCTGCAATGTCTGTCTTCATCTGCTTCCACCAGAATTGTGTCTTCAAGTCATTGTACATCTTCCTGCCACCAGGATGAATGCTGAACCGACTACAATGTGCCTCTGACATAATCTGTCGTCTCAAGTCTGGAACATCTGGCACCACTAGACGGTTATTCATATACAGAATGGAATTTCTAACCTGATATTCTGAGATATGTCCAGTTCTGACCATATCAATCGATCTCTGCACGCTCGGATCAGTTCTTTGTGCTTCTTTGATCCTCGAAATCAGATCTGGCTCAATCTGAATCGCAGCAAGTCGTAATGGTCTACTATCTGTATCAAATATCAATCCAGACAAGCAACAATCTTCCACTAAATTCGATACACCTACAGTCGACAAGGAAAGAGCACATACCTTTCGACTCAAGGCGTCTGCCGCTGCATTCGACTTTCCTGGATGGTATTTGATCTCGCAATCAAAATCTTTCAGCAGATCAAGCCATCGTCGCTGCCTCATATTCAATTCTGACTGAGAAAAGAGATACTTCAGGCTCTTATGATCGGAATAGATCTCAAATTTCTCGCCATACAGATAATGACGCCAGATCTTGAGTGCAAAGACAATCGCCGCCAATTCAAGATCATGAATCGGGTAACGGGTCTCGTGCGGCTTCAATTGTCTAGAGGCGTATGCTATCACGTGCCCTCGCTGCATAAGAACACATCCTAACCCTCTGTGAGATGCGTCACAGTATACAACGAACTCACCTGTACCTGCAGGAATCGTCAAGACAGGCGCACTAGTCAGCCTCTTCTTCAGCTCTACAAAACTGGCTTCACAATCTTCAGACCACACAAATGGCATATTCTTCTGTGTCAACTGGGTGATAGGCTTCGCTATACTGGAGAAATCTCGAATAAAACGACGATAATACCCGGCTAGACCCATGAAACTGCGTATCTCAGGCACAGAAGTCGGTCTCGGCCAACTGATCACAGCCTCAACTTTACTCGGATCTACCGCAATACCATCTCCAGATATAATATGCCCCAAGAAGACAACCTGTCGCAGCCAGAATTCACACTTGGACAGTTTGGCATACAACCGCTCATTCCTTAAAGTCTTCAATACAAGCCTCAGGTGATCTGCATGCTCAGTCAAACTCTTCGAATACACCAAAATGTCGTCAATAAACACAATCACAAAATCATCTAAATATCTCTGAAAAATGCGGTTCATCAAACTCATAAACACCGCAGGTGCATTCGTCAAACCGAAAGGCATAACAACAAACTCGTAATGTCCATACCTGGTTCGGAATGCAGTCTTCGGAATATCAACGTCTCTAACTCGGAGCTGATGATACCCTGATCTCAAATCAATCTTCGAATATACCGAAGATCCCTGTAACTGATCAAACAGATCTTCGATGCGAGGCAAAGGATATTTGTTCTTCACTGTTGCCTTGTTCAACTGTCTATAATCAATACACAGTCGCATCGAACCATCTTTCTTTCTAACGAAAAGCACCGGAGCACCCCTAGGTGATACACTGGGTCTGATATATCCCTTGGACAAAAGATCCTCCAACTGTGCTTTCAATTCTTTCAGCTCTATCGGTGCCATCCTATACGGAGCTCTCGAAATAGGAACAGAACCGGGCATAAGATCTATGCTGAAATCAACCTCTCGAACTGGAGGTAACCCCGGAATCTCATCAGGAAAAACATCTGCAAACTCGCAAACCACTGGCAAATCTGCCAATGCTGGGCTCGACTTCAGTAGATCTACTGAATATACAAGAAAGCCCTCTGCTCCTCTCTGAAGCAGTCTACTCATAGTCAGAGCAGATACTAAGGGAATCCGAGATCTGGAACCCTTGCCGTAGAATTTCCACTCATCTGTCATCTCGGGTCTGAATCTGACAATTTTGTGGAAACAATCTACAGTGGCCCTGTACTTGGTTAACATGTCTATACCAACTATACAGTCAAAATCAGCTAAACCAAGTACTACACAATCAAGATCAATCTCATGCCCCTCAAACTGAAGCATACAGTGTCTAACAGTAGTCACAGATATCAAACCACTTCTCAACGGAGAAGCTATAGACACTACCGTAGACATCGACTCAACAGGCAACGAATGTCTCAATGCAAAATGTTCAGATATGAATGTATGAGATGCCCCTGTGTCTATCAACACATATGCAGGATAACCGCAAAGAAAACAGCTACCTGCAATGACGTCATCTGGCGCCTCCTGCGCCTGCTCCTCTGTCAGGGCAAAGACACGTGCCTGCTGTCGGGGAGGCTGACTCATCGTCTGACTACCTCCTGGTCTCTGCTGGGTCTGTGTGGAGGGTGGCTGGAAGGAGTGTACAGAAGATGCCTGTCTCTCCATCTGTGGCGCTGGTGCTGATGATCCGGTGCTCTGGAATCGTTGTGCACCTCTCTGGGACAAACTCTGGCGAAATGTCCCTGTTGCCTACAGATGTTGCAGCGTCCCAGAACTCCTTGACACTGCTCCGTCGCATGTCGCCCTCCGCACGAACCACAGTATGCGCCACTATACTCTGACCCCTGACCTCTCTGTCGAGATCCACTCGAACTCGATGAACTACTCCCAGATTTCTTAAACTGTTTGCCTTTAGCCTTCAGAAATTCCTTCTTACCACTACCACTAGCTCCGCTGTCAAAACGAGGAGGAGGTGGTGGAAACTGTACGGTAGTAGGCTGTGGCGGTCTCTGCCCCTGAACACCGTAGGAAGCCCCTCGCTGCCTGATCAAGCCAGCCTCTGCTCCCTTCGCTCGGTTCAATGCCTCTGAAAAAGTACTAGGCCGGCCCGTGTTTACCAAAGTAAAGACATCGGGGTTCAGCCCGTTGATGAACTGATCGGCCACTGCCTCGTCGTTTCCGGCCACATGCGGTGCAAATCGTAGCAATGCAGAAAATTTAGCCACATACTCCTCGATGTTCCACTGTCCCTGCCTCAGATTCGCAAATTCAGCTCCTTTATCTTTTCGGTAGGAGACGGGGAAGAAGCGCTGATAGAACTCATCTTTGAAGACTTTCCACGTAATGTCAATGCCTCGGTGCTCCAAGGCTCTCTTCATCGTCAACCACCAGCTCTTTGCAACCTCTTGCATCTGATGCCCTATCAGCTTCACACGTCGCTCATCAGTATATGCCAAAGACTCAAACAACATCTCGATATCATCAAGCCAACTCTCGCACTCTACTGCACTCTCTGTGCCCTTCAGGGTAGGCGGATGGAAAGACTGAAATCTCTTCAATAAAGTCTCCATCGGCGTAGCGGTAACATCCATCTGTGCACCGGATGTGCTACCCTGCTCTGGCTGTGGCACTCATCTAGGCGGCATAAATCTGATTATCAAACTGATTAGTACACACCCAAAATCAACTGTCTCAGCCCTCCTCTGATCATAGACTCTGATCAAGAATCGGTTCTGATTCAGGCTTGAAATGCTGTAAATCAATTCAGATAATACAACACCACATATAATAGGGAAAGCAATAAATCATGCTAGCATCTCAAAAGCAAGGAAGATGACTCGATCTACCCCGCTCATTCTATTCTATCTCAGTCTACAGAACCTACTGCTCTGATACCACCTGTTGTGGGGACCCGGGCTCTAACTCTATTCTTTTGGGATTTAATTGGATCTTTGTTCGAAAATGTGGGTCAAAATTTTGCTTTTAACATTAATTTAAATGTATTAACGAAAGCATCACATGTCTCAATAGAAATTAAACAACGTAATGTACATACAAGTCTGTGCGTACAAACATACACTAGTGTTCAATAACAACTACAGACATAAGTGCTACAAGTCCAGTAGGAAACACTAGGAATCTTCCACGCCCGAGATCTCCACGCTATCAACTCTCTCTTCCTCGTCGTGACCCTGATCCTGCCCCACCTGTTGCCATGCACACATACAGACACGACAACAGCCGGATAACTCCGGTGAGAACATATCCCAGTATAAAACATGGATGCATGCAATGTCATAATCATGTACAAAAGCATAGCATATATCAATTAACATGAATAAAATCTAAACATGTAGAAGAATACAAATCTGTATTCAACATTTAAATCTTGACTCGACTCTTTTCTAATCTAGGGATCCCGGTGTGAATAAGACGGTCTGTTACCTACCCAACCACTCGGGGCAACGGTACGTCTTATTCCTAGACTTCGGTCAACTCTGTATCGAGGGTCTACACATATAGCAAATCTGCTCCTATGCGTCGATACACCGAAACGTCTAGTGTTGGCAAGTCTGCCAATCTCTCCTATCTCAGGACTCGAATATAAATCAATAAACAAGGCATTACATAATCAAATGTAATAACAATCTAGTATGTGATTTAGGAAAACTCGTATCAAATCTGAATCGAGTTGTGCAATCCCGTGACCACATGAATTATACCTTTCTTGCCGAATCGTCGGTGTCGTCGTCGAAGTCTCGAGTTCACAATAGCCAATACAAATCTGAAATGGCATAGTCAAGGTGCACTCTATCAATATACATCTCAAACAACTCAATAAACATAGCTGAAATCGGTTTCAATACAATTTGACGGCGTAACGGCGTAATTCTCGGTACCGGTCAACTCAATCTCAACAAAACAATATATACAATAGCCACAACTCATAATCTTCATAATATACTCATCAAAACACAATATAACATGCTCAATTCTTCCAATCAATATCGATATACATGCTGGAAATTCGCAAGGCTCGTATACGGTGTCCGAAAATCATTCTGATAACAAATATACGATGCTCGGTATACCAAGAACACATATTTCTAACAAAATCATAATTTCCCCAATACATAGATTTCGAACCATGCTGAAAATAATCGAAACTTACATCCTTAGCTAGCCCTCGTTGCAAGGATCAATAATCCGGACTCGGAATTAAAATCAAATGAGCAAATCTTGCACAATCTCAAATCTAAGATGACAAAGCTTGAAGGAACAAAGCTTGCTCTCGATTCTTTCCCTCAATCTGAAAGGAGAATGAAGACTCAGCAACTTTATGTATATATATACATGCCATGTGTCAACACGAAATTCAAAGGTGGCAATCTCGCATGCAGACTGCGGGTGCGGTGACTCAAGAGTGCGGGTGCGCTGTGCTCTCGGCATCAATATTATTTTCTGGAATTCTTAGACCGCGGGTGCGGTCCTTACATGACCGCGGGTGCGGTCTCACACCGCGGGGGCGGTCTTGCTAGCACCGCGGGTGCGGTGTCTGTTCGCACAAATTCACCAATTTCTGTCACCTACACCGCGGGTGCGGTTAGTCTTAGCACCGCGGGTGCGATGTGGCTTCGGCCCTGCTGCTCAAAATCTCATAATTCATGCATTCTTATTTCCACAAGTCTAACATCAATGACAACGAATAATTCTCGAGCCTTACAGATAAAGTCCTTGAATATACAAATAGTAGAAAGTAATATGAGATGCTCATATGATGAGTATCATGAAACTCATATTTGGAATACTGTATATTCTAAACAGTTCCTAGTCGATTCAGGCGCCGCTAAGAAGGATATAGGCCGCTCGAGTTAGAGACTAGTATCTGCGATGTGAGTACCATGTTTCATTGGTAAGGGACATTGTGATGTCCGAACATGCAGATAGGTGCTCCTTGTAAAATGCACTGAACAACCCTCCATAAAGGACTTTCCAAGTTTTTCTCACTTATCGAGTGGAAAAGTCCTAGTTTATGGTTGTACACCATTAGTCCTTATGACCCGGGACAACATTGAGACTCTATGTGCTAGAATTACACTTTGGCTTGTTTACCGACTCTCATGGGTAATCAGGTGGCAAGGTTGGGTGTTCTGTCGAAACATATAGGAGTCGATGCATTGTAGTCGGGGATTCACCGCTTATCTTCGGGTATGGATATCCTATGTGTTCTCATGTGTATGTAGATTGAAATCTCTGATCAGATTATGGTGGTAATTATGAAAGGGGTTTCATAGATTACACCATCGATGCAACTACGACATGACACATAGTATCGATTCATTGACAACTCTCGATAAACCAATGGTTATCGAATCGGTCGGGATATATGAGTTGAAGGGACCGTACTGTACGCTAGCCATAATTGAATGGTTCTTGCAGGCACTATCATTTGATACCTAGGGAATCATGTAAGCGATGTTGCTAGGCGTTTAACATTGTTGGTTGGGTACTATCAGACTTGAGTTCTGACGTTCTTGTTATCAAGGGGTTGATAAGTAAGAATGGAGCAATTGAGGTATGCTCATATAAGGACATGTTTAGTCCGAATCACATGGAGATGTGAACCCACGGCTAGTTGTATCAATGAACCATTGAGGGCCACACAAGTGCTGGCTTTCTAGATCCCGTTGAGAATTAAAAATAGTTCAATGTGTTGAACGGCTTATAAAGGAGTTTATAAGCGTAAGAAAAAAATGGAAGTATGAATTCTATGAGAGAAATGTAAATTTTAATTTATGGAAGTGTTCCTAGATTAAAAGTTGGCCAAATAAATAATGTATTTGAAAATTGTGATTTTCATAAACATTATTATGGACTAAATTAAATTAATTCAAGTGTTGAATTAATTAAACACTAGTAGACCTAGTAAAGTCCAAATAATCAAATTAATTCAAGTGTTGAATTAATTAAATCATATTGGGTCTTGTAGAGCCCAATATTAAAATAATTATTCAACTAGTGACTTGAGTAAATTCAAGTAATGTTTAATTAGTCTCAAATATGTTTGAGATAATTAAAAATAAGTCCATTGATTTTTAATTGTTAAAAATCAAATAAGACTTGCTTGCATGGGAGGTGAAGAGTTGGGAGACAACTTTCTCAATGTTCAAGACATGTGTCACACATGCCAACAACACTTTTTTACACTACCAAGGCTAGTCTCCCTTCCCCCCATTCAAGACTTGAGATGGCCGAAACATACACACAATATTCTCCAAGTTTTCTCTCAATTTTCTTCTTCAAGAGTTGAAAAAAGAAAACACTTCTCAAAGAAAAATGCTCTAATTTTTCTAGTGCAAAATTAGAGTGTATCTAGCTTGTTGGTGGTGGGCTTAATATTTGAGCAAGGCGGGCTCAAAGGGAAGCTTGTAGAAGGTCAACCTTTCAAGAGCCAAGTTGTTTACATCTTGGTTGGAGCCATCATCAACCTCAAGAGGTTGATAGGTAACGATTTCTCGACACACTATGTATGACATTTTTGTTTTTTTGTATATGCTACACCTAGTACTAGAGGTGGCCGAAATTTCCATGTGTTTTTCGAAAATTTTGTTGCTTCCATTGCGTTTTCGGTCACCTAAAATCGATCCCTTTCAAGTGGTATCAGAGCTAAGGGTACTAGTTTTTGTGTAGCATATACATAATATTATATTGAGGGCGATTTCTAACCGATTGAGATGAAAATTTGCAACAAATATCAAGGCTTTTGTGGGGATATTTCGGGCAGCATGTTGCTGCCAGTGTCGGGCAGCTCGGGCTGCCCGAGGGGCTGCCCGAACCCCCCCTCCTTTAAAATAATTTTTTTTTTGTTGCCGGAATCCGGCGACGGAGCTCCGGTGATGGTGATGACGGCTAGGGTTTCCAAAAGTGTTTAGGATTATCAAAGTGTCATGGGCCTTGAGTTGTTGGGCCATTGGATGGCTAACATATTTGTGAATTTTAAATGGGCCAAAATGTTTTTGGTGAAAAATAAGTTTTTGGGCCCTTAAGTTTAAAATTACAAAAGTTGCAAATTTTTCTCATAAAATAAATAATTGAAGTTGGACTTTAATTATTTATAGTAAATTGTGATTTATAAGAAATTCGGTTATAAATAAATTAATTGGAAAGTAGACAAAGGTGTTTGTATACTTTGTTAATTTAGTTTATAATCGTGGCGGTTAGTGATTGGTTCAGGATATATAATATTGGATTAAATAATTATTGTGATAATAAATTGATGGTGTATGATATGTGATACTATGCATGAAGGATGATCAAAAGCCCAAGCCCAATTTGCTAGGTGTACGGTAGGATATTTTGTGTTGAATGATTGTAATAATTATCAATTTATAAAGTGGGCTTGGTTTATGGCCCGTTCCCACCCCATGAGATGTATCCCTATTTGCCATGGATATTTATTTGTAAATATTAGTATAGTGGATGATCAAGATTGGAAGATGGTGGCCATGATGATTATGAAGATCGAAGACATGTAAATATTGGAAGCTAATGTAATAGTTGCATTGCATCCCGTGCATTTACCCTAGGATTGGACCTAGACACGTGTTTAGCTCACATGGGCCATTAGTTTTCGGGCGATTGATCATCCTTGTTTGTTTACTGTTTATAATATATGCATGATATGTTATAATAATGAGTATGTGCGTTATTATTTTGATAATAACAAAGTTGAATGAATCCGGCAAACATACGATCAAACATGGCGAGTTTTTTAAAAAAATAAAATTAATGATGAGACCTTTCAAAATTAAAAAACCCTCATTTTGAATAAGATTCAAAATTAATATTGTAATGCCCGGAAATTTAATCCTAATAATCTATAATTATTGAATTATAATTTGACATGATTATGAGAGGATTAATCGGGACACTAAATAAGAATACGTGTGGAAATGTATGTGCGAGGACAGTAGCATCGGCGCACATGCGCGACAGAACACGCGCACATGCGCCAAGCAGACAGTAGGCCTCGCGCATATGCGCGGCGTGTATCCGCGCATTTGCACGACACAACCCGAGAGTTGTGAAGAAATCCTCGCGCATATGCGCGGAAGAGTGTCGCGCATATGCGCGAGTCCCCGTGAAGCTACGCGCCGAGACAGAATGTCTCGCGCATATGCGCGGAAGGTGATCGCGCATATGCGCGAGACGTGGTTGGCCAAGAGTGAGCCATTTGCCATTTTGCATGTTACGTATGTATATATATATATATATATATATATATATATATATATATATATATATATATATGTATGTATATATACATGCAAGCTTCTTTCAGAAAAGGAAAAAAAATGGAAATCCGGGGAAAACTTTGCTCCTTGATTCCAGAATTCGATTTACGAACAATCCGTCCGTTAGATTTTAATTCCGACTTCGGTACCGAGTTCCTAGCAACGTAGACTACAACTTGACGTAAGTTTTACTACGTTTTGACATGCTTTGAAATTATGATGTTGTCAGAATTGAATGGAATTCATATATGATGTTCTTGTTAGAGTAGGTGCCCGTCGAGCCAAGTGTTGGCCGAGTGTTCACAATGAAACTCTATGTATAAGCAATCTTTATTTTAATAATATTTGAATTTATTAATTTGGCGCATCTTTATCTTTATACCCATGCTAGTTGCATAGATAAAGTCCTTGAATATACAAATAGTAGAAAGAATATGAGATGCTCATATGATGAGTATCATGAAACTCATATTTGGAATACTGTATATTCTAAACCGTTCCTAGTCGATTCAGCCGCCACTAAGAAGGATAAAGGCCGCTCGAGTTAGAGACTAGTATCTGCGATGTGAGTACCATGTTTCATTGGTAGGGGACATTGTGATGTCCGAGCATGCAGATAGGTGCTCCTGGTAGAGTGCACTGAACAACCCTCCATAAAAGGACTTTCCAAGTGGTTCTCACTTATCGAGTGGAAAAGTCCTGGTTTATGGTTGTACAGAATTAGTCCTTATGACCCGGGACAACATTGAGACTCTATGTGCTAGCGTTTCACTTTGACTTGTTTACCGACTCTTATGGGGTCATTAGGTGGCAAGGTTGGGTGTTACGGCGAAACATATAGGAGTCGATGCATTGTAGTCGGGGATTCACCGCTTACCTTCGGGTATGGATATCCTATGTGTTTTTCATGTATATGTGGGTTGAAATCTCTGATCAGAGTATGGTGGTAATTATGAAAGGGGTTTCATAGATTACACCATCGATGCAACCACAACATGACACATAGTATCGATTTATTGACAACTCTCGATAAACCAATAGTTGTCGAATCGGTCGGGATATATGAGTTGAAGGGACCGTACTGTACGCTAACCATAATTGAATGGTTCTTGCAGGCACTATCATGTGATACCTAGGGAATCACGTAAGCGATGCTGCTAGGCGTTTAACGTGATTGGTTGGGTACTATCAGACTTGAGTTCTGACGTTCTTACTATCAAGGAGTTGATAAGTAAGAATGGAGCAATTGGGGTATGCTCGTATAAGGACATGTTTAGTCCGAATCACATGGAGATGTGAACCCACGGCTAGTTGTATCAATGAACCATTGAGGGCCACACAAGTACTGGCTTTGTAAATCCCGATGAGAAGTAAAATAGTTCAATGTGTTGAACGGCTTATAAATGTGTTTATAAGCGTTAAGAAAAATAGAAGTATGACTTCTAAGAGAGAAACATAAATTTTAATTTATGGAAGTGTTCCTAAGATTAAAATTTGGCCAAGTAAATAATGTAGTTGAAAATTGTGATTTTCATAAACATTATTGGGGACTAAATTAAATTAATTCAAGTGTTGAATTAATTAAACACTAGTGGACCTAGTAGAGTCCAAATAATTAAAAATAATTCAAGTGTTGAATTAATAATATTGAGTCTTGTAGAGCTCAATTAAAATAATTATTTAACTAGTGGGACTTGAATAAATTCAAGTAGTATTTAATTAATCTCAAATGTGTTTGAGATAATTAAAATTTAGTCCATGGTTTTTTAATGTGTTAAAAACCATATTATATATGCATGACATGCTAGGGTTTGCATGCTTGGGAGGTGAAGAGACTTTGAATACTTTTTAATAAAATAATGCATGGCATGGGGATCAACTTTTTCACTTTTCCCACACCCAAGTCTAGACTTCACTCCCTCATTCCAACCTTGTCTTGGCCGAAATTTTCTAGTCTTTCTCTCCCAAAAATTCTTCTCTCTTTTGTTCTTCAAGTGTTGGAGAATAAAAGATTTCTCATTGAAAAATCCTCTTGATTTTTCTAGTGCAAATCAAGAGGGGTTTTACATAGCTTGTGGTGGGCTTGATTTTGAAGGAAAGGAAGTTGGAGGCTTGTAGATCTTCAACCTTGAAGAGCTTTGTTGTTTACAACAAAGTTGGTGCCATACATCAACCTCAAGAGGTTGATAGGTAAATTTCTTCAAACACCCTATGAATGAGATTTATTGTGTTTGAATATGTAAATATTGCACAATACTTGGTGGCCGAAATTTCTTGTGTAAAATTAAAAATTTTTGACTTCCGTTGCGCTTCCGGCCACCGTAACCGATCCGCTTTCAAGTGGTATCCGAGCTATGGTTACGGTTTTTGTGTAATATTTACGTAATATTATGTTGAGATCGATTTCTAACCGTTTGAGATTTTTTTGTGCAATAAAACATCAAGGCCGAAATTTACAAAACAAAACAAAAAAAAAATGTTTTTCGGGGCTGCCCGAAGGGGCTGCCCGAAAATTTCGGGCAGCCGAGGGGCAGCCCAAGGGGCTGCCCGAAATGCTTCATTTTTAAAATAAAAAAAAAAAAAAAATTTTTGTGTTGCCGGAATCTGGCGACGGAGCTCCGGCGACGGCAATGACGACTAGGGTTTCAAAAGTGTTTTGGATAATCTTAGTGTCATGGGCCTTGAGATGTTGGGCCATTGGATGGCCAACATAATTTGTGAAATTTAAATGGGCCAAAATATTTTTGGTGAAAAATGGTTTTTGGGCCCTTAAGTTTAAATTTACAATTGTTGCACATATTTTCTCATAAAATAAATAATTGAAGTAGGACTTTAATTATTTATAGTAAATTGTGATTTACAAGAAATTCGATTATAAATAAATTAATTTGAAAGTAGACAAAGGTGTTTGTATACTTTGTTAATTTAATTTATAATTGTGGCGGTTAGTGATTGGATCAAGATATATAATATTGGATCAATTAATTATTGTGATAATTAATTGATGGTGTATGATATGTGATATTATGCATGAAGGATGATCAAAAGCCCAAGCCCAATTTGCTAGGTGTATGCTAGGATATTTGTGTTGTATGATTGTAATAATTATCAATTTAAAGTGGGCTTGGTTTATGGCCCGTTCCCACCCCATGAGATGTATCCCTATGTGCCATGGATATTTAATTGTAAATATTAGAATAGTGGAAGATCAAGATTGGAAGATGGTGGCCTTGATGATTATGAAGATCGAAGACATGTAATATTGGATGCTAATGTAATAATTTAGTTGCATTGCATCCCTTGCATTTACCCTAGGATTGGACCTAGGCCCGTGTTTGGCTCACACGGGCCATTAGTTTTGGGGCGATTGATCATCCTTGTACTGTTTTCTATTTATAATATATGCATGATATGTTATAAATAATGAGTATGTGCGTTATTATTATTATAATAACAAAAGTTGCATGAATCCGGCAAACATACGATCAAACATGGCGAGCTTTTAAAATAAAATTAATGATGAGACCTTTCAAAATTAAAAACCCTCATTTTGAATAAGATTCAAAATTAATATCAAGTCCGAAAAGGGGAATTATAAATTTGTTTATAATTTCCTTGTCTTCCATCGACAATGGATGCATGATGAACGCTACCCGTACTCGGGGCTCGGCTCATATTATTGAGGGGGCCCTAGGTGCCGGAAAGCTGTGACATCCATTGACATGGTGATGTGAACTACGTGGAACTCCCATGATTTCGGCTCATATTATTGAGGGAACTCATGGCGACCGTCCATTAAGGTTCAATATCGATGGGTTAGGCTTGACACGTAAAGATGAACGACGTCATATTATTGGGTCCTAATCAAACGTGAGACAAAAGTATACGTAGAGGGTTGCATGGCGATGCAATTGGAAACTACCTTTTAGGAGTTGTGATGGCCGATATTATTCGGGATCACAATTCGCTAATTGGACCTTACGTACCTACTGAGGAAAGTGTTTCCCGTTTTCACTAGAGGGTAGTGAAAATGTCAAAACTGTGGGAGCGATAATTTATGAAGTTAAAGTCCAAACTTCATATCTTACTAAATATTTAAAATAGTCATCAACATTTATCTGTTTTTACTTTTCAGTACAAATCGACAATGTCTTCGATGCGCAATCCGATATCTATAATACTCGACAAACACATATTAACTGGACCTAATTACCTCACTTGGCTAAGAAACCTGAAAATCGTCTTGAATTCAGAAAATGTAGCATATACACTGACTGAGTCGCCCCCTGTTGAGGCTCCGACTGAATGCAATCCTGAGGAATTGCAGGCTTACAAGGAATGGTGTGACCATGACTTGATAGCCAGGTGTTATATGCTAACTTCTATGAACGATGAGCTGCAGAGGCGTTTTGAGGGTGCAAAGAATGCTGCTGACATTCATTTGCACCTCAAAGAGCTCTTTGGAGAACAAACGCGTCCTCTTAGGCATGCTACCATCAAGGAGCTGATCACTTTGCGCATGCGAGATGGGACCTCGGTCCATGAGCATGGCCTCAAGGTGATCGGGCTCGTGGACAAGCTCGTTGGCATGGATCTGATCTTGCCTTCGGAGTTGACCACCGACGTGTTGCTGTTATCGCTGCCTAGCTCATTTGATCCTTTTGTGGTGAATTACAACATGAACAAGATGGAACCGACCCTTGATGAGTTGGTAAACATGCTTGTTACGTTTGAATCCACCATCAAGAAAGAGAAGTTGGTTCTTTATGTGGGTTCTTCATCTGGTACGAAGATTGATCCACATGGGAAGGGAAAGAAGAGTTCTTTCCAACGTCCCAAAAAAAAGAACGTGCCCTTGTTGAGGCAATCTCCGAATCCTGTTGAGACAGCCAGACCAGTTAAGGCTGACAAGACTGGTGATGTTTGTCATCACTGCAAGAAGCCTGGACATTGGAAGCGAAATTGCAAGGAATATCTGGCCCAGAAGTGTTCTGGAAACGGTATGTTCTAAATTTAAGTAAACATTTCAATTAACTCTACTTCTTGGGTATTAGATACCGGTTGTGACTCACATCTCTGTAATGGGTTACAGGTGATGGGAAGAAGTAGGAAGCTTAAGGAAGGTGTGACCTTCTTGAGGATGGGCAATGGAGCAAGAGTTGCTACCAAGGCTATTAAGGATGTTTACTTATTGTTGAACAATGACTTTAAGTTAATTTTAAGAGATGTTTTGTTTGTACCTGTTTGGTGTAAAACATTGTTTCTATTTCTATTGTGATAAAAATGGATATTCTTGTTTATTTAGCAAAGGTGTTTGCAACATTTACAAGAATGAATGTTTAATTGGTACTTGAGAACTTGAAAACGATCTCTATAACTTAAAATTAAAAGATATTCCATTAAATGTCCATTCAAAGGCAGACACCATATGAGATATGGATGGGTAAGCCTCCCAAATATTCTCATCTTAGAATATGGGGAGCCCTGCTTATGTGAAGCAGGTAGTGGGAGATAAATTGGATAGTTGATCCATTTTATATTACTTTGTGGGATATCCAAGGAATTAAGTTGGATATCATTTCTATCATCCCCAAGAAACAAAGGTGTTTGTTTCTAGGAATGCAACCCTTTTGGAAAGGGATTTTCTATTGGATAGAAAAAGGGAGATGATAGAACTCGAAGAAGTTCGAGAGAAACCCGCAATTATAGAACCCACACCCGATTAGCCAAGAGAGGAGATACAAGCTCCTAGCAGGTACGAGAAAGTCTCGAGACCACCTATGAGGTATGGTCAGCTTCTTGAAGAGGGCCATGATGAGCCTAACCATGGATGTGATCCAAGGACCTTCAAGGAAGCATTATCTGATGCCGATTCATCCAAGTGGCTTGAAGCAATGGAATCTGAGTTGAATTCCATGCATTCGAACCAAGTGTAGGATCTTGTGGATCCACCTGAGGGAACTGTTCCCACAGGGACTTGGGGCGGATGGGAAGGTATTGACCTTCAAGGCGCGATTGGTGGCAAAAGGATGTACTCAAAGACAAGGAGTTGACTTTGAGGAAACCTTTTCCCAGTCGTAATGTTCAAGTCCATAAGGATTTTACTAGCCATAGCTGCATGGTATGACTATGAGATATGGCAGATGGATGTTAAGACAGTCTTTCTTAATGGGGATTTTAAGAAAATGATTTACATGTCTCAACCTGAAGGGTTTACATCTGTCGGAAGAGAGCATATGGTATGCAAACTTCAGAGATCTATTTGTGGTCTAAGAAGGCATCTAGGAGTTGGAACCTCAGATTCGAGAGTATAATCAAATAGTTTGATTTACTAAGAATCCTGAGGAACCCTATATGTATAAGAGGGTCAGTGGGAGTGTTGTGACATTCCTGGTATTGTATGTTGATGACATTCTACTCATTGGGAATGGTGTAGGAATGTTGCAATCAACTAAGATATGGTTAGCGAGTAAGTTCTCGATGAAGGACTTGGGTGAAGCATCTTTTATATTGGGAATACAGATCTATTGAGATAGATCGAAAAGATGGCTTGATCTCACCCAGTCCACATACATTGATACCATCGTGAAGCGGTTCTCGATGGATGAGTCCATGAGAGGACATCTACCAATGTGTCATGGCGTGTCCCTATCCAAGTCAGTCTCCCAAGACTGATGCAGAGATAGTGGCGATGACACGCATTCCGTATGCTTCGGCAATTGGTAGCATCATGTATGGGATGATATCTACACGTCTTGACGTGGCTTTCGCACTAAGTGTAGTGAGTAGATATCAATCGAACCCTGGTCTTTCACACTGGAAAGCTGTGAAAGACATCCTCAAGTAGTTGAGAAGGACCAATAAATTGTTCTTGGTCTATGGGGTGGAGAACTAAAATTGGAAGGCTATACCGACTCTAGCTTCCAAAGCGATATCGATGACTCGAAGTCAACCTCTGGTTTTGTATTCATGCTCTATGGTGCTGCTGTCTCTTGGAAGAGTTCCAAGCGAGACAATATTACGGATTCCAGCACAGAGGCCGAATACATTGCTGCATCAGATGCAGCAAGGGAGGGTGTTTGGATAAGGAATTTCGTCCAAGAGTTGGGCGTCATTCCTAATGGAGTTGCTCCTGTCCCGGTGTTGTGTGACAACACGGGAGCTATAAGTCAAGCAAAGGAGCCTAGGTCTCATCAGAAATCCAAACGAGTATTGAGAAAGTGCCACATCCTCGGAGAGATTGTGGAAAGAGGAGAAGTGTCTTTTGACAAAGTCGGCTCCGCCGATAATGTTGTTGATCCACTAATTAGGCCTTTACCTGGACCATTATTCGACAAGCATCGCGAATCAATGGGTTTTATGCATATGGGTAGTTGGCTCTAGTGCAAGTGGGAGATTGTTAGAGTAGGTGCCCGTCGAGCCAAGTGTTGGCCGAGTGTTCACAATGAAACTCTATGTATAAGCAATCTTTATTTTAATAATATTTGAATTTATTAATTTGGCGCATCTTTATCTTTATACCCATGCTAGTTGCATAGATAAAGTCCTTGAATATACAAATAGTAGAAAGAATATGAGATGCTCATATGATGAGTATCATGAAACTCATATTTGGAATACTGTATATTCTAAACCGTTCCTAGTCGATTCAGCCGCCACTAAGAAGGATAAAGGCCGCTCGAGTTAGAGACTAGTATCTGCGATGTGAGTACCATGTTTCATTGGTAGGGGACATTGTGATGTCCGAGCATGCAGATAGGTGCTCCTGGTAGAGTGCACTGAACAACCCTCCATAAAAGGACTTTCCAAGTGGTTCTCACTTATCGAGTGGAAAAGTCCTGGTTTATGGTTGTACAGAATTAGTCCTTATGACCCGGGACAACATTGAGACTCTATGTGCTAGCGTTTCACTTTGACTTGTTTACCGACTCTTATGGGGTCATTAGGTGGCAAGGTTGGGTGTTACGGCGAAACATATAGGAGTCGATGCATTGTAGTCGGGGATTCACCGCTTACCTTCGGGTATGGATATCCTATGTGTTTTTCATGTATATGTGGGTTGAAATCTCTGATCAGAGTATGGTGGTAATTATGAAAGGGGTTTCATAGATTACACCATCGATGCAACCACAACATGACACATAGTATCGATTCATTGACAACTCTCGATAAACCAATAGTTGTCGAATCGGTCGGGATATATGAGTTGAAGGGACCGTACTGTACGCTAACCATAATTGAATGGTTCTTGCAGGCACTATCATGTGATACCTAGGGAATCACGTAAGCGATGCTGCTAGGCGTTTAACGTGATTGGTTGGGTACTATCAGACTTGAGTTCTGACGTTCTTACTATCAAGGAGTTGATAAATAAGAATGGAGCAATTGGGGTATGCTCGTATAAGGACATGTTTAGTCCGAATCACATGGAGATGTGAACCCACGGCTAGTTGTATCAATGAACCATTGAGGGCCACACAAGTACTGGCTTTGTAAATCCCGATGAGAAGTAAAATAGTTCAATGTGTTGAACGGCTTATAAATGTGTTTATAAGCGTTAAGAAAAATAGAAGTATGACTTCTAAGAGAGAAACATAAATTTTAATTTATGGAAGTGTTCCTAAGATTAAAATTTGGCCAAGTAAATAATGTAGTTGAAAATTGTGATTTTCATAAACATTATTGGGGACTAAATTAAATTAATTCAAGTGTTGAATTAATTAAACACTAGTGGACCTAGTAGAGTCCAAATAATTAAAAATAATTCAAGTGTTGAATTAATAATATTGAGTCTTGTAGAGCTCAATTAAAATAATTATTTAACTAGTGGGACTTGAATAAATTCAAGTAGTATTTAATTAATCTCGAATGTGTTTGAGATAATTAAAATTTAGTCCATGGTTTTTTAATGTGTTAAAAACCATATTATATATGCATGACATGCTAGGGTTTGCATGCTTGGGAGGTGAAGAGACTTTGAATACTTTTTAATAAAATAATGCATGGCATGGGGATCAACTTTTTCACTTTTCCCACACCCAAGTCTAGACTTCACTCCCTCATTCCAACCTTGTCTTGGCCGAAATTTTCTAGTCTTTCTCTCCCAAAAATTCTTCTCTCTTTTGTTCTTCAAGTGTTGGAGAATAAAAGATTTCTCATTGAAAAATCCTCTTGATTTTTCTAGTGCAAATCAAGAGGGGTTTTACATAGCTTGTGGTGGGCTTGATTTTGAAGGAAAGGAAGTTGGAGGCTTGTAGATCTTCAACCTTGAAGAGCTTTGTTGTTTACAACAAAGTTGGTGCCATACATCAACCTCAAGAGGTTGATAGGTAAATTTCTTCAAACACCCTATGAATGAGATTTATTGTGTTTGAATATGTAAATATTGCACAATAATTGGTGGCCGAAATTTCTTGTGTAAAATTAAAAATTTTTGACTTCCGTTGCGCTTCCGGCCACCGTAACCGGTCCGCTTTCAGTTCTTGACATATTAGACATCGTAGAATCGAAGTCAGATTGAGAAACGGACTGATTATGTAATTGTTATGAATTTTTAGGGTATATTGATTTATACCGACAGATTTGAATTGTGATTGAATTACAGATTGTAATGGATAGGAGTTATGATTGGTAATTGACGTCTGTTGATTTGGTATTGACGGGGATACTAAGACTGTACCATTATGCCGTTGATTTTGAATTAAATCCAGATTAATCAGATTGTTAGTAATTCGAATGGTATATTGATATGAGATTATTGGTATTGCCATTGTCAGATTGAGGGATTGACAGAGTTTGGATTCCAGACCGAAATTGCAACGGAAGGTATAAGTCAATGTGTATTGGGACATCGACTCAAGTAGGATGTATTTGAGTTTCCCTAAATCACATACTTATTATTTGTTTATCATTGATGTTAATGATTTGATTTAAATGCTGGTTCTATGGAGTTATAGGAGCCTGCATTAGATGAGTAATCTTGTGATAGAAGTACCTGATAGTGGCAGGTAACCACGGGTACATTGCACGATGTCACAAGATATGGCGATAGACCATAGTCTATGACGGATGCATCTGGACACTGGATGTTTGGTTATATCGACTTGGATAGAACTGGAGTTTTTTCTATTACTGTTTGTCGATATAGGAATTCCACATCTGGACACCGGGATCCCTAGGCTAGGATTGAGTCTAGTATGAATCGTGGAGTCACGAGTATTGTCGACAGATTGATATTGTTTACATTTCTGATTTTGATATGTATTACTGTTATCTGTTTCATGCTTGGTATTGAATATATGACTGCATGTTCTTTTATTTATACTGGGATTTATTTTCACCGGAGTTATCCGGCTGTTGTCTTGTTTGTATGTGTACATGAAAACAGGTGGGACAGGTTCAGGGTCCAGGAGATGAGGAGAGATCGTGATTAGAGTGGAGGCTCCGGACTTGGATTGTATATAGGGTTTGAACACTTGATAGTAGTTGTTGAACCTTAGTTTGTACTGAATTGTAGACTGGTACAGGACTTGTACTTTATTATATAATGAGTTGTATATTAGATTGTTGTAACTACGTTCCGCTTTTTAAAAAAAATTTTAGACCCTGTTTTATAATTGATTAATTAGTCCCAATGACGATTATGACTATGATTAGCGTCCGGGTCCCCACAACAGGTGGTATCAGAGCGATAGATCCTTGAGATTGAGATAAGAGCTAGTGAGCGGGGTAGATTGAGATTTTATTTCCTGCTTTTGATTGCTAGCATGATTTACTGTTTTATAATACATGTTTATCTGTTTATCTGATTTGATTTGAAAACATGTGTTATTGAATATGAATTGGAGCTAATTCTGGATCAGCAGTAAGATGATCGGAAGAGGATTGAAACCGGATTTTGTTTGGGGTTACTAATCCTTTTGAGTTTCAGATATGCCTCTGAGAAGAGTACCGGAGCAGGGTAGTTACATCGAACCCTCCCATGGACGTTACAGCCACACCCATGGAGACACTTTTGAAAAGATTTCAGTCTTTCCATCCACCTACGCTGAAAGGAACCGAAAATTCAGTGGATTGTGAAAGTTGGCTGGATGATATTGAAATGATTTTTGATTCGTTGGAATATACTGATGAGAAGAGGGTGAAACTGATAGGACACCAATTGCATGACATTGCCAAGAACTGGTGGATCAACACAAAAAGGGCATTGGAACACCGAGGTACGATTATTACCTGGAGTGTATTTAGAACTGAATTCTATCAGAGGTTCTTTCCAGTGTCATACAGGAAGGACAAGGGAGCCGAGTTTGCGAACTTGAGACAGGGCCAACTTAACATCGAGGAATACGTGGCCAAGTTTTCTTTACTGTTGCACTTTGCTCCACATGTGGCGGATCATGACGAGGCTGTGGCGGATCAGTTCATTAACGGCCTGAATCCGGAAATATTCACCTTGGTAAACACGGGAAGACCGAACAATTTTACCGATGCTTTGAATAGAGCCAAAGGAGCCGAAGCCGGTCTGATGAGACAGAGAGGAGCTTCGTTTATGCTTCCAGCACCGGGATTCCAGCAACCACCTCCTCGATTTGAAGGTGGCAGCAGTAGTGGTGGAAAGAAGGACTTCTTGAAGACGAGAGGAAATCAGTTCAAGAAGTCAGGGAGCAGTTCTTCTAGTTCTTGGAGTCCTCGACAGAGCCAGAGCTATACCGGACCTATTTGCAATACTTGTGGAGGGAAGCATTCCACTGAGCAGTGCCGAGGAGTGTTTGGCAGCTGCCGTATTTGCAAGCAACAAGAACACTTTGCTCGAGTGTGTCCCCAGAGAGGTGCCCAGGGATCCCAGGCAGCTGAGTCATCTGGATCAGCGGCTCATGCAGGTAGACGACCATCTACTGTTCATTATTTTCAGCCAGCACCGTCTACCCAGTCACAGCAGAGGCCAGGAGGAAGCCAGACAGTGAGCCAGCCTCCGAGACAGCAGGCCCGAGTGTTTGCTCTGACCAAGGAGCAGTCACAAGATGCACCTGATGACGTTGTAGCAGGTAACTATTTTATTTCTGGTTATCCTGCGTACGTATTTGATTGATACTGGTGCATCACATACATTTATTTCTGAGAGGTTTGCACTGAGTCATGCATTACCTATTGAGTCATTATCCGCGGTAGTGTCTGTTTCCTCCCCGTTAGAGACATGTTTGATATCAGTGAAGTCTGTGAAATCTTGTATATTGCAGTATGATGGGCATAAGATTGAGTTGGACTGTATTGTGCTTAGGATATCTGACTTTGATTGTATTATCGGTATTGATACATTGACCAAGTACAGGGCTACAGTAGATTGTTTCCACAAGATAGTGAGATTCAGACCTGAGATAGCTGAGGAGTGGAAATTTTATGGTAAGGGTTCTCGAGCTCGAATTCCTTTGATATCTGCAATAAATATGACTCGATTATTGCAGAAGGGAGCGGATGGATTCTTGGTATATTCAGTTGACTTACTGAAATCGAGCCCATCATTGGCGGACCTGCCAGTGGTGTGTGAATTTGCTGATGTCTTTCCGGATGAGATACCTGGATTACCTCCGATTCGAGAAATAGACTTCAGCATTGAGTTGATGCCAGGAACAGTTCCGATCTCGAGGGCTCGTTACAGGATGGCACCGATCGAATTAAAAGAATTGAAAGAACAGTTGGAGGATTTACTGGCCAAGGGGTATATCAGACCGAGTGTTTCTCTTGGGGTGCTCCAGTACTGTTCGTGAGAAAGAAGGATGGGTCGATGAGACTTTGTATAAATTACCGGCAACTGAACAAGGCAACGGTAAAGAATAAATATCCATTACCTCGTATTGATGATTTATTTGATCAGTTGCAGGGTTCTTCGGTGTATTCCAAGATCGACTTGAGATCTGGATACCATCAATTGAGAGTCAGGGACTCTGATATCTCTAAGACTGCATTCAGAACCAGGTATGGACACTATGAATTTATTGTCATGCCATTTGGTTTGACGAATGCACCGGCGGTATTTATGGGATTGATGAACCGCGTCTTTTAGAAATATTTGGATGATTTTGTTATCATATTCATTGATGATATATTGATTTATTCAAAGAATATGATTGAACATGCTAATCATCTCAGGATTGTGTTGCGAACTTTGAGGACGGAGAAACTGTATGCTAAACTGTCGAAATGCGAGTTCTGGTTGAAACAGGTGATATTTCTGGGACATATTATATCAGGAGACGGGATATCTGTTGATCCCAGCAAGGTTGAGGCAGTGATTTCTTGGCCAAGACCGACATCTGTACCAGAGATTCGCAGCTTTATGGGTTTGGCAGGATATTATCGCCGATTTATTAAAGATTTCTCGAGCATTGCCAAACCGATTACGCAGTTGACTCAGAAAAATGCTCCATTTGTTTGGTCTGAGGAATGGGAGACCAGTTTCCTCGAATTGAAAAAGAGATTAACCAGTGCACCGGTGTTGACTATCCCGTCAGGTACTGGTGATTTTGTTGTTTATCGTGATGCATGTCACCGAGGATTGGGTTGTGTTTTGATGCAGCGAGGGCATGTGATCGCTTATGCCTCAAGACAACTGAAACCCCATGAATCTCGATATCCAATTCATGATCTTGAATTGGCAGCCATAGTCTTTGCGTTGAAAATATGGCGACACTATCTGTATGGTGAGAAGTTCGAGATTTATTCTGATCATAAAAGTTTGAAATATCTCTTTTCACAGTAAGATTTGAATATGAGACAGTGGAGATGGCTGGATTTATTGAAAGATTTTGATTGTGAAATCAAATACTATCCGGGAAAATCTAATGCAGCAGCAGATGCACTAAGTCGAAAGGTATGTTCTCTATCCTTATCGACTATGGGAGTCTCGAATTTGATTGAGGACTGCTGTTTGTCTGGACTAGTATTTGAGACAGATAAGAGACCAATGAGATTATATACTATTCAAGCGGAACCAGAGCTGATTGTGAGAATTAAAGCGGCTCAAAAAGATGATCAGAATATACAGAAGTCGATTGCTATGGTTATAGCTGGACATCGATCGGAATATCAGGTTCAAAATGGTATTTTGTATGTGAATAATCGTCTTGTAGTGCCGAATGTTTCGAATTTGAGACAGCAGATACTGACAGAAGCGCACAACAGTCGATTTAGCATTCATCCTGGTGGCAGGAAAATGTATAATGACTTGAAGACACAATATTGGTGGAAACAAATGAAAGCGGACATTGCTACATTTGTATCAAAGTGTCTGAATTGCCAACAGGTGAAAGCTGAAAGAAAGAAACCAGGAGGATTGTTGCAAAGTTTGTCCATTCCTGAATGGAAATGGGATCACATTTCCATGGATTTTGTGACCCAATTACCGAGATCCTCCCGAGGTTGTGATGCAATTTGGGTCGTGATTGATCGATTGATTAAATCTTCATGTTTTATTCCATACAAAATGACATATAGATATGATCAGATGGCCGATATCTATGTCAGAGAAGTTGTTAGATTGCATGGAGTGCCGAAATCTATTGTTTCAGACCGTGACCCTCGGTTTACTTCGCACTTCTGGGAGAGTCTGCAGCAAGCTCTCGGTACAAAATTACATTTGAGTACCGCATATCATTCACAGACTGACGGACAGTCAGAACGGACGATTCAGACATTGGAGGATATGCTGAGAGCTGTAGTGCTTGATTTTAGCACTAATTGGCAAGATGCATTGCCACTTTGCGAGTTTTCATACAACAACAACTATCAGACGAGTATTGAGATGGCCCCATTTGAAGCGTTGTACGGAAAGAAATGCAGATCCCCATTGTATTGGGATGATATCTCTGAAGTTCCTGAGACTGGACCTGATATGATCAGAGATATGACTGAAAAAGTGAAATTGATTCAGAAGAAAATGAAGGCAGCCCAGGACAGACAAGCCAAATACGCCAACCTTCGACGTAGACCGTTGGTATTTGAGGCAGGAGACCGAGTGTTCCTGAAGATTTCACCTTTTAGGGGTGTTGTCCGATTTGGAAAGAGAGGGAAGTTGTCTCAACGATACGTCGGTCCTTATGAGATTCTCGAGAAGATAGGAGATCGTGCCTACCGACTAGCATTGCCGCCTTCTTTATCTTGAATACATGATGCCTTTCATGTATCGATGCTGCGGAAATATCTCCCTGATGATTCACATGTTATGCAACCAGACGAGACCGAGCTGGACGAGACATTGAGTTATGTCGAGAAACCGATTCAGATCATCGATCGTAAAGAAAAACAGCTCAGAACAAAGACGATTCCTCTTGTGAAAGTTCAATGGACTCGTCATGGTATCGCAGAAGCTACTTGGGAGACTGAGTCGGATATGAGACAAGAATCCCAGCATTATTTCACTGATGTAAATTTTTGTGTACAGTTTTGTATATGAAAAACCAAGGTGGCCGAAATTTCTATGTTATTTTTCGAAATTTATGCTTCCGTTGCGTTTCCGGCCACCGTAATCGTTTATTTTAATAATATTTCAATTTATTAATTTGGCGCATCTTTATCTTTATACCCATGCTAGTTGCATAGATAAAGTCCTTGAATATACAAATAGTAGAAAGAATATGAGATGCTCATATGATGAGTATCATGAAACTCATATTTGGAATACTGTATATTATAAACCGTTCCTAGTCGATTCAGCCGCCACTAAGAAGGATAAAGGCCGCTCGAGTTAGAGACTAGTATCTGCGATGTGAGTACCATGTTTCATTGGTAGGGGACATTGTGATGTCCGAGCATGCAGATAGGTGCTCCTGGTAGAGTGCACTGAACAACCCTCTATAAAGGACTTTCCAAGTGGTTCTCACTTATCGAGTGGAAAAGTCCTAGTTTATGGTTGTACACCATTAGTCCTTATGACCCGGGACAACATTGAGACTCTATATGCTAGCGTTTCACTTTGACTTGTTTACCGACTCTTATGGGGTCATCAGGTGGCAAGGTTGGGTGTTACGGCGAAACATATAGGAGTCGATGCATTGTAGCCGGGGATTCACCGCTTACCTACGGGTATGGATATCCTATGTGTTTTGCATGTATGTGTGGGTTGAAATCTCTGATCAGAGTATGGTGGTAATTATGAAAGGGGTTTCATAGATTACACCATCGATGCAACCACAACATGACACATAGTATCGATTCATTGACAACTCTCGATAAACCAATAGTTGTCGAATCGGTCGGGATATATGAGTTGAAGGGACCGTACTGTACGCTAACCATAATTGAATGGTTCTTGCAGGCACTATCATGTGATACCTAGGGAATCACGTAAGCGATGCTGCTAGGCGTTTAACGTGATTGGTTGGGTACTATCAGACTTGAGTTCTGACGTCCTTACTATCAAAGAGTTGATAAGTAAGAATGGAGCAATTGGGTTATGCTCGTATAAGGACATGTTTAGTCCGAATCACATTGAGATGTGAACCCACGGCTAGTTGTATCAATGAACCATTGAGGGCCACACAAGTACTTGCTTAGTGAATCCCGAAGAGAAGTAAAATAGTTCAATGTGTTGAACGGCTTATAAATGTGTTTATAAGCGTAAAGAAAATTAGAAGTATGACTTCTATGAGAGAAATATAAATTTTAATTTATGGAAGTGTTCCTAAGATTAAAATTTGGCCAAGTAAATAATGTAGTTGAAAATTGTGATTTTCATAAACATTATTGTGGACTAAATTGAATTAATTCAAGTGTTGAATTAATTAAACACTAGTGGACCTAGTAGAGTCTAAATAATTAAATTAATTCAAGTGTTGAATTAATTAAATAATATTGAGTCTTGTAGAACTCAATTTAAATAATTATTTAACTAGTGGGACTTGAGTAAAATCAAGTAATATTTAATTAATCTCAAATGTGTTTGAGATAATAAAATTTAGTCTATGGTTTTTAATGTGTTAAAAACCATATAATATATGTGAGACATGCTAGGGTTTGCATGCTTGGGAGGTGAAAGGTTGTTGATTACTTTTTATTAAAAAATTCCAAAAGCATGCAACTTTTGAGAGACAACTTTACACAAAAACCTAGGCTAGTCTCCCACACTCAACTCTCACTTCACTTGGCCGAAATTTTTGAGTGTTTTCTCTCTCATTTTTCAAGTTTTTGTTCTTCATTTTGGAGAGCAAAAATCATTCTCTTTGAAAAATCCTCAAGTTTTTCTAGTGCAAAACTTGAGGGGATTTACCTTGTTAAGTGGTGGGCTTGATTTTTGGAGGAAGGAAGCTTGTAGACTTATCTTGCCAAGAAGAGCTTAGTTGCTAGCAACTAATTTGGAGCCATCATCAACTTCTTGAAGTTGATAGGTAAAAATTCTAAAACATCCTATGTATGTTTTGCTTTGTAAATATTGCATGAAAAACCAAGGTGGCCGAAATTTCTATGTTATTTTTCGAAATTTATGCTTCCGTTGCGTTTCCGGCCACCGTAACCGGTCCGCTTTCAAGTGGTATCCGAGCTAAGGTTACGGTTTTTGTGCTATATTTACGTAATATTGTATTGAGATCGATTTCTAACCGCTTGAGAATTTTTTGTGCAAGATTTGCAAAGGGCCGAAAATTTTATTTCAAAAACAAAAAAAAAATAAATTTTCGGGCAGCATGTTGCTGCCCGAGGGCTGCCCGAGCTGCCCGGAATTTTCGGGCAGCAAAGGGCAGCCCGGGGCCCCGAAAATGCAGTTTTTAAAATAAAAAAAATAATTTTTTTGTTGCCGGAATCCGGCGACGGAGCTCCGGCGACGGCGATGACGGCTAGGGTTTCCAAAAGTGTTTTGGACAATCTTAGTGTCATGGGCCTTGAGTTGTTGGGCCATTAGATGGTCAACATAATTTTGTGAAATTTAAATGGGCCAAACTATTTTTGGTGAAAAATGAGTTTTGGGCCCTTAAGTTTAAATTTACAATTGTTGCACATATTTTCTCATAAAATAAATAATTGAAGTAGGACTTTAATTATTTATAGTAAATTGTGATTTACAAGAAATTCGATTATAAATAAATTAATTTGAAAGTAGACAAAGGTGTTTGTATACTTTGTTGATTTAATTTATAATTGTGGCGGTTAGTGATTGGATCAAGATATATAATATTGGATCAATTAATTATAGTGATAATTAATTGATGGTGTATGATATGTGATATTATGCATGAAGGATGATCAAAAGCCCAAGCCCAATTTGCTAGGTGTATGCTAGGATATTTGTGTTGTATGATTGTAATAATTATCAATTATAAAGTGGGCTTGGTTTATGGCCCGTTCCCACCCCCATGAGATGTATCCCTATGTGCCATGGATATTTAAATGTAAATATTAGAATAGTGGAAGATCAAGATTGGAAGATGGTGGCCTTGGTGATTATGAAGATCGAAGACATGTAATATTGGATGCTAATGTAATAATTTAGTTGCATTGCATCCCGTGCATTTACACTAGGATTGGACCTAGGCCCGTGTTTGGCTCACACGGGCCATTAGTTTTGGGGCAATTGATCATCCTTGTACTGTTTTCTATTTATAATATATGCATGATATGTTATAAATAATGAGTATGTGCGTTATTATTATTATAATAATTAAAAACCCTCATTTTGAATAAGATTCAAAATTAATATCAAGTCCGAAAAGGGGAATTATAAATTTGTTTATAATTTCCTTGTCTTCCATCGACAGTGGATGCATGATGAACGCTACCCGTACTCGGGGCTCAGCTCATATTATTGAGGGGGCCCTGGGTGCCGGAAAGCTGTGACATCCATTGACATGGTGATGTGAACTACATGGAACTCCCATGATTTCGGCTCATATTATTGAGGGAACTCATGGCGACCGTCCATTAAGGTTCAATATCGATGGGTTAGGCTTGACACGTAAAGATGAACGACGTCATATTATTGGGTCCTAATCAAACGTGAGACAAAAGTTTACGTAGAGGATTGCATGGCGATGCAATTGGAAACTACCTTTTATGAATTGTGATGGCCGATATTATTCGGGATCACAATTCGTTGATTGGACCTTACGTACCTACTGAGGAAAGTGTTTCCCGTTTTCACTAGAGGGTAGTGAAAATGTCAAAACAGTGGGAGCGATAATTTATAAAGTAAAAGTCCAAACTTTATATCTTATTAAATATTTTAAAATAGTCATTAACATTTATCTGTTTTACTTTTCAGTACAAATCTGTGACAATGTCATCAATTCGCAACCCGTTTTCCGTAATTCTCGAAAAACACGTTCTAACCGGACCAAACTATATCACTTGGCTAAGAAATTTAAAGATTGTCTTAAACTCGGAGAAAATCGCATACACACTGACTGAGTCGCCACCTGATGAGGCTCCGACTGACTGCAGTCCCGAGGAACTGCAGACCTACAAGGATTGGTGCGACCATGACTTGAAGGCCAAGTGTTACATGCAAGCTTCGATGAACGATGAGCTGCAAAGGCGATTCGAGGATGCAAAGAATGCTGCTGACATTCATTTGCACCTCAAGGAGCTCTTCGGTGAGCAGACTCGGCCTTTGAGGCATGCCACAGTAAAGGAGCTCATCACTTTACGCATGCGAGATGGGACTTCGGTCCATGAGCATGGCCTAAAGTTGATTGGGCTCGTGGACAAGCTCGTAGGCATGGATTTGGTGTTGCCTTCGGAGTTGACCACTGATGTGTTACTGCTGTCGCTGCCTAGCTCTTTCGATCCTTTCGTTGTGAACTTCAATATGAACAAGCTCAAGCCCAGCCTTGAAGAGTTGGTGAACATGCTTGTGACCTTTGAGTCCACAATCAAAAAGGAGAAGTCGGTTCTTTATGTGGGCTCTTCATCTGGCACGAAGACCGGTCCACCTGGGAAGGGAAAGAAGCGTTCTTTCAAGCGTCCCAAGAAGAGCGAGCCCTTGAAGAGGCAAACACCGAGTCCCGTTGTGGCAGCCGCGCCAGCCAAGGCTGAGAAGACTGTTGACATCTGTCACCACTGCAAGAAGCCTGGACATTGGAGGCGTAACTGCAGGGAATATCTTGCTCAGAAGGGTTCTGGCAAAGGTATGTTCTACATTGAAGTAAATATCTCCATTAACTCTACTTCTTGGGTATTGGATACCGGCTGTGGCTCACATCTCTGTAATGATTTGCAGGTGATGGGAAGAAGTAGGAAGCTCAGGGAAGGTGAGACCTTCTTGAGGTTGGGCAATGGAGCAAGGGTTGCTGCCAAGGCTGTGGGAGATGTTTATTTATGTTTGAACAATGATTTTAATTTGGTTTTAAGAGATGTTTTATTTGTACCAGACTTGATCAAAAACATTATTTCCATTCCTATGCTTGATATCGATGGATTTTCTTGTTTATTTGGCAAAGGTGTTTGCAATATTTACAAGAATGAATGTTTAGTTGGTACCGGTGAACTTGAAAACAATCTCTACACCTTAAAATTAAAAGATATTCCACTTAACAATGTCCAAACAATAACAACAACAAATAAGCGCAAACAAGATACTCTTAATTCGGCACAATTATGGCATGCTCGATTAGGTCATATATCCCTAAGAAGGATGAACAAGTTAGTGGGAGTTGGCATGTTTGATATGTCCGATATTAATGCTCTCACGACTTGTGAATCCTGTCTGAAAGGAAAGATGACCAAAATTCCCTTTAAGGGCCATGCGGAGCGAGCCAAAGGGTTATTGGATTTGATCCATACCGATGGGTGCGGTCCGCTTAGCATCACCACTAAGCATTGACATGCCTACTTCATCACCTTTACCGATGACCATTCGAGGTATGGGTATGTGTATTTGATGAAATACAAGTCTGAAGCCTTTGAAAGGTTCAAAGAATTCAGAAGTGAAGTAGAGAAGCAATTGGGACGAAGCATCAAGACACTTCGATCGGATCGAGGTGGTGAGTACTTGAGTGCCGAGTTCCAAGAGTATCTTAGAGAGAATGGGATTCTCTCGCAGTGGACTCCGCCCGCTACACCACAGTTGAATGGTGTTTCGGAGCGTCGTAACCGGACTTTGATGGACATGGTTCGGTCTATGATGGGGTTCACGGAGTTGCCGCCATCCTTTTGGGGATATGCGCTTGAAACAGCGGCACTGTTGTTGAACAATGTCCATACAAAGGCAGTTGACAAGACACCATATGAGATATGGATGGGTAAGCATCCCAAATATTCTTATCTTAGAATATGGGGGTGTCCTGCTTATGTGAAGCAGACAGTGGGAGATAAATTGGATAGTCGATCCATTTTATGCTACTTTGTGGGATATCCAAGGAATTCCATTGGATATTATTTCTATCATCCTCAAGAAACAAAGGTGTTTGTTTCTAGGAACGCAACCTTTTTGGAAAAGGAATTTCTATTGGATAGAAAAGGCGAGATGATAGAACTCGAAGAGGTTCGAGAGACACCCACAGTTGTAGAACCCACACCCGAGAAGCCAAGTGAGGAGATACAAGCTCCTAGAAGAACCGAGAGAGTCTCGAGACCACCTGTGAGGTATGGTCTGCTTCTTGAAGAGGGCCATGATGAGCCTAATCTTGGATGTGATCCAAGGACCTTCAAGGAAGCGTTATCGGATGCCGATTCATCCAAATGGCTTGAAGCAATGGAATCTGAGATGAATTCCATGCATTCGAACCAAGTGTGGAATCTTGTGGATCCACCTGAGGGAACTGTTCCCATAGGGTGTAAATGGATTTACAAGAGGAAACTTGGGGCGGATGGAAGGTATTGACCTTCAAAGCGCGATTGGTAGCGAAAGGGTATACTCAAAGACAAGGTGTTGACTATGAGGAAACCTTTTCTCCAGTTGCGATGTTCAAGTCCATTAGGATATTGCTAGCCATAGCTGCATGGTATGACTATGAGATATGGCAGATGGATGTAAAGACAGCCTTCCTTAATGGGGATATTAAGGAAGAAATTTACATGTCTCAACCTGAAGGGTTTACATCCATCGGAAGTGAGCATATGGTATGCAAACTTCAAAGATCTATTTATGGTCTTAAGCAGGCATCGAGGAGCTGGAACCTCAGATTCGATAGTACAATCAAAGAGTTTGGTTTTACTAAGAATCCTGAGGAACCCTGTGTGTATAAGAAGGTCAGTGGGAGTGCTGTGACATTCCTTGTTCTTTATGTTGATGACATTCTACTCATTGGGAATGATGTAGGAATGTTGCAATCAACAAAGATATGGTTAGCAAGTAAGTTCTCAATGCAGGGACTTGGGTGAAGCATCTTTTGTATTGGGAATACAGATCTATAGAGATAGATCAAGAAGATTGCTTGGTCTCACCCAGTCCACATACATTGATACCATCGTGAAGCGGTTCTCGATGGATGAGTCCAAGAGAGGACATCTACCAATGTGTCATGGCGTGTCCCTATCCAAGTCTATGTCTCCCAAGACTGATGCAGAGATAGCGGCGATGACACGAATTCCGTATGCTTCGGCTATTGGTAGTATCATGTATGGGATGATATCTACACGTCCTGACGTGGCATTTGCACTAAGTGTAGTGAGTAGATATCAATCCAACCCTGGTCTTCCACACTGGAAAGCTGTGAAAGACATCCTCAAGTATTTGAGAAGGACCAATAAGTTGTTTTTGGTCTATGGGGGTGGAGAACTGAAATTGGAAGGCTATACCGACTCTAGCTTCCAAAGCGATGTTGATGACTCGAAGTCAACCTCCGGATTCATATTCATGCTCAATGGTGGTGCTGTCTCTTGGAAGAGTTCCAAGCAAGACAGTACTGCGGATTCCACCACTGAGGCAGAATACATTGCTGCATCGGGTGCAGCAAAGGAGGCTGTTTGGATTAGGAATTTCGTCCAAGAGTTGGGCGTCATTCCTAATGGAGTTGCTCCTATCCCGGTGATGTGTGACAACACGGGAGCCATAGCTCAGGCGAAGGAGCCAAGGTCTCATCAGAAGTCCAAACATGTATTGAGAAAGTACCACATCCTCAGAGAGATCGTGGAAAGAGGAGATGTCGTGATTGACAAAGTCGGCTCCGCAGATAATGTTGCTGATCCACTAACTAAGCCTTTACCAGGACCATCGTTCGAGAAGCATCGCGAGTCAATGGGTCTAAAGTATATAGGTAGTCGGCTCTAGTGCAAGTGGGAGATTGTTAGAGTAGGTGCACGTCGAGCCAAGTGTTGGCCGACTGTTCACAATGAAACTCTTTGTATAAACGATCTTTATTTTAATAATATTTCAATTTATTAATTTGGCGCATCTTTATCTTTATACCCATGCTAGTTGCATAGATAAAGTCCTTGAATATACAAAGAGTTTCATTGTGAACAGTCGGCCAACACTTGGCTCGACGTGCACCTACTCTAACAGTATACACACTCATTATTAATACGATTGATTCCTTGTGATTTCGAGGACGAAATCGTATCTTAGGGGGGGAGAAATGTAATGCCCGGAAATTTAATCTTAATAATCTATAATTATTGAATTATAATTTGACATGATTATGAGAGATTAATCGGGACACGAAATAAGAATACGTGTGGAAATGTATGTGCGAGGACAGTAGCATCGGTGCACATGCACGACAGAACGCGCGCACATGCGCCAAGCAGACAGTAGGCCTCGCGCATATGCGCGGCGTGTATCCGCACATATGCGCGACACAACCCGAGAGTTGTGAAGAATCCTCGCGCATATGCGCGGAAGAGTGTCGCTGCATATGCGCGAGTCCCCGTGAAGCTACGCGCCGAGACAGAATGTCTCGCGCATATGCGCGGAAGGTGATCGCGCATATGCGCGAGACGTGGTTGGCCAAGAGTGAGCCATTTGCCATTTTGCATGTTACGTATGTATATATATATATATATATATATATATTATATATATATATATATATATATATATATATGTATATATACATGCAAGCTTCTTTCAGAAAAGGAAAAAAAATTGAAATCCGGGGAAAACTTTGCTCCTTGATTCCAGAATTCGATTTACGATCAATCCGTCCGTTAGATTTTAATTCCGACTTCGGTATCGAGTTCCTAGCAACGTAGACTACAACTTGACGTAAGTTTTACTACGTTTTGACATGCTTTGAAATTATGATGTTGTCAGAATTGAATGGAATTCATATATGATGTTCTTGACATATTAGACATCGTAGAATCGAAGTCAGATTGAGAAACGAACTGATTATGGAATTGTTATGAATTTTTAGGGTATATTGATTTATACCGGACAGATTTGAATTGTGATTGAATTACAGATTATAATGGATAGGAGTGATGATTGGTAATTGATGTCTGTTGATTTGGTATTGACGGAGATACTAAGACTGTACCATTATGCCGTTGATTTTGAACTAAATCCAGATTAATCAGATTGTTAGTAATTCGAATGGTATATTGATATGAGATTATTGGTATTGCCATTGTCAGATTGAGGGATTGACAGAGTTTGGATTCCAGACCGAAATTGCAACGGAAGGTATAAGTCAATGTGTATTGGGACATCGACTCAAGTAGGATGTATTTGAGTTTCCCTAAATCACATACTTATTATTTGTTTATCATTGTGGTTAATGATTTGATTTAAATGCTGGTTCTATGGAGTTATAGGAGCATGCATTAGATGAGTAATCTTGTGACAGAAGTACCTGATAGTGGCAGGTAACCACGGGTACATTGCACGATGTCACAAGATATGGCGACAGACCATAGTCTATGACGGATGCGTCTGGACATTGGATGTTTGGTTTTATCGACTTGGATAGAACTGGAGTCTTTTCTATTACTGTTTGTCGATATAGGAATGCCACATCTGGACACCGGGATCCCTAGGCTAGGATTGAGTCTAGTATGAATCGTGGAGTCACGAGTATTGTCGACAGATTGATATTGTTTACATTTCTGATTTTGATATGTATTACTGTTATCTGTTTCATGCTTGGTATTGAATATATGACTGCATGTTCTTTGATTTATACTGGGATTTATTTTCACCGAAGTTATCCGGCTGTTGTCTTGTTTGTATGTGTACATGACAACAGGTGGGACAGGTTCAGGGTCCAGGAGATGAGGAGAGATCGTGATTAGAGTGGAGGCTCCGGACTTGGATTGTATATAGGGTTTGAACACTTGATGGTAGTTGTTGAACCTTAGTTTGTACTGAATTGTAGACGGTACAGGACTTGTACTTTATTATATTGTGGGGACCCGGGCTCTAACTCAATTCTTTTGGGATTTATTGGATCTTTGCTCGAAAATGTGGGTCAAAATTTTGCTTTTAACATTAATTCAAATATATAATCAAAGCATCACATGTCTTTATAATAATTAAACAACATCATATACATACATGTCTGTTTAGTACAATCATACAATAGTGTTCAAATCCCAACTACAAACATAAATAGTAACAGTCTAATAGGAAACACTAGAAATCTTCAACGCCCGAGATCTCCACGCTATCGTCAATCTCTCATCTAGCTCGAGACCCTAGATCCTGCCCCACCTGTTGCCATGCACACATACAGACACGACAACAGCCGGATAACTCCGGTGAGAACATATCCCAGTATAAAACATGTATGCATGCAATGTAATAATCATGTACAAAGGCATAGCATATATCAGGTAACATGAATTAAAATCTAAACATGTAAAGGAATACAAATCTGTATTCAACATCAAATTCTTGACTCAATTCGTTTCTAATCTAGGGATCCCGGTGTGAATAAGACGGTCTGTCACCTACCCAACCACTCGGGGTGACGGTACGTCTTATTCCTAGACTTCGGTCAACTCTGTATCGAGGGTCTACACATAGAGAAAATCTGCTACTATGCGTCGATACACCGAAACGTCTAGTTTTGGCCGATCCGCCAATATCTCCTATCTCAGGACTCAATATAAATTAATAAACAAGACATTACATAATCAAATATAATAACAATCTAGTATGTGATTTAGGGAAACTCGTTTCAAATCTGAACCGAGTTTTGCAATCCCGTGACCACATGAATTATACCTTTCTTGTCGAATGGTCGGCGTCGTAGTCGAAAGCTCGAACTCAAGATGGCCAATACAAATCTGAAATGGCAATGTGTAGACATCTTCTATTAAAATACATCTCAATCAACTCAATGTACAAATCTGTAATTGATTTCAATACAATTCAACGGCGTAACGGCGTGATTTCTCGATACCGATAACTCAATCTCAACATAACAATATCACAATCAATCCCAATAACTCATAATCATCCAACACAAATATGTATACCGAATTCTGCATAATCTTCACATAATACATGCTGTAATTTCGAAACAGTACATACGGCGTCTGAAAATCGATCCGTTTACGTTTCTACAATGCTCCTAAACTCAAGAACACATATTCCTAACAAAATCACAATTCTTCCAACATATGAATTTCGAAACATGCTGAAAATAAACAATACTTACATCCTTAGCTAGCTCTTGTTGCAAGGAATCACAATTCCGGACTCGGAATTAAAATCGGATCACTAAATCATTCAAAATCACAAGTTCTAGATTGAAAGAAATGGAAGTTCTCCCTTTGCATGCTCTCGGTTCTCTCTCTGTCTGAATGAGAATGAAGATTCAGCAGCTTCATAAATATATATACATGCCATGTGTCAAGCCAAGGAACAAAGGTGGCATTCCCGCATGCAGCACCGCGGGTGCGGTGATTCCCTTAGCGCGGGTGCGCTCATCGGCAGCCCTTTCATTTTCTGAAATTAGTGACCGCGGGTGCGGTGCTGTACAAGACCGCGGATGCGGTATGGTTTCGAATAAAATTCTTATTTTCTATCCCTGCACCGCGGGTGCGGTGCTTCCTAGACCGCGGGTGCGGTGTTGCTTCGACAGCACATTCACAATTCCAGAATTAATAACCGCGGGTTCACTCTTGTTCTAAGCGCGGGTGCGGTCTAGCAACTCATAATTTCTCATGTCTTTCTCCCCTCATTGCACGTCATGCATTCTCATATATTTCGAGTCTCATGTCAATAAAGACTAATGAATCTCGAGCCTTACATATATACTGAGTTGTATATTAGATTGTTGTCACTACGTTCCCCATTTTTAAAAAAAATTTTAGACCTTGTTTTATAATTGATTAATTAGTCCCAATGAAGATTATGACTATGATTAGCGTCCGGGTCCCCACAAATATCAAGTCCGAAAAAGGAGAATTATAAATTTGTTTATAATTTCCTTGTCTTCCTTCGACAATGGGTGCATGATGAACGCTACCCGTACTCGGGGCTCGGCTCATATTATTGGGGGAGCTTTGGGTGCCGGAAAGCTGTGACATCCATTGATATGGTGATGTGCACTACGTGGAACTCCCATGATTTCGGCTCATATTATTGAGGGAACTCATGGCGACCGTCCATTAAGGTTCAATATCGATGGGTTAGGCTTGACACGTAAAGATGAACGACGTCATATTATTGGGTCCTAATCAAACGTGAGACAAAAGTTTACGTAGAGGGTTGCATGGCGATGCAATTGGAAACTACCTTTTAGGAATTATGATTGGCTGATATTATTCGGGATTATAATTCGCTAATTGGACCTTACGTACCTACTGAGGAAAGGAGTTTCCCGTTTTCACTAGAGGGTAGTGAAAGATGTCGAAACAGTGGGAGTAAACATTTATAAAGTTAAAGTCCATACTTTATATCTTACTAAATATTTTAAAATAGTCATTAACATTTATCTGTTTACTTTTCAGTACTATTTGACAATGTCTTCAATTCGCAATCCGCTTTCTGCCATACTCGAAAAACATGTGTTAACCGGACCTAACTACCTCACTTGGCTAAGAAATCTGAAAATCGTCTTGAACTCGGAAAAGATTGCATATACACTAAATAAGTCGCCCCCTGATAAGGCTCCGACTGACTGCACTCCTGAGGAATTGCAGACCTACAAGGATTGGTGTGACCATGACTTGAACGCCAAGTGTTATATGCAGGCTTCTATGAATGATGAGCTGCAGAGGCGTTTTAAGGGTGCAAAGAGTGCTGTTGACATTCATTTGCACCTCAAGGAGCTCTTTGGTGAGCAGACTCGGCCTCTTAGGCATGCTACCATCAAGGAGCTCATCACTTTACGCATGCAAGATGGGGCCTCGGTCCATGAGCATGGCCTAAAGTTGATTGGGCTCGTGGAGAAGCTCGTTGGCATGGATTTGATCTTGCCTTCGGAGTTGACCACCGATGTGTTGCTGTTGTCACTGCCTAGCTCGTTTGATCCTTTTGTGGTGAATTTCAACATGAACAAGATGGAGCCAACCCTTGAGGAGTTGGTGAACATGCTTGTGACCTTTGAGTCCACCATCAAGAAAGAGAAGTCGGTTCTTTATGTGGGTTCTTCATCTGGTACGAAGACCGATCCACGAGGGAAGAGGAAGAAGCGTTCTTTCCAAAGTCCCAACAAGAACGTGCCCTTGAAGAGGCAAGCTCCGAGTCCCGTTGTGGTAGCTACACCAGATAAAGCTAACAAGACTGTTGATATTTGTCACCACTGCAAGAAGCCTGGACATTTGAGGCGTAATTGCAAGGAATATCTTGCCCAGAAGGGTTCTAGAAAGGGTATGTTCTATATTGAAGTAAACATTTCAATTAACTCTACTTCTTGGGTATTTCAATTTATCTCCCACTACCTGCTTCACATAAGCAGGGCACCCTCATATTCTAAGATAAGAATATTTGGGTGGCTTACCCATCCATATCTCATATGGTGTCTTATCAACTGCCTTTGTATGGACATTTTTCAACAACATTGCCGCTGTCTCAAATGCATATCCCCAAAAGGATGGCGGCAACTCCGTGAACCCCATCATAGACCGAACCATGTCCATCAAAGTCCGGTTACGACGCTCCGAAACACCATTCAACTGTGGTGTAGCGGGCGGAGTCCACTGCGAGAGAATCCCATTCTCCCTAAGATACTCTTGGAACTCGGCACTCAAGTACTCACCACCTCGATCCGATCGAAGTGTCTTGATGCTTCGTCCCAATTGTTTCTCTACTTCACTTCTGAATTCTTTGAACCTTTCAAAGGCTTCAGACTTGTATTTCATCAAATACACATACCCATACCTCGAAAAGTCATCGGTAAAGGTGATGAAGTAGGCATGTCCATGCTTAGTGGTGATGCTAAGCGGACCGCACACATCGGTGTGGATCAAATCCAATAGCCCTTTGGCTCGCTACACATGGCCTTTAAAGGGAATTTTGGTCATGTTTCCTTTCAGACGGGATTCACAAGTCGTGAGAGCATTAATATCAGACATATCAAACATGCCTACTCCCACTAACTTGTTTATCCTTCTTAGGGAAATATTTCCTAACCGAGCATGCCAAAATTGTAAGGCTTGAGATTTATTAGTCTTCATTGATGTGAGACTCAGAAGATATGAGTATGCATGTCATGAGATGAGCGTATGAAATTGCGGCAAGAAATGAAGACCACACCCGCGCTAAGGAAGACACCGCACCCACGGTTGATGGACAGAAAGTTGACCATTTTTACATTAGCCACACCGCACCCGCGGTGCCAGAAAGAACGCACCTGCGGTGCTGCTACAGTGGAGTCATCGCACCCGCGGTTCAAGAAGGAGTGCACCCACGGTAGATGTCCAGTAGGGTACCTTATTTTGACATTATGGTCACCGCACCCGCGGTCCAGATGTACCGCACCCGCGGTCGTCAAATTTGAAAAATGAAAAGTGGTGCCGAGAGCTGAGCGCACCCGCGGTCAAGAGTGAGCGCACCCGCGGTGCTCTGTGCGAGAAATCCACCTTTGTTTCTTATGATGACACGTGGCATGGTATATATATATTTCGAACATGAGTCACTTCCTCCCCATTTCAGTAGCTGAGGACCGTGAACAAGATCAGAAATTCCCTAAAAGCTTTATTCATGGTAGACTTTGAATTGTGAAAGATTCACACAACAAACTTTAATCTAAACATAGATTTTTGATCCTCTTGACAAGGGCTACAAAAGGATGTAAGTATTACTTCTTTTCAGCATGATTTAAAGTTGAAAGTTTGGAAAAAATCAGATTTGACTCCTATTGTGTATTCTTATGATTATAGTGAATGTATATTCGCAACCGGATCGATTATTGGATGTCGTATACTATGGTTATGAATTCCATCATATATTGTATGAGATTATGCAGATTTCAGAAGTTATGTATGCTTGTGATGAAGATTATGAGCTGAGGATATTGAATATGTTGTTATTGAGTTATCGGTATCGATAAATCACGTCGTTATGCCGTCGAAATTGTACCGAGATTAATTATTGATTTGTACAAGACTTGCTTTGAGTTGTATTTTTATATGGTACCTCTCAACATTCCCATTTCAGATTTGGATTGGTAGAATTGATATTTGACTTCGAGATCTCGACTTATTCCAACGGAAAGAAAGGTATAATTCATCTGAATTCGGGAGATATGACTCAAATCAGATTTGATTAGAGTTTCCCAAAATCACATACTAGATTGTTGTTTATGTTGATTTCGATTATGCCTTGTTTATAGATTTATATTCAAGCATTGAGATAGGAGTCATTGACAGACTTGTCAAGCTAGACATTCGGTGTATCGACGCATAGGAGAAGATTCACTCCGATTATAGACATTCGATACAGACATGACCGAAGTCTAGGAATAAGACGTACCGTTACCCCGATTGAGAGGGTAGGTGACAGACAGTGACGTCTTATTCACACTGGGATCCCTAGAGTAGAGTCGAGTCGAGTCAAGACATAATTTGATTTGAGTTGCATGATTTCATTGATCTTGTTCCTAGATTGAGGAACATATTGTTACTGTTTATATGCATGATAATAGCATGTTCATGATTTATGATTTTGCATATGCATGTATACCATGTTTTATACTGGGATTTGTTCTCACCGGAGTTTCCGGCTGTTGTTATGTCTGTATGTGTGCATAACAACAGGTGGGGCATGATCAGGGTCGCGACAGAGATGAGAGATGGACATAGCGTGGTGATCACGGGCGTAGCAGATGAACTAGTAGTTTATAATTTTGATCTGCAATGTATTTAATTACTGGTTTGTAGAATATGGATGAAACAAGACATGTATATTATGTTTGTTGTGATAAAATAAATACAGACCTTGTGTTTGTTTATATACATTTGAATTAATGTTAAAAAGCAAAATTTTGACCCGCATTTTTGAATAAAGATCTGATTAATCCCGAAAAGAACTGAGTTAGAGCCCGGGTCCCCACAAAAGGTGGTATCAGAGCCATAGGTTCTGTAGACTGAGATAGAATAGAATGAGTGGGATAGATCGAGCCATCTTCCTTGCTATTGTATGTTAGCATGATTTAATGCTTTCCCTATTACATGTTTTATGTGTTATCTGAATTGATTTACAACACATACTTGTAAAGACTGACTCAGAATCGATTCCAGATCAGAGGTATATGATCAGAGGAGGGCTGAGACAGCTTGTATAGACTGTGTATTAATCTGTTTGATATTCAGATATGCCGCCTAGAAGAATACTACAACCAGCTGCAGGTCAAATACCATAACAGGGTAGTACTTCAGGTACTCAAATGGATGTTACGGCTACTCCTATGGAAACATTATTGAAGAGGTTTCAATCATTGCATCTGCCTACCTTGAAGGGTACTGAGAATGCAGTAGATTGTGAGAGCTGGCTAGACGATATCGAAATGTTGTTTGAATCTCTTGCCTATACAGATGAACGAAGAGTGAAATTAATTAGGCATCAGTTGCAAAAAGTGGCAAAGAGTTGGTGGCTTACAACGAAACGTGCATTGGAGCATAGAGGTATTGATATTACCTGGAAAGTATTTAAAGATGAAATTTATCAACGCTTCTTTCCAGTGTCGTATCGATAGGATAAAGGGCAGAATTTGCAAATCTACGACAAGGGCAATTGAACATTGAAGAATATGTTGCTAAGTTTTCTTCCTTGCTTCGATTTATGCCACATGTACTGGGAAATGACGAAGCGGTCGCAGATCAGTTCATCAATGGATTAAACCCTGACATCTTTACTTTGGTGAACACGGGACGACCCAACACCTTTTCTAATGCACTGAATAGAGCGAAAGGATTAGAGGCTGGCTTGATTAGGCAGCGAGGAGCTTCTTATAGTGCTCAGAGTCAGAAACTGCCACAGGCCGCCGCCCAGTTTGCACCACCTCCTCCTCGATTTGATAGTGGAAGCAGTAGTAGTGGCAAGAAAGATTTTCTGAAAGCCAAGGGCAGACATTTTAAGAAATCAGGGAGCAGTTCATTGAGCTCCAGTGGATCCCGACAGAGAGGTTAGGGTCAGAGTTCATAGTACACTGGTGTTTATTGCAGCTCCTGTGGAGGACGACATGCCACAGAGCAGTGTCAGGGAGTGATGGGCCGATGTAATATCTGTAGGCAGCAGGGACACTTTGCCAGAGTTTGTCCCCAGAGAGGTGCACAGCGATCCCAGAGTGCAGGGTTATCTGCATTAGTGCCTCAGATTGAGAGACAGACCTCTGTACATTCATTTCAGCCGTCATCTGTACCGTCCCAGCAGAGACCAGGAGGAAGCCAGATGGTAAGCCAACCTCCTAGACAATAGGCTAGAGTGTTTGCACTGACAGAGGAGTAGGCCCAGGAGGCGCCAGACGATGTAATTGCAGGTAACTGTCTTCTTTGCGGTTATCCTGCTCGTGTATTGATAGATACAGGTGCATCCCATACATTCATATCTGAAAGATTTGCATTAACATATGCATTGCCTGCCGAGTCATTGTATACTGTAGTATCTATTTCTTCTCCGTTGGGAAGTGGTCTGATATCTGTGAGTTCAGTTAGACATTGCATATTACAGTTCGAAGATCATGAGATAGACTTAGATTGCATTGTACTTGGATTAGCTGATTTTGATTGTATAGTGGGTATCGATATGTTAACCAAGTACAGAGCCACCGTAGACTGTTTTCATAAGATTGTTAGATTCAGACCGGAAATGACAGAAGAATGGAAATTCTACGGTAAGGGTTCCAGATCTCGGATTCTCTTAGTATCTGGTCTGACTATGAGTAGATTGTTGCAGAAAGGAGCAGAAGGGTTCCTTGTTTATTCTGTAGATCTACAGAAATCGAGCCCGGCATTGCCAGATTTACCAGTAGTACGGGAGTTTGCAGATGTATTTCCTGACGAGATTCCAGGGTTACCTCCAGTTCGAGAGGTAGATTTCAGAATAGATCTTGTGCCAGGTACCGTTCCTATTTCGAGAGCTCCGTATAGAATGGCACCTATTGAGTTGAAAGAATTTAAAACACAGTTAGAAGATTCGTTAGCCAAGGGATATATCAGACCTAGTGTATCTCCTTGGGGCGCACCAGTGTTATTTGTGCGAAAGAAAGACGGTTCTATGCGATTGTGTATTGATTACCGACAACTGAACAAGGCGACGGAAAAGAATAAGTACCCATTGCCTCGTATTGATGATTTATTTGATCAGTTGCAGGGATCATCTGTTTATTCTAAGATTGATTTGAGATCCGGATATCATCAGCTCAGAGTTCGAGATGTTGATATACCGAAGACAGCATTCCGAACCAGGTATGGACATTACGAATTTATTGGCATGCCTTTTGGTTTAACGAATGCTCCAGCGGTGTTTATGGGATTGATGAACCGTATTTTTCAGAGGTATTTAGATGAGTTTTTGATTGTGTTTATTGACGATATTTTGGTGTATTCCAAGAGTATGACTGAGCATGCCGATCATTTGAGAATTGTATTGCAGACTTTGAGAAATGAGAAACTTTATGCTAAACTGTCAAAATGTGAGTTCTGGTTGAGACATGTTGTCTTATTGGGTCATATCATATCTGGAGACGGTATTTCTGTGGATCCGAGTAAAGTTGAAGCTGTGATCAGTTGGCCAAGACCGGCTTCTGTGCCAGAAATACGCAATTTCATGGGTCTAGCAGGATATTATAGACGATTTATTAAAGATTTCTCCAGCATAGCAAAGCCAATTACCCAGTTGACACAGAAGAATACACCATTTGTGTGGTCTGAGGATTGTGAGTCTAGCTTCCTAGAGTTGAAGAAGAGGCTGACCAGTGCACCTGTCTTGATGATTCCTTCAGGTACTGGCGATTTCGTTGTATATTGTGATGCATCCCACAGAGGGTTAGGATGTGTTCTTATGCAGCGAGGTCATGTGATCGCATATGCCTCTAGACAACTGAAGCCACGCAAGACTCGATACCCAATTCATGATCTTGAATTGGCGGCTATCGTTTTTGCATTGAAGATTTTGCGTCATTATCTATATGGCCAGAAATTTGAAATCTATTCTGATCATAAAAGCCTAAAGTATCTATTTTCTCAGTCAGAATTGAACATGAGACAGCGTAGATGGCTCGATTTGTTGAAAGATTTTGATTGCGAGATCAAATACTATCCAGGAAAATCAAATGCAGCAGCAGACGCCTTAAGTCGAAAGGTATGTTCTTTATCCTTATCGACGATAGGTGTTTCGAATTTAGTTGAAGATTGCTGTTTGTCTGGACTAGCATTTGATGTAGATAGTAGACCGCTACGACTTGCTTCGATTCAGATTGAGCCAGATTTGATTATGAGAATCAAAGAAGCCCAAAGAACAGATCAGAATGTTCAGAAATCGATTCAGATGGTCAGATCAGGACATCAGTCTGAATATCGAGTACACGATTTTGTTCTGTATGTGAATAACCGTCTTGTAGTGCCAGATGTTGCAGAGTTGAAACAACAGATTTTATCAGAAGTGCACTGTAGTCGGTTTAGCATTCATCCTGGTGGCAGAAAGATGTACAATGACCTAAAGATACAATTCTGGTGGAAACAGATGAAGTTAGACATTGCAGAATTTGTGTCTAAGTGCTTGAATTGCCAACAAGTGAAGGCCGAGAGAAAGAAGCCCGGAGGTCTACTTCAGAGTTTGTCTATTCCTGAATGGAAATGGGATCACATTTCCATGGATTTCGTGACGAAGTTACCTCGATCATCCCGGGGCTGTGATGCGATTTGAGTCATTATTGACAGATTGACCAAATCTGCTTGTTGTATTCCGTACAGAAAGACGTACCGACACGATCAGATGGCAGAATTGTATGTCAGAGAGGTTGTCAGATTACATGGTGTGCCGAAGTCTATCGTATCAGATCGTGATCCACGATTCACTTCACACTTCTAGCATAGTTTACAGCAGTCTTTAGGTACGACATTGCACCTGAGTACTTGTGGGGACCCGGACGCTAATCATCTTCTTACTCATTATTGGGATTTAATTATCAGTTCTGATAAACAGGGTCTAAAAATTTTTTCTTTTTCAAATGTAACTGCGGAAGGTAATGGAATCTAAACAATATACATCTCTGTATAAAAACTACAGTTCAGCAGAAAAGTACAATACTGTACAACCTAAGTCTAAGGTTCAATTACTAAATTCAAGTAATAAACCAAGTCTGCTACAAGTCCGGAATTACCACGCTAACTCGTCTTCTCTCATCGTCATCTCGACCCTGATCCAGCCCCACCTGTTGTCATGCACACATACAAAACAAGACAACAGCCGGATAACTCCGGTGAGAATAAATCCCAATATAAAACATGGTAAACATGCATATACACATAATGATTCATGGAACATGCTGTCTTGAATAAAAGCAAAGACAATAGTAATAGATTTCATCATCTATGAACTCTAATCTAACTAAACATGCAATTCAAATCAGATAAACATGCATGTAAATAGTCTAAATCATGAAACATGATGTCATGACTGAAAGTAATAACAATAGGTTCCATAGTCTATGAAACCAATTCATCTACGCATGCTGTTCTAATCAAATCATGTCTAGACTTGACTCAACTATAACTCTAGGGATCTCGGGGTGAATAAATCGTCACTTGCTGTCACCTACCCAACCACTCGGGGCGACTGTACGTCTTATTCCTAGACTTCGGTCCGAGCTGTATCGACGGCTGGCAATAGGAGTAATAGCTACTCCTAAGTTGAGATACACCGAACGTCTAGAAGTCTGACAATGGCTGTCACGACTTTCCTATCTTAAATGCAATGAATAACAATCTGTAAACAAAGCATAATCATATTCATAACTGAATATCACAATTATCTTACATGCTTGAATACAATTCTATAATCAAAGCATAATCAGGTAACAATATAAACAATAATCTAGTATGTGATTTTATTGAGAAACTCAAATTAATCTAATTTGAGTTATGCTTCCCGAATATCACATGAATTATACCTTTGTCGTCCCGGTCTGAGGAAGACGATGACCTGTATTCAAATCTGTCCATATCAAATCTGAAATGACAATATCGAATACGCTGTATCAGTGAATAACTCAATACACAACCTGTTCTGATAAATACTCAATTCAGTACATAATCTGACCAATATCTGAACAAGGCACAATCTAATTCACTACTGAATCTGATCAATACACAATCTGATCAATCTAAATAAACTGATGTTTCGACGGCATAACAATACAGTCTTGATATCCCGTCAATCTCCACATCACAAATATAATATCAGAATCTACAATACCAGTACAATTCATAATCTGAATATCTGTACACATAAGATTAGTCATAACACAACTCTGATATTAATCTCAATCAATTCAACTCTGAAAGTCATAACAATTGCATAACCAGTCTATTCTTTAATCTGACTTCACTTATACACTGTCTAGTGTAGCAGAAACATCATATCTGATTCATATTCAATTTTGACAATATCGTAAATTCAAATCATGTCTAAACGTAACAAAACTTACGTCCAGTTGTAGCCTGCGTTGATAGGAACACAGTACTGAAGTCGGATTCAAAATCAGACGGACGGATTTCTCACAAAAGGCGTAAGGATTTCTCGTAATCTTTCCTCAACTTCTTCTCGTTTTTCCCCTTTCTGAATTCTGAAGAAAGAAGGAATTATATATATATCATATGTTGCATGCACGAGGACGAGTGGCTCATCCCTCCTATTACACGTCTCGCGCTCGAGCGGTAAGAAAGTACCGCTCGAGCACGGCACTTTCTGTCTGAAGGCTAGCTTATCTCCATTGGCGCTCGGGCGGTAACTTTCTACCGCTCGGGCGCCATACGTTCTGTCCAATTTTCTTACTTATGGTGTGTTGGCGCTCGGGCGGTCTTTTTCTACCGCTCGAGCGCCGAAAGTTCTGTACAAAATTCTTATTTTTCTTGCACCGACGCCCGGCCTCGTCATTTGAGTTCGTATGACTTCACTCATGTCAATTAATCAACGTCTGATTATAATAATTAAATCTTGGGCATTACAGTACTGCTTATCATCCTCAGACAGACGGACAGTCAGAACGAACTATCCAGACTTTAGAGGACATGTTGAGAGCTGTAGTGCTAGATTTCGGCACTAGTTGGCAAGATTTACTGCCACTTTGTGAATTTTCGTACAACAACAGCTATCAGACGAGTATTGAGATAGCACCGTTTGAAGCATTATATGGCAAGAAGTGCAGATCTCCGTTGTACGGGGATGATATATCTGAGGTTCCAGAACTTGGACCTGATATGATACGTGAAATGACTGAGAAAGTGAAGATCATTTAGTAGAGAATGAAGACGTCACAAGATAGACAAGCGAAGTGTGCCAATATCAGACGTAGACCGTTAGTATTTGAGCAGGGAGACAGAGTATTCTTGAAGATTTCCCCTATCAGAGGCGTTGTTAGATTTGGCAAACGTGGAAAATTGTCTCCCCGATACGTCGGTCCGTACGAGATTCTTGAAAAGATTGGCGATCGAGCATACCGACTTGCTCTTCCTCATTCTCTATCTGGGATACATGACGTGTTTCATGTATCGATGTTGCGTAGATATATGCCAGATATTTCTCATGTCATTCAGCCTGACGAAGCTGAGTTGGATCAGACTTTGAGTTATGTTGAGCAACCGATACAGATTCTTGACCGGAAAGAGAAACAGCTCAGAACAAAGACTATTCCGCTCGTGAAAGTTCAATGGAGTCATCATGGCATCGAGGAAGCGACTTGGAGACAGAAGCAGATATGAAACAGCGATATCCCGAGTTATTTCCATGATTTAAGTATTTATTCAGCTTTGATTATATTGCATCTTGTATATGATTTGATAGATTGCCTGCGATTTCGATGGCGAAATCATTTTTAGAGGGGGAGAAATGTAAGGCTTGAGATTTATTAGTCTTCATTGATGTGAGACTCGAAAGATATGAGTATGCATGTCATGAGATGAGAGTATGAAATTGTGGCAAGAAATGAAGACCGCTGTGGGGACCCGGGCTCTAATTCAGTTCTTTTCGGGATTAATCAGATCATTGTTCAAAAATACGGGTCAAAATTTTGCTTTTAACATTAAATCAAATGTATAATTAAAGCAAGAGGTCTCTATATTATTCAACAAACATAATATACAAACATGTCTTGTTCCCATTCATATCCAACAAACCAGTATTTAAATACAGTACATGTCAAAAGTACAAACTACTAGTTCATCTGCTATGCACGTGATCACCACGCTATATCCATCTCTCATCTCTCTCTGGACCCAGATCCTGTCCCACCTGTCGTTTTGCACACATACAGACACAACAACAGCCGGAAACTCCGGTGAGAACAAATCCCAGTATAAAACATGGTATAGATGCATAGACAAAATATAAATCATGAAACATACTATAATGAATAAAATCAAAGCTAATAGGTTCCATAGTCTATGAAACCAAATCAATATAAGCATGCCATTCAAATCAAATCGTGTCTTGACTCAACTCGACTCTAACTCTAGGGATCCCGGTGTGAATAAGACGTCACTATCTGTCACCTACCCTCCCAATCGGGGTAACTGTACGTCTTATTCCTATACTTCGGCCCTGTCTGTATCGAGTGTCTACAATCGGAGGAAGTCTGCTCCTATGCGTCAATACCACCGGACGTCTAGTTTGGCAATTCTGCCAAAGACTCTCCTATCTCAAATGCTTGAATATAAATTTATAAACAATACATCATCATATCAAGAGATTTGAATATAAATCTATAAACAAATCAAAATCATATCAAAATATAAACAACAATTATAGTATGTGATTTTGTTGGGAAACTCAAATTGAATATCATTTGAGTTATATCTCCCCAAAGTCACATGAATTATACCTTCTTTGTCGTACAATCGTCGTCGTAGTCGAAGTCTTGTTCTCAAAGTTACCAATACAAATCTAAAATGGCAGAATCAATGTGTATTCTATCAAACTTCTACTCAATTCATGTGGAGACCCGGGCTCTAATTCTTTTTCTTGGGATTAAATAGATTGTTATTAAAAACGTGGGTCAAATTTTTGCTTTTTACAATAAATCAAATGTAACTAAACAAACATAATTCTTAGTTTAACTTACAATATAAACATGAAGTACAAGTCTTGTTCTTACAACTAGTGTTCAATACCATCTATAAACAAACGGTAGTACAAGTCTAACAAAAGAACCACTAGTCCTCTGCTGCGCCCGAGATCACCACGCTATCACGATCATCTCTGTCTCGACCCAGATCCTGCCCCACCTGTTGTTATGCACACATACAGACATAACAACAGCCGGAAAACCGGTGAGAACAAATCCCAGTATAAACATGTAACATGCATATAAACAATCAAACATGAAACATGCTGATATGAATGTCATTCATATAAAATCATACAATGTGAATCAAATCATGTCTAGACTCGACTCGACTAGAACTCTAGGGATCCCGTTGTGAATAAGACGTCACTGGCTGTCACCTACACTACCAATCGAGGTGCTGTACGTATTATTCCTAGACTTCGGCCTGATCTGTATCCGCGTCTACAATAGGGGCGGTGATCTTCCCCTAAGCTGAGATATCGCCGAACATCTAGTAGTCTGCCTGATCTCCAGACTGCCCTATCTTAATGCATGAATACAAAATCTGTAAACAAGCATAATGCAATGCTACACGATCTGTAAACAAAGCATAGCAAGATCTGCATACAAATTCTATAAACAAATCTATAACAATCATAATCATATCAAGGTATGAACAATAAAACAAGTATGTGATTTTGGTTGGGAAACTCAAATGTGATCTCATTTGAGTCGTGATTCCCCAAACAAAACATGTACTATACCTTTCGTCGTAGAATCGCTGTCACGGTCGTCAATACGAATCTGAAATAGAAATGTGGATACGCACTCTATCAATTTCTAATCTAAATCAACACATAACCAAGTCACTACGTGATCTCAATACAATTTGACGGCATAACGACGTAATTCTCGATACCGGTCAATCCAAATCTCAACAAATATCCACACTATCTCATTTTCAGTCATAATCTAATACAATATCCATCCAAAACACAATAATTCTGCCCCAATAATTCATAAACCATACTGAAATTCATAGGAAATGTATATGATATCATTTCTTTGATCCGTTTACAAATATATCATGCTCAATACGTCAAGAACACAATATAACTAGCATACTCTCATTTCCTTAACATCTGAATTTCGAAACTTACTGGAATCGAATAAAACTTACATCACTTTGTAGATAATGAAGAGAGAAGCTCAAAACCAAAGTCGGATTTGAATTTGGATGAGTAAATCTTCTAAAATCACAATTACAAGTGAAAGGAAACTTGAAAGCCTTTCTTCCTCAGAAATTCTCGATTCTTGCTACTGAAATGAGAAGGAATCGTGGCAAATTTGTATATATACCTTGCATGTTTTCGTACACATGGCAATCCATTTGGACTACACGTCTCGCGCATATGCGCGGCATTACTCGCGCATATGCGCCGAACCTACTGTCTCGGCAGATTTAGCACTCGCGCATATGCGCCACTAAACTTGCGCATATGCGCCAATGGTTCTGGACGCTCCGCGCATATGCGCCACTACTCTCGCGCATATGCGCCAAGGCTGTTGTACATGTCGCGCATATACGCCACTCTTTCCGCGCATATGCGCCAATGCTACTGGAATTCTCATGCATATGCGCGCATTCCTTCGCGCATGTGCGCCATAGCTTCGACCTTACTTATTCTTTTGACTATCTTTCACATCTTTATTATACATTTCCCTTTCTTTTCTAGTCCAATGAAATACATCTACAATCATCTTAATTATCAACAAATCCCTCTGATTATGATAACTAAATCTTCGAGCCTTACAATTCAACACATATATAAATTGATAATCAATCTCGATACAATTCGACGGTGCAACGGCATAATCTTGCGATACCGATCAACTCAACAACAACAATCAATAATGCTCATAATGTTCAACTCATAATTAATATCATAACCATGTCCAATTCAGAAAATCTGCATAATCTTCATTCAATACATGATGGAATTTCATAAAAATCATATATCCTATCTGTTCTTCGATCCGGTTGCCAATCTACATATCTTACCATCTCAAGAATCTATCATAAAGCTCAATTCATAATTCTCCCAACACATATATATCAAAAATGTTAGAAATTAATGAAATGTATACCCTTTGACAGCCCTTGATGCAAAGAACAGGAATCTCTACTTAGTTCCCAATTTGAATATGAAACTCTTCCACAATTCAAATCTAGCACAAAGGAAGCTTGAAGGAATCCTGGTCTGGTTTTCGGTCTTCAGCTGCTAAAATGGAAGGAAGTGACTCATGTTCGAAATATATATATATACCATGCCATGTGTCAACTTAATAAGCAAAGGTGGATTTCTCGCATGCAGAACCGCGGGTGCACTCTCTTTCTACCGCGGGTGCGCTAAGCTCTCGGCACCATATTTCATTTTCCACCATTCAACGACCGCGGGTGCGGTGTCTTTTGGACCGCGGGTGCGGTCATGGTTCATACAAAAATTCCTACCCTACTGGCCATCAACCGCGGGTGCGGTGCATTTCTCTGTGCGGGTGCGGTGTGGCTTCGGCATCACCTTCAAAAAATCCAGAATTAATGACCGCGGGTGCAGTATAAAATTGAGTGCGGGTGCGGTCTCTCATCCATGCAATATTTCATCATCCCATCTCACTTAATACCTCTCGTTGCATGTCATGCATACTCATATTATCGAATGTCACGTCAATGAAGACTAATAAATCTAGTGCTTCTCATTACCTGTCATGCATACTCATATCTTCCGAGTATAACATCAATGAAGACTAATAATCTCAATCCTTACAACCGCACCCGCGCTAAGGAAGACACCGCTCCCGCGGTTGATGGACAGAAAGTTGGCCATTTTTACATTAGCCACACCGCACCCGCGGTGCCAGAAAGAACGCACCCACGGTGCTGCTACAGTGGAGTCACCGCACCCGCGGTCCAAGAAGGAGGGCACCCGCGGTAGATGTCCAGTAGGGTACCTTATTTTGACATTATGGTCACCGCACCCGCGGTCCAGATGTACCGCACCTGCGGTCGCCAAATTTGAAAAATGAAAAGTGGTGTCGAGAGCTGAGCGCACCCGCGGTCAAGAGTGAGCGCACCCGCGGTGCTCTGTGCAAGAAATCCACCTTTGTTTCTTATGATGACACATGGCATGGTATATATATATTTCGAACATGAGTCACTTCCTCCCCATTTCAGTAGCTGAGGATCGAGAACAAGATCAGAAATTCCCTAAAAGCTTATTCATGGTATACTTTGAATTGTGAAAGATTCACACAACCAAACTTTAATCTAAACATAGATTTTTGATCCTCTTGACAAGGGCTACAAAAGGATGTAAGTATTACTTCTTTTCAGCATGATTTAAAGTTGAAAGGTTGGAGAAAATCAGATTTGAGTCCTATTTTGTATTCCTATGATTATAGTGAATGTATATTCGCAACCGGATCGATTATCGGATGTCGTATACTATGGTTATAAATTTCAGCATATATTGTGTTTGAGATTATGCAGATTTCAGAAGTTATGCATGCTTGTGATGAAGATTATGAGTTGAGCATTTTGAATATGTTGTTATTGAGTTATCGGTATCGAAAAATCACGTCGTTATGCCGTCGAAATTGTACCGAGATTGATTATTGATTTGTACAAGACTTGCTTTGAGTTTTATTTTGATATGGTACCTCTCAACATTCCCATTTCAGATTTGTATTGGTAGAATTGATATTCGACTTCGAGATCTCGACTTATTCCAACGGCAAGAAAGGTATAATTCATGTGAATTCGGGAGATATGAGTCAAATCAGATTTGATTAAAGTTTCCCAAAATCACATACTAGATTGTTCTTTATGTTTATTTCGATTATGCCTTGTTTATAGATTTATATTCAAGCATTGAGATAGGTGTCATTGACAGACTTGTCGAGCTAGACGTTCGGTGTATCGACGCATAGGAGAAGATTCACTCCGATTGTTGACATTCGATACAGACATGACCGAAGTCTAGGAATAAGACGTACCGTTACCCCGATTGGGAGGGTAGGTGACAGACAGTGACGTCTTATTGTTAGAGTAGGTGCCCGTCGAGCCAAGTGTTGGCCGAGTGTTCACAACGAAACTCTATGTATAAACGATCTTTATTTTAATAATATTTTAAATTATTATTTTGGAACTTCTTTATCTGTATACCCATGCTAGTTGCATAGATAAAGTCCTTGAATATACAAATAGTAGAAAGAATATGAGATGCTCATATGATGGGTATCATGAAACTCATATTTGGAATACTGTATATTCTAAACAGTTCCTAGTCGATTCAGCCACCGCTAAGAAGGATATAGGCCGCTCGAGTTAGAGACTAGTATCTGCGATGTGAGTATCATGTTTCATTGGTAAGGGACATTGTGATGTCCGAACATGCAGATAGGTGCTCCTTGTAAAATGCACTGAACAACCCTCCATAAAGGACTTTCCAAGTGGTTCTCACTTATCGAGTGGAAAAGTCCTAGTTTATTGTTGTACACCATTAGTCCTTATGACCCGGGACAACATTGAGACTCTATGTGCTAGAATTACACTTTGGCTTGTTTACCGACTCTCATGGGGTCATCAGGTGGCAAGGTTGGTGTTCTGTCGAAACATATAGGAGTCGATGCATTGTAGTCTGGGATTCACCGCTTACCTTCGGGTATGGATATCCTATGTGTTTTCATGTGTATGTAGATTGAAATCTCTGATCAGAGTATGGTGGTAATTATGAAAGGGGTTTCATAGATTACACCATCGATGCAACTACGACATGACACATAGTATCGATTCATTGACAACTCTTGATAAACCAATAGTTGTCGAATCGGTCGGGATATATGAGTTGAAGGGACCGTACTGTATGCTAACCATAATTGAATGGTTCTGAAAGCGGACCGGTTACGCATGATCATATACCTCTGATCGAGAATCGGTTCTGATTCAGGCTTGAAATGCTATAAATCAATTCAGATAATACAACAACATATAATAGGGAAAGCAACAAACCATGCTAGCATCTCAAAAGCAAGGAAGATGACTCGATCTACCCCGCTCATTCTATTCTATTTCAATCTACAGAACCTACTGCTCTGATACCACCTGTTGTGGGGACCCGGGCTCTAACTCAATTCTTTTGGGATTTAATTGGATCTTTGTTCGAAAATGTGGGTCAAAAATTTGCTTTTCACATTAATTCAAATGTATAGATAAAGCATAACATGTCGTTAATTGAAATAAACAACATAATGTACATACATGTCTGTTCGTACAAACATTCACTAGTGTTCAAATGACAACTATAAACATAAGTAGTAAAAGTTTCATAAGGAAACACTAGTAATCTGCGATGCCCGAGATCTCCACGCTATCATCATCTCTCATCTAGCTCGTGACCCCGATCCTGCCCCACCTGTTGCCATGCACACATACAGACACGACAACAGCCGGATAACTCCGGTGAGAACATATCCCAGTATAAATCATGGATGCATGCAATGTAATAAATCATGTACAAATGCATAACATAAATCAAGTAACATGAATATACATCTAAACATGTAGTAGAATACAAATCTGTATTCAACAATTCAAATCTTGACTCAACTCTCTTGACTCGACTCTTTTCTAATCTAGGGATCTCGGTGTGAATAAGACGGTCTGTTACCTACCCAACCACTCGGGGCAACGGTACGTCTTATTCCTAGACTTCGGTCAACTCTGTATCGAGGGTCTACACATATAGCAAATCTGCTCCTATGCGTCGATACACCGAAACGTCTAGTTTTGCAAGTCTGCCAATCTCTCCTATCTCAGGACTCGAATATAAATCAATAAACAAGGCATTACATAATCAATGTAATAACAATCTAGTATGTGATTTAGGGAAACTCGTATCAAATCTGAATCGAGTTGTGCAATCCCGTGACCACATGAATTATACCTTTCTTGTCGAATCGTCGGTCGAAGTCTCGAGTTCACAATAGCCAATACAAATCTGAAATGGCATAAACAATGTGCACTTCAATCATATACATCTCAAACAAATCAATATACAAAGCTAACATCGGTTTCAATGCAATTCGACGGCGTAACGGCATAATTCTTCGATACCGATAACTCAAGAATATCATACTCGATCATAATCAACTCATAAACTCATCACACCTCAATACATAGGCTGAAATCTGAACAACCGTAACTTAACACATGCTGAAAATCGAAACAATAGCCTACGGTGTCCGAAAATCGATCCGACAACGAATATATCATGCTCAATATATCACTAACTCATATTTTAACTCAAATCTGAATTCCCCCAACACATACATATCGAGACATGCTGGAAATGAACAATACTTACATCCTTTCGTAGACAACGCTGTAAGGATCGCAAATCTTAACTCGGAACAAAATTCGGATGGCTAAATCATGCAAACTCTCAAGTTGAAAATCAAAAGAAGTGAAAGCTTCCTCCTTGAATTCCCTCGGCTCTCAGAAGATGCAATGCAAGGAAATGAAGACACATAATCTATATTGCATGCAAAGGGACGAGTGTTCATGTTTGTCACATGACACGCATTACCGCGGGTGCGGCAGTGTAAGGGTGCGGGTGCGCTAAGCTCTCGGCAGCCCTATCATTTTCGGAAATTCACGCACCGCGGGTGCGGCGCTTGCACCGCCGCGGTTGCGGTCTCAGCACCGCGGGTGCGGTCTTGCGCGCACCGCGGGTGCGGTGTTACTTCGCAAAATCTCCCAATTTTCTATCATCTACACCGCGGGGGCGGTAGTCTTAACACCGCGGGTGCGATGTGGCTTCGGCCCTGCTGCTCAAAATCTCATAATTCATGCATTCTTATCTATACAAGTCTAACATCCATGCCAATTGACAATTCTCGAGCCTTACATTTCTCCCCCTCTTAGACAAGAGTTCGTCCTCGAACTCACAAGCAATTATTCATGCAGTTATATACAAAATTTTAAAGTCAAATCGGGAAGAAAGACTCACATCATAAGAACAGCTCGGGATGCCTCTGTCTCATTTCAGACTCTGTCTCCCAAGTCGCTTCCTCGATGCCATGACGACTCCATTGAATCTTTACTAACGGAATAATCTTTGTCCTGAGCTTCTTTTCTTTCCGATCAAGAATCTGTATCGGTCTTTCAACATAGCTCAAAGTCTGATCTAACTCAGCTTCGTCAGGTTGAATGATATGAGAACTATCCGGCATGTATCTGCGCAACATCGATACATGAAAAACATCATGTATACCGGACAGTGAAGGAGGAAGAGCAAGTCTGTAAGCTCGATCGCCAATCTTCTCAAGAATCTCATACGGACCAACGTATCTAGGAGACAACTTTCCTCGCTTGCCAAATCTGACAACGCCTCTGAAAAGTGAAATCTTCAAAAATACTCTGTCTCCCTGTTCGAATACTAACGGTCTACGTCTAATATTGGCGTACTTCGCTTGCCTATCCTGTGCCGTCTTCATTTGTTTCTGAATGATCTTCACTTTTTCTGTCATCTCACGAATCATATCAGGCCCTAACTCTGGTACCTCAGAAATATCATCCCAGTACAACGGAGATCTGCACTTCTTTCCGTATAAAGCTTCGAACGGTGCCATCTCTATGCTCGTCTGATAGCTGTTGTTGTATGAAAACTCACACAACGGCAATGAGTCTTGCCAACTAGTACCAAAATCTAGTACTACAGCTCTCAGCATGTCCTCTAAAGTCTGGATAGTCCGCTCTGACTGTCCGTCTGTCTGGGGATGATAAGCAGTGCTCAGGTGTAAAGTCGTACCCAAAGCCTGCTGCAAACTGTGCCAAAAGTGAGAAGTGAATCGTGGATCACGATCTGATACTATCGACTTCGGCACACCGTGCAATCTGACGACCTCTCTGACATACAACTCGGCCATCTGATCGTGTCGATAGGTCATCCTGTACGGAATGAAACAGGCAGATTTGGTCAATCTGTCAATGATGACCCAAATCGAATCACAGCCCCGGGATGATCGAGGTAACTTTGTCACGAAATCCATGGAAATGTGATCCCATTTCCATTCAGGAATAGACAAACTCTGAAGTAAACCTCCGGGCTTCTTTCTCTCTGCCTTCACCTGCTGGCAATTCAGGCACTTAGACACAAATTCTGCAATGTCTGTCTTCATCTGCTTCCACCAGAATTGTGTCTTCAAGTCGTTATACATCTTCCTGCCACCAGGATGAATGCTGAACCGACTACAGTGTGCCTCCGACATGATCTGTCGTCTCAAATCTGAAATCTCTGGCACTACTAAGCGGTTATTCACATACAGAACAGAATCTCTGACCTGATACTCTGAGATATGTCCAGCTCTGACCATATCAATTGATCTCTGAACTCTCGGATCAATTCTCTGCGCTTCTTTGATCCTCAAAATCACATCTGGCTCAATCTGAATCGCAGCAAGTCGCAGCGGTCTACTCTCTGTATCAAATGTCAATCCAGACAAGCAACAATCTTCTACTAAACTCGATACACCTATAGTCGACAAGGACAAAGAACATACCTTTCGACTCAAGGCGTCTGCCGCTGCATTCGACTTTCCTGGATGATACTTGATCTCGCAATCAAAATCTTTCAGCAGATCAAGCCATCGTCGCTGCCTCATGTTCAACTCTGACTGAGAAAAGAGATACTTCAGGCTCTTATGATCGGAATAGATCTCAAATTTCTCGCCATATAGGTAATGACGCCAGATCTTCAAGGCAAAGACGATCGCCGCCAATTCAAGATCATGAATCGGGTAACGAGTCTCGTGCGGTTTCAGCTGTCTAGAGGCGTACGCTATCACGTGCCCTCGCTGCATAAGAACACATCCTAACCCTCTGTGAGATGCGTCACAGTATACAACGAACTCACCTGTACCTGCAGGAATCGTCAAGACAGGCGCACTAGTCAGCCTCTTCTTCAGCTCTACAAAACTGGCTTCACAATCTTCGGACCACACAAATGGCATATTCTTCTGTGTCAACTGGGTGATAGGCTTCGCTATACTGGAGAAATCTCGAATAAAACGACGATAATACCCGGCTAGACCCATGAAACTGCGTATCTCAGGCACAGAAGTCGGTCTTGGCCAACTGATCACAGCCTCAACTTTACTCGGATCTACCGCAATACCATCTCCAGATATAATATGCCCCAAGAAGACAACCTGTCTCAGCCAGAATTCACACTTGGACAGTTTGGCATACAACCGCTCCTGTCGCAAAGTCTTCAGCACAATTCTCAGATGATCTGCATGCTCAGTCAAACTTTTCGAATACACTAAAATGTCGTCAATAAACACAATCACAAATTCATCTAAATATCTCTGAAAAATGCGGTTCATCAAACTCATAAACACCGCTGGTGCATTCGTCAAACCGAAAGGCATAACAACAAACTCGTAATGTCCATACCTGGTTCGGAATGCAGTCTTCGGAATATCAACGTCTCTAACTCGGAGCTGATGATACCCTGATCTCAATTCAATCTTCGAGTATACCGAAGATCCCTGTAACTGATCAAACAGATCGTCGATGCGAGGCAAAGGATATTTGTTCTTCACTGTTGCCTTGTTCAACTGTCTATAATCAATACACAGTCGCATCGAACCATCTTTCTTTCTAACGAAAAGCACCGGAGCACCCCAAGGAGATACACTAGGTCTGATATATCCCTTGGACAAAAGATCCTCCAACTGTGCTTTCAACTCTTTCAGTTCTATCGGTGCCATCCTATACGGAGCTCTCGAAATAGGAACAGAACCAGGCATAAGATTTATGCTGAAATCAACCTCTCGAATCGGAGGCAACCCTGGAATCTCATCAGGAAAAACATCTGCAAACTCGCAAACCACTGGCAGATCTGCCAATGCTGGGCTCGACTTCAGTAGGTCTACTGAATATACGAGAAAGCCCTCTGCTCCTTTCTGAAGCAATCTACTCATAGTCAGAGCAGATACTAAGGGAATCCGAGATCTGGAACCCTTGCCGTAAAATTTCCACTCGTCTGTCATTTCGGGTCTGAATCTGACAATCTTGTGGAAACAATCTACCGTGGCCCTGTACTTGGTCAACATGTCTATGCCAACTATACAGTTAAAATCAACTAAACCAAGTACTACACAATCAAGATCAATCTCATGTCCCTCAAAACTGAAGCATACAGTGCCTAACAGTAGTCACAGATATCAAGCCACTTCCCAACGGAGAAGCTATAGACACTACTGTCGACATTGACTCAACAGGCAATGAATGTCTCAATGCAAAATGTTCAGAGATGAATGTATGTGATGCCCCTGTGTCTATCAACACATATGCAGGATAACCACAAAGGAAACAATTACCTGCAATGACGTCATCTGGCGCCTCCTGCGCCTGCTCCTCTGTCAGGGCAAAGACACGTGCCTGCTGTCTGGGAGGCTGACTCACAGTCTGACTACCTCCTGGTCTCGGCTGTGTCTGTGTGGAGGGTGGCTGAAAGGAGTGTACAGAGGATGCCTGTCTCTCCATCTGTGGCGCTGGTGCTGATGATCCTGTGCTCTGGAATCGTTGTGCACCTCTCTGGGGACAAACTCTGGCGAAATGTCCCTGTTGCCTACAGATGTTACAGCGTCCCAGAACTCCTTGACACTGCTCCGTCGCATGTCGCCCTCCGCATGAACCACAGTATGCGCCACTATACTCTGATCCCTGACCTCTCTGTCGAGATCCACTCGAACTCGATGAACTGCTCCCAGATTTCTTAAACTGTTTGCCCTTAGCCTTCAGAAAATCCTTCTTGCCACTACCACTAGCTCCACTGTCAAAACGAGGAGGAGGTGGTGGAAACTGTACGGTCGTAGACTGTGGCGGTCTCTGCCCCTGAACACCGTAGGAAGCCCCTCGCTGCCTGATCAAGCCAGCCTCGGCTCCCTTCGCTCGGTTCAGTGCCTCTGAAAAAGTACTAGGTCGGCCCGTGTTCACCAAAGTAAAAACATCCGGATTCAATCCGTTGATGAACTGATCGGCCACTGCCTCATCGTTCCCGGCCACATGCGGTGCAAATCGTAGCAATGCAGAAAATTTCGCAACATACTCCTCGATGTTCCACTGTCCCTGCTTCAGATTCGCAAATTCAGCTCCCTTATCTTTCCGGTAGGAAACGGGAAAGAAACGCTGATAGAACTCATCTTTAAAAACTTTCCACGTGATATCAATGCCTCGGTGCTCCAAGGCTCTCTTTGTCGTCAACCACCAGCTCTTTGCAACCTCCTGCATCTGATGCCCTATCAGCTTCACACGTCGCTCATCAGTGTAAGCCAAAGACTCAAACAACATCTCGATATCATCGAGCCAGCTCTCGCACTCTACTGCACTCTCTGTGCCCTTCAGGGTAGGCGGATGGAAAGACTGAAATCTCTTCAATAAAGTCTCCATCGGCGTAGCGGTAACATCCATCTGTGCACCGGATGTGCTACCCTGCTCTGGCTATGGCACTCGTCTAGGCGGCATAAATCTGATTATCAAACTGATTAGCACATAGTCAATATCATCTGTCTCAGCCCTCCTCTGATCATATACCTCTGATCGAGAATCGGTTCTGATTCAGGCTTGAAATGCTATAAATCAATTCAGATAATACAACAACATATAATAGGGAAAGCAACAAACCATGCTAGCATCTCAAAAGCAAGGAAGATGACTCGATCTACCCCGCTCATTCTATTCTATTTCAATCTACAGAACCTACTGCTCTGATACCACCTGTTGTGGGGACCCGGGCTCTAACTCAATTCTTTTGGGATTTAATTGGATCTTTGTTCGAAAATATGGGTCAAAAATTTGCTTTTCACATTAATTCAAATGTATAGATAAAGCATAACATGACGTTAATTGAAATAAACAACATAATGTACATACATGTCTGTTCGTACAAACATTCACTAGTGTTCAAATGACAACTATAAACATAAGTAGTACAAGTTTCATAAGGAAACACTAGTAATCTGCGATGCCCGAGATCTCCACGCTATCATCATCTCTCATCTAGCTCGTGACCCCGATCCTGCCCCACCTGTTGCCATGCACACATACAGACACGACAACAGCCGGATAACTCCGGTGAGAACATATCTCAGTATAAATCATGGATGCATGCAATGTAATAAATCATGTACAAATGCATAACATAAATCAAGTAACATGAATATACATCTAAACATGTAGTAGAATACAAATCTGTATTCAACAATTCAAATCTTGACTCAGCTCTCTTGACTCGACTCTTTTCTAATCTAGGGATCCCGGTGTGAATAAGACGGTCTGTTACCTACCCAACCACTCGGGGCAACGGTACGTCTTATTCCTAGACTTCGGTCAACTCTGTATCGAGGGTCTACACATATAGCAAATCTGCTCCTATGCGTCGATACACCGAAACGTCTAGTTTGGCAGACGTCTTATTCCTAGACTTCGGTCAACTCTGTATCGAGGGTCTACACATATAGCAAATCTGCTCCTATGCGTCGATACACCGAAACGTCTAGTTTTGCAAGTCTGCCAATCTCTCCTATCTCAGGACTCGAATATAAATCAATAAACAAGGCATTACATAATCAATGTAATAACAATCTAGTATGTGATTTAGGGAAACTCGTATCAAATCTGAATCGAGTTGTGCAATCCCGTGACCACATGAATTATACCTTTCTTGTCGAATCGTCGGTCGAAGTCTCGAGTTCACAATAGCCAATACAAATCTGAAATGGCATAAACAATGTGCACTTCAATCATATACATCTCAAACAAATCAATATACAAAGCTAACATCGGTTTCAATGCAATTCGACGGCGTAACGGCATAATTCTTCGATACCGATAACTCAAGAATATCATACTCGATCATAATCAACTCATAAACTCATCACACCTCAATACATAGGCTGAAATCTGAACAACCGTAACTTAACACATGCTGAAAATCGAAACAATAGCCTACGGTGTCCGAAAATCGATCCGACAACGAATATATCATGCTCAATATATCACTAACTCATATTTTAACTCAAATCTGAATTCCCCCAACACATACATATCGAGACATGCTGGAAATGAACAATACTTACATCCTTTCGTAGCCAACGCTGTAAGGATCGCAAATCTTAACTCGGAACAAAATTCGGATGGCTAAATCATGCAAACTCTCAAGTTGAAAATCAAAAGAAGTGAAAGCTTCCTCCTTGAATTCCCTCGGCTCTCAGAAGATGCAATGCAAGGAAATGAAGACACATAATCTATATTGCATGCAAAGGGACGAGTGTTCATGTTTGTCACATGACACGCATTACCGCGGGTGCGGCAGTGTAAGGGTGCGGGTGCGCTAAGCTCTCGGCAGCCCTATCATTTTCGGAAATTCACGCACCGCGGGTGCGGCGCTTGCACCGCCGCGGTTGAGGTCTCAGCACCACGGGTGCGGTCTTGCGCGCACCGCGGGTGCGGTGTTACTTCGCAAAATCTCCCAATTTTCTATCACCTACACCGCGGGGGCGGTAGTCTTAACACCGCGGGTGCGATGTGGCTTCGGCCCTGCTGCTCAAAATCTCATAATTCATGCATTCTTATCTATACAAGTCTAACATCCATGCCAATTGACAATTCTCGAGCCTTACAAACATATTTGAGACTAATTAAACATTACTTGAATTTACCCAAGTCCCACTAGTTAAATAATTATTTTAATTGAGCTCTACAAGACTCAATATTATTTAATTAATTCAACACTTGAATTAATTTAATTATTTGGACTCTACTAGGTCCACTAGTGTCTAATTAATTCAACACTTGAATTAATTTAATTTAGTCCATAATAATGTTTATGAAAATCACAATTTTCAATTACATTATCCACTTGGCCAAATTTTAATTTAGGAACACTTCCATAAATCAAAATTTACATTTCTCTCATAGAAGTCATACTTCTATTTTTCTTTACACTTATAAACACATTTATAAGCCGTTCAACACTTTGAACTATTTTCTCCTTTATAGAAGTCATACTTCTAATTTTACTTTACGCTTATAAACTCCTTTATAAGCCGTTCAACACATTGAACTATTTTACTTCTCATCGGGATTTACAAAGCTAGCACTTGTGTGGCCCTCAATGGTTCATTGATACAACTAGCCGTGGGTTCACATCTCCATGTGATTCGGACTAAACATGTCCTTATATGAGCATACCCCAATTGCTCCATTCTTACTTATCAACTCCTTGATAGTAAGAACGTCAGAACTCAAGTCTGATAGTACCCAACCAATCACGTTAAACGCCTAGCAACATCGCTTACGTGATTCCCTAGGTATCACATGATAGTGCCTGCAAGAACCATTCAATTATGGTTAGCGTACAGTACGGTCCCTTCAACTCATATATCCCGATCGATTCGACAACCATTGGTTTATCGAGAGTTGTCAATGAATCGATACTATGTGTCATGTCGTAGTTGCATCAATGGTGTAATCTATGAAACCCCTTTCATAATTACAACCATACTCTGGCCAGAGATTTCAACCTACATACACATGATAACACATAGGATATCCATACCCGAAGGTAAGCGGTGAATCCCCGACTACAATGCATCGACTCCTATGTGTTTCGACAGAACACCCAACCTTGCCACCTGATGACCCCATGAGAGTCGGTAAACAAGTCAAAGTGTAATTCTAGCACATAGAGTCTCAATGTTGTCCCGGGTCATAAGGACTAATTCTGTACAACCATAAACCAGGACTTTTCCACTCGATAAGTGAGAACCACTTGGAAAGTCCTTTTATGGAGGGTTGTTCAGTACACTCTACAAGGAGCACCTATCTGCATGTTCGGACATCACAATGTCCCCTACCAATGAAACATGGTACACACATCGCAGATACTAGTCTCTAACTCGAGCGGCCTATATCCTTCTTAGTGGCGGCTGAATCGACTAGGAACCGTTTAGAATATACAGTATTACAAATATGAGTTTCATGATACTCATCATATGAGCATCTCATATTCTTTCTACTATTTGTATATTCAAGGGCTTTATCTATGCAACTAGCATGGGTATACAGATAAAGATTTGCCAAAATAATAATTTCAAATATTATTAAAATAAAGATTGCTTATACATAGAGTTTCATTGTGAACACTCGGCCAACACTTGGCTCGACGGACACCTACTCTAACAGGTTCTTGCAGGCACTATCATTTGATACCTAGGGAATCATGTAAGCGATGTTGCTAGGCATTTAACATGGTTGGTTGGGTACTATCAGACTTGAGTTCTGACGTTCTTGTTACCAAGGGGTTGATAAGTAAGAATGGAGCAATTGGGGTATGCTCATATAAGGACATGTTTAGTCCGAATCACATGGAGATGTGAACCCACGGCTAGTTGTATCAATGAACCATTGAGGGCCACACAAGTACTGGCTTTCTAGATCCCGTTGAGAAGTAAAATTGTTCAATATGTTGAACGGCTTGTAAATGAGTTTATAAGCATAAATAAAATAGAAGTATGACTTCTATGAGAGAAATATGACTTTTAATTTATGGAAGTGTTCCTAGATTAAAAGTTGACCAAATAAATAATGTATTTGAAAATTGTGATTTTCATAAACATTATTATGGACTAAATTAAATTAATTCAAGTGTTGAATTAATTAAACACTAGTGGACCTAGTAGAGTTCAAATAATTAAATTAATTCAAGTGTTGAATTAATTAAATCATATTGGGTCTTGTAGAGCCCAATATTAAAATAATTATTCAACTAGTGACTTGAGTAAATTCAAGTAATGTTTAATTAGTCTCAAATATGTTTGAGATAATTAAAAATAAGTCCATGGATTTTTAATTGTTAAAAATCAAATAAGACTTGCATGCATGGGAGGTGAAGAGTTGGTAGACAACTTTCTCAATGTTCAAGACATGTGTCACACATGCCAACAACACCTTTTTACACTACCAAGGCTAGTCTCCCTTCCCCCCATTCAAGACTTGAGATGGCCGAAACATACACATAATATTCTCCAAGTTTTCTCTCAATTTTCTTCTTCAAGAGTTGAGGAAAGAAAACACTTCTCAAAGAAAAATGCTCTAATTCTTTCTAGTGCAAAATTAGAGTGGATCTAGCTTGTTGGTGGTGGGCTTAATATTTGAGCAAGGCGGGCTCAAAGGGAAGCTTGTAGAAGGCAACCTTTCAAGAGCCAAGTTATTTACATCTTGGTTGGAGCCATCATCAACCTCAAGAGGTTGATAGGTAACGATTTCTCAACACACTATGTATGACATTTTTGTGTTTTTGTATATGATACACCTAGTACTAGAGGTGGCCGAAATTTCCATGTGTTTTTCGAAAATTTTGTTGCTTCCGTTGCGTTTTCGGTCACCTAAAATCGATCCCTTTCAAGTGGTATCAAGAGCTAAGGGTACTAGTTTTTGTGTAGCATATACATAATATTATATTGAGGGCGATTTCTAACCGATTGAGATGAAAATTTGCAACAAATATCAAGGCTTTTGTGGGGATATTTCGGGCAGCATGTTGCTGCCCGAACCCCCCCTCCTTTAAAAAAATAAAAAAAAATTTTGTTGCCGGAATCCGGCGACGGAGCTCCGGCGACGGCGATGACGACTAGGGTTTCCAAAAGTGTTTTCGATTATCAAAGTGTCATGGGCCTTGAGTTGTTGGGCCATGAGATGGCTAACATATTTGTGAATTTTAAATGGGCCAAAATGTTTTTGATGAAAAATAAGTTTTTGGGCCCTTAAGTTTAAAATTACAAAAGTTGCAAATATTTTCTCATGAAATAAATATTTTAAGTTGGACTTTAAATATTTATAGTAAATGGTGATTTACAAGAAATTCGGTTATAAATAAATTAATTGGAAAGTAGACAAAGGTGTTTGTATACTTTGTTAATTTAGTTTATAATCGTGGCGGTTAGTGATTGGATCAAGATATATAATATTGGATCAATTAATTATTGTGATAATTAATTGATGGTGTATGATATGTGATATTATGCATGAAGGATGATCAAAAGCCCAAGCCCAATTTGCTAGGTGTATGCTAGGATATTTTGTGTTGAATGATTGTAATAATTATCAATTTATAAAGTGAGCTTGGTTTATGGCTCGTTCCCACCCCATGAGATGTATCCCTATTTGCCATGGATATTTATTTGTAAATATTAGTATAGTGGATGATCAAGATTGGAAGATGGTGGCCATGATGATTATGAAGATCGAAGACATGTATGTAATGCCCGAGATTTTATTACTGTAATCAGAAATTAATCTGAAATGATTTATTGATTAATTGAGATACTTATAGACGGAACCGATTAGACCGGGAGAGTCAAGAAAAGTATTGACAAAAGGTACCAATACAAGTCCCCGCGCACATGCACGACTTGAATGCGCGCACATGCGCGGAACGTCCAGTAGCATTGGCGCATATGCGCGACGTAAATGGCGCACATGCGCCGGAGGGGCAGTAGGTACGGCGCATATGCGCGAGAAAAGTGGTGCATATGCGCGAGAAGTCAAAGCGCTAGTTTGCATAACTGGCGCATATGCGCGACATAAATGGCGCATATGCGCGGGATAGGCAGAATGATTGGCGCATATGCATGGAAGAATTGGTGCATATGCGCGAGAAGACAAATTCTAGTTTTTATAACTGGCGCATATGCGCGACATTGTTCGCGCATATGCGCGAAACGTGCAGAACATGCACAATGCCACTTGCCCTTGTATCATTCAATGTATGTATATATTTATATATATATATATCAACATGCGAAATCCTTCAGAAAAAGGAAGAAACGGAGGGGAAAAGCTTTTAGTCCTTACGTGCGGGAATTTGAACGTTACGCAAAATCCGTCCGTCTGTTTTTGAATCCGAGTACAGTACTGAGTTCCTCTCGACACGAGCTACACAAGGACGTAAGTTTTGTTACGTTTTGAGATGTTTTGAAAATATGATGTTGCTAGAATTGAATATGATTCAGATATGGTGTTTCTGCTACCGTAGACATTATAGAATTGAAGTCAGATTAAAGAACAGACTGTTTCTGTAATTGTTATGATTTTTGAAAGATATTGACTGAGATTCTATATCAGAATTGTGTTAATATTCAGAGTATGAATTATGTTGACACAGATTATGAGTTCCAGTATTATATTTGTGATGTTCAGATTGACGGGGTTATTCAGATTGTATTATTATGCCGACGAAACATCAGTTGATTTAGATTGATCAGATTCAGTATTGATTCAGATCGTATTGTGATATCGATGACATGAATTGAATTGTATCTTGTTCAGATATTGATCAGATTATGTACTGAGTTGAGTATTGATCAGAACAGATTGTGAATTGAGTTATTCATTGATACTATGTATTCGATATTGTCTTTTCAGATTGGATATGGACAGAGTTGAATACAGGTCATCGTTTTCGTCAGACAGGGACGACAAAGGTATAATTCATGTGATATCTGGGAAGACATAACTCAAATCAGATCTCATTTGAGTTTCCCAATAAAATCACATACTTGATTATTGTTTATCGTATGATATGATTATGGTTTGTTTATAGACTTTATATTCAAATCTTTTGAAATGGACATGCTTTGTTTATAGATTTTATTCATTGCATTTGAGATAGGAAAGTTTGACAGATAGTCAGACTTCTAGACGTTGGGTGTATCGTTACGTAGGAGCAGACACCCTCCTATTGTAGATTACTCGATACAGCTCAGACCGAAGTCTAGGAATAAGACGTACAGTCACCCCGATTGGGAGGGTAGGTGACAGCCATTGACGTCTTATTCACACCGGGATCCCTAGAGTTATAGTTGAGTCGAGTCTAGACATGATTTGACTAGAACTGCATGTGTTTAGAGATGTGGTTTCATAGACTATGAAACCCACGTTTATTGTTTTCAGTATGATAGCATGTTTATATGATGTGATTTGAATTGCATGTTTACCTGATTGGAGCTGCATGCTTATTTTGATTTGATTTCATAGATTATGAAATCTATTATATTTAATTTTATTCATGATAGAACGTCTCATGATTTACTTTGTGTATATACATGCTTACCATGTCTTATACTGGGATTTATTCTCACCGGAGTTATCCGGCTGTTGTCTTGTTTTGTATGTGTGCATGACAACAGGTGGGGCAGGATCAGGGTCCAGAAGATGAGAAAGAGGCTGGACTAGATAGCGTGGTGATTCCGGACTTACTGTAGACTTGTTTTATTACTTGAACTTAGTAACTAAACCTTAGACTGAGGTTGTACAGTATTGTACTTTTCTACTGAATTGTAGTTGTTATACAGAGATGTATATTATTTAGATTCCATTACCTTCTGCACTTATATTTTAAAAGAAAAATTTTTAGACCCTGTTTATCAGAACTGATAATTAAATCCCAACGATGATTAAGAAGATGATTAGCGTCCGGGTCCCCACAACAGGTGGTATCAGAGCGATAGATCCTTTAGATTGAGATAGTCAGAACTGATAGATCTTTTAGACTGAGATAGTAGAGAATGAGCGGGGTAGATTGAATTGTCTTCCTTGCATGTGATTGCTAGCATGAGATTTATGTCAATGTTGACTTGCATGATGTGTGCTAGCATGATTTACTGCTTTCCCTATTACATGTTGTTTGTTATCTGAGTTGATTGCAGCATGTAATTACTAAGCCTGAATCAGAACCGAGTCTGGATCAGAGGTATATGATCAGAGGAGGGCTGAGACAGATTGTATAGATTGTGTACTAATCTGTTTGATATTCAGATATACCGCCTCGGAGAATTCCAACAAGAGGTAGTACTTCGACTGAATAGATAGATATATCAGAGAATCAGATAGAAACACAGATGAAGAGGTTTCAGTCGTTTCAACCGCCGATTCTGAAGGGAACTGAGACACCAGCAGATTGTGAGAATTGGCTTGAGGAGACAGAAATGGTATTTGAATTTCTTGGTCTCACAGATGAGGGTAGAGTTAATCTGATTGAGAACCAATTGCAAGAGACTGCAAGAAGATGGTGGTTACTAACCAAAGGAGCTTTAGAACATAGTTGTTCAGTAATATCGTGGAAGATCTTTAAATTTGAATTTTATCAAAGATTCTTCCCTACATCATACAGACAGGACAGAAGTGCAGAGTTTACTAACTTGAGACAGGGTTAGATGAGTATTGATGAGTATTTGACATAGTTCTTCACCTTATTAAGTTTTGCCCCTCTTTTGGCTAGGAATGATGATGCGACATCTAGCCAGTTTATTCAGGGATTGAATCCTGAGATACGTACATTGGTGAATGTGAAGCAATCGGGTAGTTTTGCTGATACATTGAACAGAGCCAAAAGAGCAGAAACGGTTCTGATAGGACAACATGGAGTATCGTATTGATCTTCCAGCATCGAATCCACAACAACTGCCTTCCAGAGTTGAGATTGGCAGCAACAGTGGTAAAAAGAAAGAACCATTGAAGATCGAAAAGAAACAGATTAAGAAGTTAAGAGGTGGACAAAGTAGTTCATCTAGCTCCAGTGTTTCCAGTCCGAGTTATACTGGAGTATACTGCAGAACTTGCGGAGGAAGACATTCCACAGAACACTGCCAAGGAGTACTTAGTAGATGCAATATTTGTGGACAGCCGGGACACTTTGCTAAAGTCTGTCCCCAGAAGCGTTCCCGAAGATTGTAGGGAACAGAGTTCAGTTGAAAACACAGATCTAGAATTCACAACAGGTACTATTCTTTATGATTCTATTGCATATGTATTGATATATACTAATGCATTTGTTAAGAATATCTTTGACTGAGTTGCATGGAGATATGTTGTATCTGTTGAGTTTATATGTACTGTAGTATTGATGTCCTTGCTTGTTGAGGAAGTGTTGATATCAGAGATTTCTGTATATATTGTATACTACAGTAAGATGAAAATGAAATAGAGATAGATTATGATGTACTTGTGTTTTTTGATTTGAACGCATTATTGATATGTATATGCTGAACAAGTACAGACATATTGTAGAATTTTTCCAGAAATGGTAAGAGTCAGACCAGAGATGATTGATCAGTGGAGATACCACGATAAGGATTCTAGATTTGGAATTCCTTTGATATCTGTATTGTATATGACTCGATTATTACAGAAGGGAGCAGATTGCATCCTTATGTATTCAGTAGATCCACTGAAATCGAGTTTATATTGACAGATTGGTCAGTATTATACAAGTTGGCTGATGTTTGCCTAGATAAGATTTCAGAATTGAGTTATATCAGAAAGATAAATTTCAGAAATTGAATGGAGATCAGACATTGATTGTATGTTAGATTCAGTACAGAATGATATTGAATATACAGAATAATACATACCGAATTAAAAGAATTGAATATTTGAAGATTATAGTGAATATTCTGAGAATTAGAATTCTTGTATACAGAAATTGTTTAGATAGGTATTCTGTTTGAAACAGATTGTATTCAGAATAGATGATATCTGATGTTAGTATACCGATTGATTTTGAGACAGTTGATATTGTGATCAGTGACTGATCAGATACCGATATCAGAAAGATCAGAACGTCAGAAAGGTCAGAATTGTCAGAAATTGATATTATATGAGTTGACAGATTATCTGATATGATTGTGTTTTGAACTGCTTGAGAATGATTGCTTCTAGATCAGTATTTTATACAGATTGTATTGTGTGGGGAGCATATTGTATTTGCAGATGATATATATAGCAGTGGATCAGAATGGCATGAAGATCTGATTGATTTGTCAGAATTGATAGTATTGTTAGAATTTACAATCCTATATATTTACTAGATTAGTATAGATTATTGTTATTCTGAATCAGTATTGATACAGATTTTATGAACCGTTGAGAGTATATACAGTTCAGCTTGTATCAGAAATGAATTCAAGAATTTCAGCTGTTCAGAAACGTGATCAGAGTGGTCAGAACAGTATTTCGATAATCAGAGCAGAGTATCGGTCAGAGAAACAGATATGTGATTGTGTGTTTTGTATCAGACTGATTGTGTTATGATATCAGAAGGTTTCAGAGTTGTATAACAGAATTGATATTTATAATCAGAGCCGAATACCAGGTAGGTATTTTCTTTAAATTTTATTATTAACTGATTTGTTTATAACAAATAGTTTGAATCTGAAATTACAGACAGTGTCAGAAATGCATTGTAGTGGATTCAATGTTCATTTTGCTGACTGAGAATGTATGAGATTCGAACAGACAGGTATGATATAGATAGATTAAATCAGTTATAAAAGAATTTGTACTGAAATGTTGGCAGAAATTGTACTGATATGTCTGAATTGCTAACAGAAAAGATAGAAAGATAGAAATCAGAAGATTTATTACAGAATTGTATAATTTTAAATAGAAATGGGAGTACATTTCTATGGTTTTCGTAACGAAATTACCGCAATTTTCTACAGATTGTGATATGATATGATTGTGATTGACAGGTTGTTCAATCTATATCTGTTAGTTTGTACCAGATCACGGACAAACATGACCAAATGACAAAGATCGATGTCAAAGAAATGGTCAGATTAACTAGAAAATAGCCAGAATGTGCTATCCAGATATGAGAAGATATCCAGAAAGCTGCAGTGCTAGATGCTAGCACCAGTGATATGACAGATTGTCACTGTGAGAGTTATGATATGATGGTATTTATCAGTTTACCAGAGGGGTAATGAGATAGGATCTGATACGGTCAGAGATATGACAAAGAATAAAGATAGCTCAGACCAGACAGAATTATTATGCCAACGTCGGATGGTGACGATTGGTATTTGAAGACAAAGATTGAATATATCCGGGAATGAGATAGACAGAAGTGATAACAGCTGATGATGTTGATTTGCTATAAGCTGTGGTTTGGTATATACAGATGTTGTATAACCAGTGTTGTGAGATTGAGATCTCAGAACAGATTCCTTGAGAAGAGTTCTGTTTTGAACTCTTTGTACATTTCTTCTAATATATCTGAATTGATTACTTATGAGTTCGAGGACGAACTCAGATTTAAGAGGGGGAGAAATGTAATGCCCGAGATTTTATTACTGTAATCAGAAATTAATCTGAAATGATTTATTGATTAATTGAGATACTTATAGACGGAACCGATTAGACCGGGAGAGTCAAGAAAAGAATTGACAAAAGGTACCAATACAAGTCCCCGCGCACATGCACGACTTGAATGCGCGCACATGCGCGGAACGTCCAGTAGCATTGGAGCATATGCGCGACGTAAATGGCGCACATGCGCGGGAGGGGCAGTAGGTACGGCGCATATGCGCGAGAAAAGTGGCGCATATGCGCGAGAAGTCAAAGCGCTAGTTTGCATAACTGGCGCATATGCGTGACATAAATGGCGCATATGAAAGCGGACCGGTTACGGTGGCCGGAAGCGCAACGGAAGTCAAAAATTTAACATTTTCAAGCAAGAAATTCGGCCACCTTGTTCTTGTGCAAGATTTACAATAAAAACACATTCATAGAGTGTTTAAGAATTTACCTATCAACCTCACAAGGTTGATGATGGCACCAACTTAGTTGACTAGCAACTAAGCTCTTGAAATGGATGACAATCTACAAGCTCTCCTCCACCTTCAAAATTAGGCCCACCACTAGCAAGGTAAAACCCCTCTTGATTTGCACTAGAAAAATCAAGAGGATTTTTCAATGAGAAGATTTTATTCTCCAAGAAAATGAAGAACAAAAATGGAAGAGAAATGAGAGAGAATTTTCTTCAAAATATCGGCCAAGAGGTAGAATGGGAGTGAGAGGAGTGAAGTCTAGTCTTGGGTGTGTGAAAAGTTGGGAGACAAAGTTGCATGCCTTTTGAATTTTTTAATAAAAAGTAATCCACACCTCTTCACCTCCCAAGCATGCAAACCCTAGCATGTCATGTATATATAATATGGTTTTTAACACATTAAAAACCATGGACTAAATTTTTAATTATCTCAAACACATTTGAGATTAATTAAATACTACTTGAATTTATTCAAGTCCCACTAGTTAAATAATTATTTTAATTGAGCTCTACAAGACTCAATATTATTAAATTAATTCAACACTTGAATTATTTTAATTATTTGGACTCTACTAGGTCCACTAGTGTTTAATTAATTCAACACTTGAATTAATTTAATTTAGTCCACAATAATGTTTATGAAAATCACAATTTTCAACTACATTATTTACTTGGCCAAATTTTAATCTTAGGAATACTTCCATAAATTAAAATTTATATTTCTCTCTTAGAAGTCATACTTCTATTTTTCTTTACGCTTATAAACACATTTATAAGCCGTTCAACACATTGAACTATTTTACTTCTCATCGGGATTTACAAAGCTAATACTTGTGTGGCCCTCAATGGTTCATTGATACAACTAGCCGTGGGTTCACATCTCCATGTGATTCGGACTAAACATGTCCTTATTCGAGCATACCCCAATTGCTCCATTCTTACTTATCAACTCCTTGATAGTAAGAACGTCAGAACTCAAGTCTGACAGTACCCAACCAATCACGTTAAACGCCTAGCAGCATCGCTTACGTGATTCCCTACGTATCACATGATAGTGCCTGCAAGAACCAATCAATTATGGTTAGCGTACAGTACGGTCCCTTCAACTCATATATCCCGACCGATTCGACAACTATTGGTTTATCGAGAGTTGTCAATGAATCGATACTATTTGTCATGTTGTGGTTGCATCGATGGTGTAATCTATGAAACCCCTTTCATAATTATCACCATACTCTGATCAGAGATTTCAACCCACACATACATGAAAAACACATAGGATATCCATACCCATAGGTAAGCGGTGAATCCCCAGCTACAATGCATCGACTCCTATATGTTTCGCCGTAACATCCAACCTTGCCACCTGATTACCCCATATGAGTCGGTAAACAAGTCAAAGTGAAACGCTAGCACATAGAGTCTCAATGTTATCCCGGGTCATAAGGACTAATGGTTTACAACCATAAACTAGGACTTTTTCCACTCGATAAGTGAGAACCACTTGGAAGGTCCTTTATAGAGGGTTGTTCAGTGCACTCTACCAGGAGCACCTATCTGCATGCTCGGACATCACAATGTCCCCTACCAATGAAACATGGTACTCACATCGCAGATACTAGTCTCTAACTCGAGCGGCCTATATCCTTATTAGTGGCGGCTGAATCGACTAGGAACCGTTTAGAATATACAGTATTACAAATATGAGTTTCATGATACTCACCATATGAGCATCTCATATTCTTTCTACTATATGTATATTCAAGGACTTTTTCTATGCAACTCGCATGGGTATAAAGATAAAGATGCGCCAAATTAATAAATTCAAATATTATTAAAATAAAGATCGTTTATACAAAGAGTTTCATCGTGAACAGTCGGCCAACACTTGGCTCGACGTGCACCTACTCTAACATTCTCCCACTTGCACTAGAGCCAACTACCTATATACTTTAGACCCATTGATTCGCGATGCTTCTCGAATGATGGTCCTGGTAAAGGCTTAGTTAGTGGATCAGCAACATTATCTGCGGAGCCGACTTTGTCAATCGTGACATCTCCTCTTTCCACGATCTCTCTGAGGATGTGGTACTTTCTCAATACGTGTTTGGACTTCTGATGAGACCTCGGCTCCTTTGCTTGAGCAATGGCTCCCGTGTTGTCACAAAACACCGGGACAAGAGCAACTCCATTAGGAATGACGCCCCAACTCTTGGGCGAAATTCCTTAACCAAACAGCCTCCTTTGCTGCAGCTGATGCAGCAATGTATTCTGCCTCAGTGGTGGAATCCGCTTGTACTGTCTTGTTTGGAACTCTTCCAAGAGACAGCAGCACCATTGAGCATGAATATGAATCCAGAGGTTGACTTTGAGTCATCAATATCGCTTTGGAAGCTAGAGTCGGTATAGCCTTCCAATTTTAGTTCTCCACCCCCATAGACCAAGAACAATTTATTGGTCCTCCTCAAGTACTTGAGGATGTCTTTCACAGCTTTCCAATGTGGAAGACCAAGGTTCGATTGATATCTACTCACTACACTTTGTGCAAAAGCCACGTCAGGACGTGTAGATATCTTCCCATACATGATGCTACCAATTGCAGATGCATATGGAATGTGTGTCATCGCCGCTATCTCTGCATCAGTCTTGGGAGACATAGACTTGGATAGGGACACGCCATGAAACATTGGTAGATGTCCTCTTTTGGACTCATCTATCCAGAACCGCTTCAGGATGGTATCAATGTATGTAGACTGGGTGAGACCAAGCAATCTTTTTGATCTATCTCTATAGATCTGTATACCCAATACAAAAGATGCTTCACCCAAGTCCTGCATTGAGAACTTACTTGCTAACCATATCTTTGTTGATTGCAACATTCCTACATCATTCCCAATGAGTAGAATGTCATCAACATAAAGAACAAGGAATGTCACAGCACTCCCACTGACCTTCTTATACACACAGAGTTCCTCAGGATTCTTAGTAAAACCAAACTCTTTGATTGTACTATCGAATCTGAGGTTCCAGCTCCTCGATGCCTGCATAAGACCATAAATAGATCTTTGAAGTTTGCATACCATATGCTCACTTCCGATAGATGTAAACCCCTCAGGTTGAGACATGTAAATCTCTTCCTTAATATCCCCATTAAGGAAGGCTGTCTTCACATCCATCTGCCATATCTCATAGTCATACCATGCAGCTATGGCTAGCAATATCCTAATGGACTTGAACATCGCAACTGGAGAAAAGGTTTCCTCATAGTCAACACCTTGCCTTTGAGAATACCCTTTTGCTACCAATCGCGCCTTGAAGGTCAATACCTTCCCATCCGCCCCAAGTTTCCTCTTGTAAATCCATTTACACCCTATGGGAACAGTTCCCTCAGGTGGATCCACAAGATTCCACACTTGGTTCGAATGCATGGAACTCATCTCAGATTCCATTGCTTCAAGCCACTTGGATGAATCGGCATCCGATAACGCTTCCTTGAAGGTCTTTGGATCACATCCAAGATTAGGCTCATCATGGCCCTCTTCAAGAAGCAGACCATACCTCATAGGTGGTCTCGAGATCCTCTCAGATCTCCTAGGAGCTTGTATCTCCTCACTTAGCTCATTGGGTGTGGGTTCTACAACTGTGGGTGTCTCTCGAACCTCTTCGAGTTCTATCATCTCGCCCTTTCTATCCAATAGAAATTCCCTTTCCGAAAAGGTTGCATTCCTAGAAACAAACACCTTTGTTTCTTGGGGATGATAGAAATAATATCCAACGTAATTCCTTGGATATCCCACAAAGTAGCATAAAATGGATCGACTATCCAATTTATCTCCCACTGCCTGCTTCACATAAGCAGGACACCCCCATATTCTAAGATAAGAATACTTGGGAGGCTTACCCATCCATATCTCATATGGAGTCTTGTCAACTGCCTTTGTATGGACATTTTTCAACAACAGTGCCGCTGTTTCAAGCGCATATCCCCAAAAGGATGGCGGCAACTCCGTGAACCCCATCATAGACCGAACCATGTCCATCAAAGTTCGGTTACGACGCTCCGAAACACCATTCAACTGCGGTGTAGCGGGCGGAGTCCACTGCGAGAGAATCCCATTCTCCCTAAGATACTCTTGGAACTCGGCACTCAAGTACTCACCACCTCGACCCGATCGAAGTGTCTTGATGTTTCGTCCCAATTGCTTCTCTACTTGACTTCTGAATTCTTTGAACCTTTCAAAGGCTTCAGACTTGTATTTCATCAAATACACATACCCATACCTCAAAAAGTCATCGGTAAAGGTGATGAAGTAGGAATGTCCATGCTTAGTGGTGATGCTAAGTGGACCGCACACATCGGTATGGATCAAATCCAATAACCCTTTGGCTCGCTCCGCATGGCCCTTAAAGGGAATTTTGGTCATCTTTCCTTTTAGACAGGATTCACAAGTCGTGAGAGCATTAATATCGGACCTATCAAACATGCCAACTCCCACTAGCTTGTTCATCCTTCTTAGGGAAATATGACCTAATCGAGCATGCCATAATTGTGACGAATTAAGAGTATCTTGTTTGCGCTTATTTGTTGTTGTTATCGTTTGGACATTGTTAAGTGGAATATCTTTTAATTTTAAGGTGTAGAGATTGTTTTCAAGTTCACCGGTACCAACTAAACATTCATTCTTGTAAATATTGCAAACACCTTTGCCAAATAAACAAGAAAATCCATCAATATCAAGCATAGGAATGGAAATAATGTTTTTAATCAAGTCTGGTACAAATAAAACATCTCTCAAAACCAACTTAAAATCATTGTTCAAAAGCAAGTAAACATCTCCTACGGCTTTGGCAGCAACTCTTGCTCCATTGCCCATCCTCAAGAAGGTCTCACCCTCTCGGAGCCTCCTACTTCTTCCCATCACCTGCAAATCATTATAGAGATGTGAGCCACAGCCGGTATCCAATACCCAAGAAGTAGAGTTAATCGAGATATTTACTTCAATAAAGAACATACCTTTGCCAGAACCCTTCTGCGCAAGATATTCCCTGCAGTTACGCCTCCAATGTCCAGGCTTCTTGCAGTGATGACAGATGTCAACTGTCTTCTCAGCCTTGGCTGGCGCGGCTGCCACTACGGGACTCGGAGTCTGCCTCTTCAAGGGCACACTCTTCTTGGGGCGCTGGAAAGAACGCTTCTTTCCCTTCCCAGGTGGACCGGTCTTCGTGCTAGATGAAGAGCCCACATAAAGAACCGACTTCTCCTTTTTGATTGTGGACTCAAAGGTCACAAGCATGTTCACCAACTCTTCAAGGCTGGGCTCGAGCTTGTTCATATTGAAATTCACGAGAAAAGGATCGAAAGAGCTAGGCAGTGACAATAGCAACACATCCGTGGTCAACTCCGATGGCAAGATCAAATCCATGCCAACGAGCTTGTCCACGAGCCCAATCAACTTTAGGCCATGCTCATGGACCGAAGCCCCATCTCGCATGCGTAAAGTGATGAGCTCCTTGACTGTGGCATGCCTTAGAGGCCGAGTCTGCTCACCAAAGAGCTCCTTGAGGTGCATATGAATGTCAGCAGCATTCTTAGCATCCTCGAATCGCCTCTGCAGCTCATCGTTCATCGAAGCCTGCATATAACACCTCGCCTTCAAGTCATGGTCGCACCAATCCTTGTAGGTCTGCAATTCCTCAGGAGTGCAGCTAGTCGGAGCCTCAGCAGGGGGCGACTCAGTCAGTGTGTATGCAATTTTCTCCGAGTTCAAGACAATCTTTAGATTTCTTAGCCAAGTGATATTGTGGGGACCCGGACGCTAATCATCTTTGGGAATTAATTATCAATTAAGATAAAACAGGGTCTAAAAATTTTTTCGTTTTAAGATATAACTGCGGAAGGTAATGGAATCTAAATACTATACATGTCTGTATAAAATACATTTCAGTATTAAAGTACAACAAGCTAATTTAAGGTTCAACTACTAAAGTCCAGTAATACAACCAAGTCTACTGTAAGTCCGGAATCACCACGCTAAACTCGTCTTCTCTCATCATCATCTTGACCCCGAACCAGCCCCTCCTGTTGTCATGCACACATACAAAACAAGACAACAGCCGGATAACTCGGGTGAGAAATAAATCCCAGTATAATACATGTGATATTCGGGAAGCATAACTCAAATAAGGTTAATGTGAGTTTCCTAATAAAATCACATACTAGATTATTGTTTATATTGTTACCTGATTATGCTTTGTTTACAGATTGTTATTTATTGCATTTAAGATAGGAAAGTCTTGACAGTCATTGTCAGACTTCTAGACGTTCGGTGTATCTCAACTTAGGAGCAGGTATTACTCCTATTGCCAGCCGTTGATACAGCTCGAACCGAAGTCTAGGAATAAGACGTACAGCACCACGATTGGTTGGGTAGGTGACAGCCAGTGACGTCTTATTCACCCCGGGATCCCTAGAGTTATAGTTGAGTCGAGTCTAGACATGATTTGATTAGGACTGCATGCTCATATGGATGTGGCTCCTAGATCATGGGACCCATCATTATTGCTTTCAGTTATGATAGCATGTTTGTATGATTTAGATTGTTTATATGAATGTTTAGCTAATTTGAAGTGCCTGCTGGTTGTGAGGACCCGGACGCTAATCATTTTCTTAATCGTCATTGGGACTAATTAATCAATTATAAAACAGGGTCTAAATTTTTTTTCCTTCTTAAAAGTGCGGAACGTAGCGAAATCAAACTAATATACATATCAGTATAAAATACAATACAAGTCCTGTACTGAATGTATTCAAACTAAACTAAGGTTTAACAATTAATGTCAAGTATTCAAACCCTATTATACATCATAATCCAAGTCCGTAGTCTCCACTCTATCACGATCTCTCCTCATCTCCTCGACCCTGAACCTGTCCCACCTGTTGTCAAGTACACATACAGACAAGACAACAGCCGGATAAACCGGTGAGAATAACTCCCAGTATAAATCAATGAAACATGCAATCATATAACAAATATAAAGCATGTAATCAGGTATCAACAATATGTAACGAATCTGAAACATAATCAATAACACATTGTCAACTATACTCGTAGCTACATAATTCAGACTAGACTCAATCCTAGTCTAGGGATCCCGGTTCCAGAAGTTGGCATGCGTATATCGACTAGCAGTAATAGAAAAGACTCCAGTTCTATCCACGCCGATATGGTATCGATCAACAGTAATAGAAAAGACTCCAGTTCTATTCACATCGATACGATATCGATTACCAGTAATAGAGGAAGCTATTATTCTATCCACATCAATATAGTACCGATTAACAGTAATAGAAGCAACTCTAATTCTATCCACATCGATATGACATCGATTAACAGTAATAGAAGAGCTACTAATCTATCCACATCGATACAATACTGATTAACAGTAATAGAAAAAGCCACCATCCTATCCACATCGATATCCAAACATCCAGTGACAGTCTTTGGCACATCCGCCAATACACAATCTTATGACATCGTGCAATGTGCCCGTGGTGATCTTACCACTAACGACACTTCTGTCATAAAACTACTCGTCTAATACCTGCTGTCTAAAATCAAGAGAACAAGTATATCAATCAACTCAATGCAAATATCAATGCAATAAAGTAAAGTATGTGATTTAGGGAAACCCAAGTCTAAACCGACTCAAGTCCATATCCCAATACCACATTGACTTATACCTTCCTTTTCTTCGGGTTTTGAAGCTACGATCTCCAGTCCGAATCTTCTTCACCAATTCTGAACAAGCACAATTCGAACTTCACATTATCAATATCAAACTCAACTCAAGACATGAAATTGATTAACTTCATTCTATATCAAATTCGGCGACCTAACTACGCAATTTCGGTATCTCGATAACTCAGACAACACTCTACTAACATCAACAACTCATAATCCACAACAATACCAATCCAAAACACAATAATTCAGAACCATATAATTTCGGCCAACATGCTGAATTTTTCAACAATTGCATACGACATCCGATAACCAATCCGTTTACGGCGTTATGATCTCTAGCTACTCAAGAATACATATCTATAATAAAATCACAATTCCTCCAACATCTAGATTTCGAAACATGCTTGAATTCAATGAAACTTACATCCTCCAGTAGCTCTTGATGAGAGGAGCGCGAAACTATGTTCGGATCAAAAATCGGATGGCCGGATCTTGCAAAATCAATTTTTTTTAAGATACAAGAAAGCTTGGAGGTGTCAACCATGGAGATGTCGGTTTTCATGGCTTGAAATATATGAATTAGATGAAGGCTACACGTTGCCAAGCTTGGCAAGACAAGTGTCCAACCAAAGTTTCCATATTTGCACTTTAGTCCCTCAACTTTCCACTATTTGCAATTTGGCCCTCAAAACTCTTTTTAATTCCATTTCTATCCTAATTAATCACAAAATTTATGGAATTTAATTCATACTTCCAAAATTCGTAAATTAAATAATCTCGGATTAAAATGATATAATATCGGGCCTTACAGATATAGTTAGGTCCGTTTAGAACGTGTTTTTCGAGAATAACCGAAAACGGGTTGCGAATTGATGACATTGTCAAAGATTGTACTGAAAAGTAAAACAGATAAATGTTAATGACTATTTTAAAATATTTAATAAGATATAAAGTTTGGACTTTTACTTTATAAATTATCGCTCCCACTGTTTTGACATTTTCACTACCCTCTAGTGAAAACGGGAAACACTTTCCTCAGAAGGTACGTAAGGTCCAATTAGCGAATTGTGATCCCGAATAATATCAGCCAATCACAATTCCTAAAAGGTAGTTTCCAATTGCATCGCTATGCAACCCTCTACGTATACTTTTATCTCACGTTTGATTAGGACCCAATAATATGACGTCGTTCATCTTTATGTGTCAAGCCTAACCCATCGATATTGAACCTTAATGGACGGTCGCCATGAGTTCCCTCAATAATATGAGCCGAAATCATGGGAGTTCCATGTAGTTCACATCACAATGTCAATGGATGTCACAGCTTTCCGGCACCCAGGGCCCCCTCAATAATATGAGCCGAGCCCCGAGTACGGGTAGCGTTCATCATGCACCCATTGTCGATGGAAGACAAGGAAATTATAAACAAATTTATAATTCCCCTTTTCCTACTTGATATTAATTTTGAATCTTATTCAAAATGAGGGTTTTTAATTTTGAAAGGTCTCATCATTAATTTTATTTTAAAAGCTCGCCATGTTTGATCGTATGTTTGCCGGATTCATGCAACTTTGTTATTATAATAATAATAACGCACATACTCTTTATTTATAACATATCATGCATATATTATAAATAGAAAACAAGACAAGGATGATCAATTGCCCCAATACTAATGGCCCGTGTGAGCTAAACACGGGCCTAGGTCCAATCCTAGGGTAAATGCACGGGATGCAAATGCAACTAAATTATTACATTAGCATCCAATATTACATGTCTTCGATCTTCATAATCACCAAGGCCACCATCTTCCAATTTGATCTTCCACTATTCTAATATTTACAATTAAATATTCATGGTACATAGGGATACATCTCATGGGGTGGGAACGGGCCATAAACCAAGCCCACTTTAAATTGATAATTATTACAATCATACAACACAAATATCCTAGCATACACCTAGCAAATTGGGCTTGGGCTTTTGATCATCCTTCATGCATAATATCACATATCATACACCATCAATTAATTATCACAATAATTAATTGATCCAATATTATATATCTTGATCCAATCACTAACCGCCACAATTATAAATTAAATTAACAAAGTATACAAACTCTTTGTCTACTTTCAAATTAATTTATTTATAATCGAATTTCTTGTAAATCACAATTTACTATAAATAATTAAAGTCCTACTTCAATTATTTATTTTATGAGAAAATATGTGCAACAATTGTAAATTTAAACTTAAGGGCCCAAAAACCATTTTTCACCAAAATATTTTGGCCCATTTAAATTTCACAAATTATGTTGGCCATCCAATGGCCCAACATCTCAAGGCCCATGACACTTGGATTAACCAAAACACCTTTTGGAAACCCTAGCCGTCATCGCCGTCGCCGGAGCTCCGTCGCCGGATTCCGGCGACAAAAAATTTTTTTTTTATTTTAAAAAACTAAAACTTTCGGGCAGCCCGAAGGCTGCCCCATTTGCTGCCCGAAATTCTCGGGCAGCCCGAGATTTCACGGGCAGCAACATGCTGCCCGAAATTTTTTTTTTTTTGTTTTTGCTTCAAAAATTTCGGCCTTCTCATATCCTTGCACCAAAATTTTCTAAAGCGGTTAGAAATCGATCTCAACATAATATTATGCAAATATTACACAAAAACCGTAACCTAAGCTCTGATACCACTTGAAAGCGGACCGGTTACGGTGGCCGGAAGCGCAACGGAAGTCAAAAATTTAACATTTTCAAGCAAGAAATTCGGCCACCTTGTTCTTGTGCAAGATTTACAATAAAAACACATTCATAGAGTGTTTAAGAATTTACCTATCAACCTCACAAGGTTGATGATGGCACCAACTTAGTTGACTAGCAACTAAGCTCTTGAAATGGATGACAATCTACAAGCTCTCCTCCACCTTCAAAATTAGGCCCACCACTAGCAAGGTAAAACCCCTCTTGATTTGCACTAGAAAAATCAAGAGGATTTTTCAATGAGAAGATTTTATTCTCCAAGAAAATGAAGAACAAAAATGGAAGAGAAATGAGAGAGAATTTTCTTCAAAATTTCGGCCAAGAGGTAGAATGGGAGTGAGAGGAGTGAAGTCTAGTCTTGGGTGTGTGAAAAGTTGGGAGACAAAGTTGCATGCCTTTTGAATTTTTTAATAAAAAGTAATCCACACCTCTTCACCTCCCAAGCATGCAAACCCTAGCATGTCATGTATATATAATATGGTTTTTAACACATTAAAAACCATGGACTAAATTTTTAATTATCTCAAACACATTTGAGATTAATTAAATACTACTTGAATTTATTCAAGTCCCACTAGTTAAATAATTATTTTAATTGAGCTCTACAAGACTCAATATTATTAAATTAATTCAACACTTGAATTATTTTAATTATTTGGACTCTACTAGGTCCACTAGTGTTTAATTAATTCAACACTTGAATTAATTTAATTTAGTCCACAATAATGTTTATGAAAATCACAATTTTCAACTACATTATTTACTTGGCCAAATTTTAATCTTAGGAATACTTCCATAAATTAAAATTTATATTTCTCTCTTAGAAGTCATACTTCTATTTTTCTTTACGTTTATAAACACATTTATAAGCCGTTCAACACATTGAACTATTTTACTTCTCATCGGGATTTACAAAGCTAATACTTGTGTGGCCCTCAATGGTTCATTGATACAACTAGCCGTGGGTTCACATCTCCATGTGATTCGGACTAAACATGTCCTTATTCGAGCATACCCCAATTGCTCCATTCTTACTTATCAACTCCTTGATAGTAAGAACGTCAGAACTCAAGTCTGACAGTACCCAACCAATCACGTTAAATGCCTAGCAGCATCGCTTACGTGATTCCCTAGGTATCACATGATAGTGCCTGCAAGAACCAATCAATTATGGTTAGCGTACAGTACGGTCCCTTCAACTCATATATCCCGACCGATTCGACAACTATTGGTTTATCGAGAGTTGTCAATGAATCGATACTATGTGTCATGTTGTGGTTGCATCGATGGTGTAATCTATGAAACCCCTTTCATAATTACCACCATACTCTGATCAGATATTTCAACCCACACATACATGAAAAACACATAGGATATCCATACCCGTAGGTAAGCGGTGAATCCCCGGCTACAATGCATCGACTCCTATATGTTTCGCCGTAACACCCAACCTAGCCACCTGATGACCCCATAAGAGTCGGTAAACAAGTCAAAGTGAAACGCTAGCACATAGAGTCTCAATGTTGTCCCGGGTCATAAGGACTAATGGTGTACAACCATAAACTAGGACTTTTTCCTCTCGATAAGTGAGAACCACTTGGAAGGTCCTTTATAGAGGGTTGTTTAGTGCACTCTACCAGGAGCACCTATCTGCATGCTCGGACATCACAATGTCCCCTACCAATGAAACATGGTACTCACATCGCAGATACTAGTCTCTAACTCGAGCGGCCTATATCCTTCTTAGTGGCAGCTGAATCGACTAGGAACCGTTTAGAATAAACAGTATTATAAATATGAGTTTCATGATACTCACCATATGAGCATCTCATATTCTTTCTACTATATGTATATTCAAGGACTTTATCTATACAACTCGCATGGGTATAAAGATAAAGATGTGCCAAATTAATAAATTCAAATATTATTAAAATAAAGATCGTTTATACAAAGAGTTTCATCGTGAACAGTCGGCCAACACATGGCTCGACGTGCACCTACTCTAACAGCATATGCGCGGGATAGGCAGAATGATTGGCGCATATGCTCGGAATAATTGGCGCATATGCGCGAGAAGACAAATGCTAGTTTTTATAACTTGCGCATATGCGCGACATTGTTCGCGCATATGCGCGAAACGTGCAGAACATGCACAACGTCACTTGCCCTTGTATCATTCAATGTATGTATATATATATATATATCAACATGCGAAATCCTTTAGAAAAAGGAAGAAACGGAGGGGAAAAGCTTTTAGTCCTTACGTGCGGGAATTTGAACGTTACGCAAAATCCGTCCGTCTGTTTTTGAATCCGAGTACAGTACTGAGTTCCTCTCGACACGAGCTACACAAGGACGTAAGTTTTGTTACGTTTTGAGATGTTTTGAAAATATGATGTTGCTAGAATTGAATATGATTCAGATATGGTGTTTCTGCTACCGTAGACATTATAGAATTGAAGTCAGATTAAAGAACAGACTGTTTCTGTAATTGTTATGATTTTTGAAAGATATTGACTGAGATTCTATATCAGAATTGTGTTAATATTCAGAGTATGAATTATGTTGACACAGATTATGAGTTCCAGTATTATATTTGTGATGTTCAGATTGACGGGGTTATTCAGATTGTATTATTATGCCGACGAAACATCAGTTGATTTAGATTGATCAGATTCAGTATTGATTCAGATCGTATTGTGATATCGATGACATGAATTGAATTGTATCTTGTTCAGATATTGATCAGATTATGTACTGAGTTGAGTATTGATCAGAACAGATTGTGAATTGAGTTATTCATTGATACTATGTATTCGATATTGTCTTTTCAGATTGGATATGGACAGAGTTGAATACAGGTCATCGTTTTCGTCAGACAGGGACGACAAAGGTATAATTCATGTGATATCTGGGAAGACATAACTCAAATCAGATCTCATTTGAGTTTCCCAATAAAATCACATACTTGATTATTGTTTATCGTATGATATGCTTATGGTTTGTTTATAGACTTTATATTCAAATCTTTTGAAATGGACATGCTTTGTTTATAGATTTTATTCATTGCATTTGAGATAGGAAAGTTTGACAGATAGTCAGACTTCTAGACGTTCGGTGTATCGTTACGTAGGAGCAGACACCCTCCTATTGTAGATTACTCGATACAGCTCAGACCGAAGTCTAGGAATAAGACGTACAGTCACCCCGATTGGGAGGGTAGGTGACAGCCATTGACGTCTTATTCACACCGGGATCCCTAGAGTTATAGTTGAGTTGAGTCTAGACATGATTTGACTAGAACTGCATGTGTTTAGAGATGTGGTTTCATAGACTATGAAACCCACGTTTATTGCTTTCAGTATGATAGCAAGTTTATATGATGTGATTTGAATTGCATGTTTACCTGATTGGAGCTGCATGCTTATTTTGATTTGATTTCATAGATTATGAAATCTATTATATTTAATTTTATTCATGATAGAACGTCTCATGATTTACTTTGTGTATATACATGCTTACCATGTCTTATACTGGGATTTATTCTCACCGGAGTTATCCGGCTGTTGTCTTGTTTTGTATGTGTGCATGACAACAGGTGGGGCAGGATCAGGGTCCAGAAGATGAGAAAGAGGCTGGACTAGATAGCGTGGTGATTCCGGACTTACTGTAGACTTGTTTTATTACTTGAACTTAGTAACTAAACCTTAGACTGAGGTTGTACAGTATTGTAATTTTCTACCGAATTGTAGTTGTTATACAGAGATGTATATTATTTAGATTCCATTACCTTCCGCACTTATATTTTAAAAGAAAAATTTTTAGACCCTGTTTATCAGAACTGATAATTAAATCCCAACGATGATTAAGAAGACGATTAGCGTCTGGGTCCCCACAATGTAAATATTTGAAGCTTATGTAATAGTTGCATTTGCATCCCGTGCATTTCCCTAGGATTGGACCTAGGCCCATGTTTAGCTCACACGGTCCGTTAGTATTGGGGCGATTGATCATCCTTGTTTTGTTTACTGTTTATAATATATGCACGATATGTTATAAATAATGAGTATGTGCGTTATTATTATGATAATAACAAAGTTGCATGAATCCGGCAAATATACGCTCAAACATGGCGAGTTTTTTAAAATAAAATTAATGATGAGACCTTTCAAAATTAAAAAACCCTCATTTTGAATAAGATTCAAAATTAATATAAAGTCCGAAAAGTGGAATTATAAATTTGTTTATAATTTCCTTGTCTTCCATCGACAATGGGTGCATGATGAACGCTACCCGTACTCGGGGCTCGGTTCATATTATTGGGGGAGCTTTGGGTGCCGGAAAGCTGTGACATCCATTGACATAGTGATGTGAACTACATGAAACTCCCATGATTTCGGCTCATATTATTGAGGGAACTCATGGCGGCCGTCCATTAAGGTTCGATATCGATGGGTTAGGCTTGACACGTAAAGATGAACGACGTCATATTATTGGGTCCTAATCAAACGTGAGACAAAAGTTTACATAGAGGGTTGCATGGCGATGCAATTGGAAACTACCTTTTAGGAATTATGATTGGCTGATATTATTCGGGATCATAATTCGCTAATTGGACCTTACGTACCTACTGAGGAAAGGAGTTTCCCGTTTTCACTAGAGGGTAGTGAAAGATGTCAAAACAGTGGGAGTAAACATTTATAAAGTTAAAGTCCATAATTTATATCTTACTAAATATTTTAAAATAGTCATTAACATTTATCTGTTTACTTTTCAGTACTATTTGACAATGTCTTCAATTCGCAATCCGCTTTCTGCCATACTCGAAAATCATGTGTTAACCGGACCTAAATACCTCATTTGGCTAAGAAATCTGAAAATCGTCTTGAACTCGGAAAAGATTGCATATACACTAAATGAGTCGCCCCATGATAAGGCTCTGACTGACTGCACTCTTGAGGAATTGCAGACCTACAAGGATTGGTGTGACCATGACTTGAAGGCCAAGTGTTATATGCAGGCTTCTATGAATGATGAGCTGCAGAGGCGTTTTGAGGGTGCAAAGAGTGCTGCTGACATTCATTTGCACCTCAAGGAGCTCTTTGGTGAGCAGACTCGGCCTCTTAGGCATGCTACCGTCAAGGAGGTCATCACTTTACGCATGCGAGATGGGGCCTCGGTCCATGAGCATGGCCTAAAGTTGATTGGGATCGTGGACAAGCTCGTTGGCATGGATTTGATCTTGCCTTCGGAGTTGATCACCGATGTGTTGCTGTTGTCACTGCCTAGCTCGTTTGATCTTTTGTGGTGAATTTCAATATGAACAAGATGGAGCCGACCCTTGAGGAGTTGGTGAACATGCTTGTGACCTTTGAGTCCACCATCAAGAAAGAGAAGTCGGTTCTTTATGTGGGTTCTTCATCTGGTACGAAGACCGATCCACGTGGGAAGAGGAAGAAGCGTTCTTTCCAACGTCCCAAGAAGAACGTGCCCTTGAAGAGGCAAGCTCCGAGTCCCGTTGTGGTAGCTACACCAGATAAAGCTAACAAGACTGTTGATATTTGTCATCACTGCAAGAAGCCTGGACATTGGAGGCGTAATTGCAAGGAATATCTTGCCCAGAAGGGTTCTGGAAAGGGTATGTTTTATATTGAAGTAAACATTTCAATTAACTCTACTTCTTGGGTATTGGATACCGGCTGTGGCTCACATCTCTGTAATGATTTGCAGGTGATGGGAAGAAGTAGGAGGCTCAGGGAAGGTGAGACCTTCTTGAGGATGGGCAATGGAGCAAGAGTTGATGCCAAGGACTGTAGGAGATGTTTACTTGCATTTGAACAATGATTTTAAGCTTGTTTTAAGAGATGTTTTGTATGTACCAGACTTGGTGAAAAACATTATTTCCATTTCTATGCTTGATAAAGATGGATTTTCTTGTTTATTTAGCAAAGGTGTTTGCAACATTTACAAGAACGAATGTTAATTGGTATCGGAGAACTTGAAAACGATCTCTACACCTTAAAATTGAAAGATATTCCACTTCACAATGTCCAAGCTGTAACAACAACAAACAAGCGCAAACAAGATACTCTAAATTCGGCACAATTATGGCATGCTCGATTAGGTCATATTTCCCTAAGAAGGATGAACAAGCTAGTGGGAGTGGGCATGTTTAATATGTCTGATATTAATGCTCTCACGACTTGTGAATCCTGTCTAAAAGGAAAGATGACCAAAATTCCCTTTAAGGGCCATGTGGAGCGACCCAAAGGGTTATTGGATTTGATTCATACCGATGTGTGCGGTCCGCTTAGCATCACCACTGAGCATGGACATGCCTAATTCATCACCTTTACCGATGACTTTTCAAGGTATGGGTATGTGTATTTGATGAAATATAAGTCTGAAGCCTTTGAAAGGTTCAAAGAATTCAGAAGTGAAGTAGAGAAACAATTGGGACGAAGCATCAAGACACTTCGATCGGATCGAGGTGGTGAGTACTTGAGTGCTGAGTTCCAAGAGTATCTTAGGGAGAATGGGATATTCTCGCAGTGGACTCCGCCCGCTACACCGCAGTTGAATGGTGTTTCGGAGCGTCGTAACCGGACTTTGATGGACATGGTTCGGTCTATGATGGGGTTCACAGAGTTGCCGCCATCCTTTTGGGGATATGCTCTTGAGACAGCGGCACTGTTGTTGAACAATGTCCATTCAAAGGCAGTTGACAAGACTCCATATGAGATATGGATGGGTAAGCCACCCAAATATTCTTATCTTAGAATATGGGGGTGCCCTGCTTATGTGAAGCAGGTAGTGGGAGATAAATTGGAAAGTCGATCCATTTTATGTTACTTTGTGGGATATCCAAAGAATTCTGTTGGATATTACTTCTATCATCCCCAAGAAACAAAGGTGTTTGTTTCTAGGAATGCAACCTTTTTGGAAAAGGAATTTCTATTGGATAGAAAAGGCGAGATGATAGAACTCGAAGAGGTTCGAGAGACACCCACAATTATAGAACCCACACCCGAAGAGCCAAGAGAGGAGATACGAGCTCCTAGAAGATCCGAGAGAGTCTCGAGACCACCTATGAGGTATGGTCTGCTTCTTGAAGAGGACCATGATGAGCCTAACCTTGGATGTGATCCAAGGACCTTCAAGGAAGCATTATCCGATGCCGATTCATCCAAGTGGCTTGAAGCAATGGAATCTGAGATGAATTCCGTGCATTCGAACCAAGTGTGGAATCTCGTGGATCCACATGAGGGAATTTTTCCCATAGGGTGTAAATGGATTTACAAGAGGAAACTTGGGGCGGATGGGAAGGTATTGACCTTCAAGGCGCGATTGGTGGCAAAAGGATATACTCAAAGACAAAGAGTTGACTTTGAGGAAACCTTTTCTCCAGTTGCAATGTTCAAGTCCATAAGGATTTTGCTAGCCATAGCTGCATGGTATGACTATGAGATATGGCAGATGGATGTTAAGACAGCCTTTCTTAATGGGGATATTAAGGAAGAGATTTACATGTCTCAACCCGAAGGGTTTACATCTGTCAGAAGTGAGCATATGATATGCAAACTTCATAGATCTATTTATGGACTAAAACAGGCATCTAGGAGTTGAAACCTTAGATTCGATAGTACTATCAAAGAGTTTGATTTTACTAAGAATCCTGAGGAACCCTGTGTGTACAAGAAGGTCAGCGGGAGTGCTGTGACATTCCTGGTGCTGTATGTTGATGACATTCTACTCATTGGGAATGATGTAGGAATGTTGCAATCAACTAAGATATGGTTAGCAAGCAAGTTCTCGATGCAAGACTTGGGTGAAGCATCTTTTGTATTGGGTATACAGATCTACAGAGATAGATCAAAAAGATTGCTTGGTCTCACCCAGTCTACATACATTGATACCATCCTGAAGCGGTTCTGGATAGATGAGTCCAAAAGAGGACATCTACCAATGTTTCATGGCGTGTCCCTATCCAAGTCTATGTCTCCCAAGACTGATGCAGAGATAGCGGCGATGACACACATTCCATATGCATCTGCAATTGGTAGCATCATGTATGGGAAGATATCTACACGTCCTGACGTGGCTTTTGCACAAAGTGTAGTGAGTAGATATCAATCGAACCTTGGTCTTCCACATTGGAAAGCTGTGAAAGACATCCTCAAGTACTTGAGGAGGACCAATAAATTGTTCTTGGTCTATGGGGGTGAAGAACTAAAATTGGAAGGCTATACCGACTCTAGCTTCCAAAGCGATATTGATGACTCAAAGTCAACCTCTGGATTCATATTCATGCTCAATGGTGCTGCTGTCTCTTGGAAGAGTTCCAAACAAGACATTACATCAGATTCCACCACTGAGGCAGAATACATTGCTGCATCAGCTGCAGCAAAGGAGGCTGTTTGGTTAAGGAATTTCGCCCAAGAGTTGGGCGTAATTCCTAATGGAGTTGCTCCTGTCCCGGTGTTTTATGACAACACGGGAGCCATTGCTCAAGCAAAGGAGCCGAGGTCTCATCAGAAGTCCAAACACGTATTGAGAAAGTACCACATCCTCAGAGAGATCGTGGAAAGAGGAGATGTCATGATTGACAAAGTCGACTCCGCAGATAATGTTGCTGATCCGCTAACTAAGCCTTTACCTAGACCATTGTTCGAGAAGCATCGCGAATTGATGGGTTTGAAGCATATGGGTAGTTGGCTCTAGTGCAAGTGGGAGATTGTTAGAGTAGGTGTCCGTCGAGCCAAGTGTTGGCCGAGTGTTCACAATGAAACTCTATGTATAAACGATCTTTATTTTAATAATATTTGAAATTATTATTTTGGCACTTCTTTTTCTGTATACCCATGCTAGTTGCATAGATAAAGTCCTTAAATATACAAATAGTAGAAAGAATATGAGATGCTCATATGATTGGTATCATGAAACTCATATTTGGAATACTGTATATTCTAAACAGTTCCTAGTCGATTCAGCCGCCGCTAAGAAGGATATAGGCCGCTCGAGTTAAAAACTAGTATCTGCGATGTGAGTACCATGTTTCATTGGTAAGGGACATTGTGATGTCCGAACATGCAGATAGGTGCTCCTTGTAAAATGCACTGAACAACCCTCCATAAAGGACTTTCCAAGTGGTTCTCACTTATCGAGTGGAAAAGTCCTAGTTTATGGTTGTACACCATTAGTCCTTATGACCCGGGACAACATTGAGACTCTATGCGCTAGAATTACACTTTGGCTTGTTTACCGACTCTCATGGGGTCATCAGGTGGCAAGGTTGGGTGTTCTGTTGAAACATATAGGAGTCGATGCATTGTAGTCGGAGATTCACCGCTTACCTTCGGGTATGGATATCCTATGTGTTCTCATGTGTATGTAGATTGAAATCTCTGATCAGATTATGGTGGTAATTATGAAAGGGGTTTCATAGATTACACCATCGATGCAACTACGACATGACACATAGTATCGATTCATTGACAACTCTCGATAAACCAATGGTTGTCGAATCGGTAGGGATATATGAGTTTAAGGGACCGTACTGTACACTAACCATAATTGAATGGTTCTTGCAGGCACTATCATTTGATACCTAGGGAATTATGTAAGCGATGTTGCTAGGCGTTTAACATGGTTGTTTGGGTACTATCAGAATTGAGTTCTGACGTTCTTGTTATCAAGGGGTTGATAAGTAAGAATGGAGCAATTGGGGTATGTTCATATAAGGACATGTTTAGTCCGAATCACATGGAGATGTGAACCCACGGCTAGTTGTATCAATGAACCATTGAGGGCCACACAAGTACTGGCTTTCTAGATCCCGTTGAGAAGTAAAATTGTTCAATATGTTGAACGGCTTGTAAATGAGTTTATAAGCATAAATAAAATAGAAGTATGACTTCTATAAGAGAAATATGACTTTTAATTTATGGAAGTGTTCCTAGATTAAAAGTTGGCCAAATAAATAATGTATTTGAAAATTGTGATTTTCATAAACATTATTATAGAATAAATTAAATTAATTCAAGTGTTGAATTAATTAAACACTAGTGGACCTAGTAGAGTTCAAATAATTAAATTAATTCAAGTGTTGAATTAATTAAATCATATTGGGTCTTGTAGAACCCAATATTAAAATAATTATTCAACTAGTGACTTGAGTAAATTCAAGAAATGTTTAATTAGTCTCAAATATGTTTGAGATAATTAAAAATAAGTCCATGGATTTTTAATTGTTAAAAATCAAATAAGACTTGCATGCATGGGAGGTGAAGAGTTGAGAGACAACTTTCTCAATGTTCAAGACATGTGTCAGACATGCCAACAACACCTTTTTACACTACCAAGGCTAGTCTCCCTTCCTCCCATTCAAGACTTGAGATGGCCGAAACATACACATAATATTCTTCAAGTTTTCTCTCAATTTTCTTCTTCAAGAGTTGAGGAAAGAAAACACTTCTCAAAGAAAAATGCTCTAATTCTTTCTAGTGCAAAATTAGAGTGGATCTAGCTTGTTGGTGGTGGGCTTAATATTTGATCAAGGCGGGCTCAAAGGGAAGCTTGTAGAAGGTCAACCTTTTAAGAGCCAAGTTGTTTACATCTTGGTTGGAGCCATCATCAACCTCAAGAGGTTGATAGGTAACGATTTCTCAACACACTATGTATGAAATTTTTGTGTTTTTGTATATGCTACACCTAGTACTAGAGGTGGCCAAAATTTCCATGTGTTTTTCGAAAATTTTGTTGCTTCCGTTGCTTTTCAGTCGCCTAAAATCGATCCCTTTCACTTATTCACACTGGGATCCCTATAGTAGAGTCGAGTCGAGTTAAGACATGATTTGATTTGAGTTGCTTGATTTCATTGATCTTGTTCCTAGATTGAGGAACATATTGTTACTGTTTATATTCATGATAATAGCATGTTCATGATTTATGATTTTTCATATGCATGTATACCATATTTTATACTGAGATTTGTTCTCACCGAAGTTTCCGGCTGTTGTTATGTCTGTATGTGTGCATAACAACAGGTGGGGCAGGATCAGGGTCGCGACAGAGATGAGAGATGGACATAGCGTGGTGATCACGGGCGTAGCAGATGAACTAGTAGTTTATACATTTGATCTGTAATGTATTTAATTACTGGTTTGTAGAATATGGATGAAACAAGATATTACGCCTTAAACGCATACAAATCTCGAGGATGAGATTAATGTTTTTAATGCTGTAACATATCCCAAAGTTTTTGTTTTGATGATACCAAAACTTGGCTAAAAATGTACTAATGTTTTATATTGAGGCATGCAGGAAATTAAGATCAAGGTTACGTTCGGAAGCTCCGAAATTTGGTTCTGACGTTCCGAAATTGTGCCAATCAGAAGCAAAATAGAAGCTGTTCGGAAGCTGCGAGGAGCAAGTTCGGACGTTCCGAAGAATGGATCGGACGTTCCGAACACAAGCAATCAAATCGCTTCAATCCGGAGATAATTTGATCTGACTGTTGATTGAGTAGATTTCGGACGCTACGATGGACATGATCGGAAGCTACGAAGTGTTGAAGATTTCAAATCTCCGGAACGCGGGAATGTTCGGACGATACGAACTGGAGTTCGGACCTTCCGAAGTTGTTCATACACTGTCTGAAAGAATTGTTCGGAAGAAACGAAGTTTGATCGGTCCCTCCGAAGCATATGTTCGGACCCTACGAAGTCAAGAACGGAAGATCCGAAGTCATTCCAGAAATTACGCAAATTGATCGGAAGTTCCGAAGCATAAACAGAAGATCCGAACCTTGGCGTCCAAGACTAGTATAAATAGGCCTTTGAGGATGCATTCTCAATCATCCCACTCCATTCTCTCTTGTCTCTTACAAAGCTTTCTACTATCTCTTGTGTGCGTTGATTAAAAGAGTTGTAATATCAAAAGAGTAGTAGAAAAAGAGTGAAAGTAATACTCTCGAGTGGGTTGTAAAGTTCGTGGCTATCCTTGGAGCCCTCAAGGCCAAGTAGACGCATCGAGGCGTGGTTGTAAAAGCTAGCTTGGAGCTCCTAAAGCCAAGTCGTTATAGTGATACCTCGATCCTCATCGAGAAGGGGAGACGTAGACGATTCTTCGTCGAACTTCCATAAACATCTCTATCCCTCTTTACTTTACGCATTTACTTTATTGCATTTAAATTACGCATTTATTTTACGCACTTACTTTACGCATTCATTTATCGTACTTATTTGTGATTGTCCCTCAAGTCTTCCGCTTGCAATTTTTGCAAACTCGTTTTAAAAACGCTAAAGGGCCTTAAACAACCTATTCACCCCCCCCCCCCCCCCTTAGGTTCTTCAAGTGGTATCAGAGCCAAGTTTTTCAAAATCTTTTAAAAATGGCCAATCTAGCAAGCGAGTATGCCCAAGGACAATCCACAAATCGTCCCCCTCTTTTCAATGGTACTAATTACGGATATTGGAAGAATAGAATATCTCTATACATCCAATCCGTCGATTACGACCTTTGGAAAATAACGGTGAAAGGTCCCTATATCCCCATGAAAACGGTGGATGATAAGGAAATTCCTAAGGGAATGGATGACCTCACCAAGGACGATATGAAACTTATCTCTCAAAATGCTAAAGCTATGAATATTCTTCATTGTTCCCTAGATATGAATGAATACAACCGAATCTCGGCTTGCACCTCCGCCAAAGAGATTTGGGACAAATTGGAGATTTGCCACGAGGGAACCAATCAAGTCAAAGAAACGAAGATAGATCTTCTCCAACTCAAGTACGAGACCTTTGAGATGGAACCCAAGGAGGATATCGACACCATGTTCCGGCGGCTCACCCAAATCATCAATGAGCTTGCCCAACTTGGTGAGAACTACCCAACTAAACAAGTGTGGAGGAGAGCCCTTCGAGCACTACCGACGGAATGGGATGCAAAGCGCACGGCTATCATTGAATCCAACAAGGGAGATGTGGCATCCTACGACCTTGATCAACTTCATGGGACACTAAAGACCCATGAACTTGAAGTATCTACCCGGAAGGAGACAAAGAAAGATGACGACAAAGTAAAGGCGAAAGGGATCGCCTTGACCAGTCAACTTGAAGATAGCGACGATGAAGAAATGGCACTCCTCACTAGAAAGTTCAAAAGATTCATGCGGAGTTCCAACTTCAACAAGAAGGACAAAAAGATTGAGAAGGAAGTGACCTGCTACAACTGTCAACAAAAGGGTCACTATGCAAACGAGTGTCCCTCCAAGAAGAAGGCCGACAAAGACAAGAAGAAGGCCCTTCTAGCCACGTGGAGCGACAGCGACAACGAAGAGGAGTCTACCCTATGCTTCATGGCAAAGGAAGATCATCTGACCGACTCGGATGACGACGAGGTACCCTCTTACGATGAATTACTCTCCGCTTACACTAGTATGTACAATAAGGCTAAGTCACTTAAAAATGAGAATAAGCAACTTAAAACTGAACTAGAAGCTAGGATGCATGACAACACTAGGCTCAAGACAAACCTAAGAGACTTAGAGAAAGCCTTCAACAAGTTAAATGTGAGTAGCGGTAAACTAGAAAACCTCTTGAGCATGCAAAGGTGTAACTTCGACAAAGGAGGTCTAGGATATGAAAAGAAATCAGTCAACTTCGCTAGTCTTATCGCAAAGGCAAAACTAAGAACACCACCAACATGCACTTACTGTTGTAAGATAGGCCACATAAGACCTAAATGCAAGAAACTTAGACACCAACACAATAAGAATAGTTATTGAAAATAGATCCCCAAATCCCCAACTACTACTAACCTCAAAGGACCCAAAGAAACGGGTACCAACTATCAAACTGTATCTCAATCTTGTAGGGACAAAGGGGAGACAAGTCATCGAGCACTTGGTATCTTGACAGTGGATGCTCTCGACACATGACGGGAGAAAAGAAGCTGCTACAATCCATTCGACCAAAAGAAAGGGATCGGTGACCTTTGGAGACAACAGCAAAGGGATCATAGAAGGCATCGGCTCAATAGGTATATCTAACTCTACTATTATTGATTATGTACTTTTTGTGAAAGGACTTAAACATAACCTCCTAAGCATTAGTCAATTGTGCGATAGGGGTTATGAAGTCAAATTCACACCACACGATTGCACTGTATCACTCACAACTGACAAATCCATTAGTTTCAAAGGTTATAGAAGTGAAAATGTTTACAAGGTCGATTTAAAGATTTCATCTTTTTCAAAAATAAAAAGCCTTGTAACATTAAATGTTGATGACAACATTCTTTGGCATAGAAGACTTGGTCATGTTGGGATGAGCACCATAGAAAAACTTTTAAAACTTGACCTAGTTTCCGGAATGCCAAAGCTGAATTTAAAATTAGATTCTTTTTGTGATGCTTGTCAACTTGGTAAACACACAAAGGAATCTTTCAAAAATAAAAATTTTGTATCCACTTCTATGCCCCTTGAATTACTTCACCTAGATTTATGTAGCCCCTCGAGGACAACTAGTCTAGGAGGTAATTCCTATGCTTTTGTCATTGTGGATGATTTTTCACGTTTTACTTGGACATTGTTTTTAGCCCATAAAAGTGATGCCTTTGATCATTTCAAAATTTTTGTCAAGAAGGTTGAAAATGAGAAAAATCTTTTGATCAAACAAATCCGTAGTGACCACGGAACGGAATTTCAAAATGAAAATTTTTCATTTTTTTGTCAAAACAAAGGCATTGGTCACAACTTTTCTTGTCCTAGAACTCCTCAACAAAACGGTGTCGTTGAGAGGAAGAATAGGACCCTAGTAGAGATTGCAAGGACCATGCTATGTGAGCATTCTCTACCAAAATATTTTTGGGCTGAAGCGATGAGTTCTGCTTGTTACATCATCAATCGCGTATCAATAAGGCCAATTCTCAAGAAAACTCCATACGAACTATGGAGAGGGAGAAAGCCTAACATTTCTTACTTCCACGCTTTTGGATCAAAATGCTTCATCCACAACAATGGTAAGGACAACCTGGGTAAGTTCGATGCTAAATCGGACAAAGGTATCTTTCTTGGTTACTCTACTTCTAGCAAAGCATATAGAGTCTTTAATAAACGCACTTTACTAGTTGAAGAATCTATTCATGTCATATTTGATGAAACTAACCCTTGCTTGCCTAGACCTGTTGTTTCTGATGATGATGATATAGATATCCTTGACGAAGAGTTGGAGTCCACAAGCCTAGATGATGTTCCTAAAGATCAAGAGGACGCATCTCTTCCGAAGGAGTGGACTACGCACAAGGATCATCCCATGGACCTCATCATTGGTAGCCCATCGAAGAGAGTATCTACTCGCTCTTCTAATATGTGCAATTATCTTGCTTTTCTTTCTCACATAGAGCCTAAGAACATAGAAGAAGCTTTACTTGATGATTCTTGGATTATTGCTATGCAAGATGAACTAAATGAATTTAGAAGGAATAAAGTTTGGAATCTTGTACCTAGACCCACTGATAGACCTGTCATAGGAACTAAATGGGTATTTAGGAACAAGTTAGATGAGCATGGTACAATCACTAGAAATAAAGCTAGGCTAGTAGCTAAGGATATAGTCAAGAAGAGGGAATTGATTATGATGAAACTTATGCCCCTATTGCTAGACTAGAATCCATTCGCATGCTACTTGCTTTTGCTTGCTCTAGAGACTTTAAATTGTTTCAAATGGATGTTAAAAGTGCTTTTCTTAATGGTGATTTGAAAGAAGAAGTGTATGTTGAGCAACCTGTTGGTTTTGAAGATGTGCACTTATCTGATTATGTGTATAAACTTGATAAGGCTTTGTATGGTTTGAAACAAGCTCCTAGAGCTTGGTATGAGAAATTGTCTACTTTCTTGCTGTCTAATGGTTTTTGTAGGGGTAAAGTTGATATTACCTTGTTTACCTTGACTAAAGATAATGATTTGCTGATAGTACAAATATATGTAGATGATATTATATTTGGTGCTACTAATGAACACTTGTGTAGAGATTTTTCTAAGCTTATGCAGGATCACTTTGAGATGAGCATGATGGGCGAGCTCAACTACTTCCTTGGTCTCCAAATCAAGCAATGCAAGGATGGTTTCTTTGTCAACCAAGGGAAGTACATCAAGGAGATGCTCAAAAAGTTTGGGATGGAGTCTTCCAAAGCCTCATCCACACCTATGAGCACGACAGTCAGACTCGACAAAGATGAGGGAGGTAAACCTGTTGACCAAAAGTTATTTCGTAGCATGATTGGCTCCCTACTCTATGCGACTGCTAGTAGACCTGACATTATGTTTAGTGTTTGCTTGTGTGCACGATTTCAATCATGTCCAAAGGAATCACACTTATTCGCCTTAAAACGCATTTTCAAATATCTTTCAAATACTCCAAATCTCGGATTATGGTATTCTAAGAACTCATTTTTCGATTTAAAAGCTTACTGTGATGCCGACTTTGGAGGATATAAGGTGGATAGAAAGAGCACTAGTGGTACTTGTTTCTTTTTGGGAAATTGCTTGGTGTCATGGTTTTCTAAAAAGCAAAACTGTGTTGCACTTTCAACGACCGAGGCCGAGTATATGGCTTCCGGTAGTTGTTGGGCACAAATTCTTTGGATGAAGTATCAATTACTCGACTATGGTGTTACTTTTTCAAAAATTCCAATCTTTTGTGATAATACAAGCACCATATGTCTAACAAAGAATCCAGTTCAACATTCTCGTACAAAACATATTGACATTCGACATCATTTTATTCGTGATCACATTGAGCAAAATGATGTTGAACTTCACTATGTTGACACCAAGAATTAAATTGCTGATATTTTTACAAAACCACTAGATGAATCTACTTTTACTCGTTTGCGTGGTGAACTTGGCATGATTGAGTTGTAAACATTGGTCAAATACTCTCGTACATATTTGTTAAATTGAGGGGGAGTATTATTAATGTGAGCATTATAATGTCGGATAATACAAATTAATTGTATTTATCCATAATTATGGCTCAACATTCATTTATGTGCTAAATATTTTAAATTTTAGGTGTTCCTCATCTTGGCTACTTCGGAATCACCGTTCCTTATTCGGATGCTTCGTTTCACTTCGGATCCACCGAACGTGTTCGGATCGTCCGAACCTGACCATAGGTTCCAGAATCTCCGATTCACTCTTCGGACCATCCGAACACACATCGGATCGTCCGAACCTCCTTCCGATGTCATTTAATGTTCGCGCCTTCCCAATGCCTGACTGTCGGACTTCGGACCCTCCGTTTACTCATCGTAGCCTCCGTTTTAGGATCGGAATGTCCGATTGTTAATCGGATCGTCCGAACGTCTTGCCAGATAACCGATCTGTTCGCATTCCGGACCTTCCGAACTCATGTTCGGACCGTCCGAACAGGGCCTATAAATAGGCGTTCGGATCCTCTGATTCATTTGCTAATTCACATCCTTCTTTCTTTCCCCACACAAAACACCCACTACTCACTATGCCTCCGCGCTGTAACGCAGCTGGCCGAAATGTTCGCCCTCGTCACGGTGCCTTTCACCATGATCTTAACCAACCACCCAACCCTCGTCCTACCCCACCTGAATTCGAAAACCGTAACATTCTGCCTGGTCGTACCCTTCACACCGAATACCTCCGTGCGAATTCCTTCACGTTGATTACTTTTATTGAGTCTCAACGTTGGGGAAATTTTTTTCTACCTTCCGTACCCGATCTCATCTACCCCTCTCTCATGCATCAGTTCTATGCGAACTTTTCCCTAGTTCTTGGTGGTGATGACACTCGTGTTGTTACCATTGTTCAGGGTCGGTTCATTTCTTTTTCTACCGCCGACCTCTCTACTTGGTTCGATCTTCCTCGAGACGGACCGAGTACGTTCTTTTCTCAGTCTTGGACTGAGAATGACCCCACTTTTGATCGAGTCACTGCCTTGACCACCATCTTCGGTCGTCCGCCTACTCCTGCCGATGACCGTCCTCATGCGAAGGACCTTCCTCCTCAGCTTCAGCTTGTTCAAAAGCTTATCACTTCTTCCATTGTTCCTCGCAGTGGAGACCTCTCCACTTGCAAGTATCTAGATCTATACATTCTCTATTACTTAGTCTCCCAGCGCCCTTTTAACCTTCCCCGTTTTCTTATGTCCGCCATGGAGTACGCGGCTACTTCTACTCGCGTCTCTTTTCCGTTTGGCCGGTTCATTAACCGGATTCTCGCCCATTTTGACATTGACTTTGCCGGTGAAGAATCCGTGTCTATTTCTCCTCACGAGACTATCGACCATGATACCGTTGTTAAGATGGGACTCTCTTGGAATCCCGTCTTATCCTCTTGGGTCGTCGACAAGGATCGCATCTTTGCGTCCTATCGTCCGACCGAACACTTTTATGTTCCCTTCAGTCTTCTTCCTCCTCACGTTCAGACGAGAGGATTTCCCGCTGGTCCTCCTACTACGGGTACCACTCCTACCCCTTCGTCTGATATTCCCTCTACATCCCAGAAGCGTGGTCCCGACCCTATTAGCACTCCTTTGTTGACCATTGATGACCTTCCTCATGGCTTCACTCCGCCTGCTCCCTCTGGACCCTTCGATCGGATTTTCGAGTATCTCGAGCGATTGGAGACTCGTTTCGACACTCGTTTCTCTCTTTTGGAGTCTGCCTTAGAGCGCCATCATACTGAGACTTCCTCGCGTCTTGATTCCATCGAGGCTGAGATGAGGAGCCATAGAGAGTCGCGGGATGCGGATTCTTAGCTTATGTTTTTGTTATTTTTGTTTATTTTATCTTTATGCATCATTGTATAAAAGACTTGCATTTATTAGTGGATATTTTACCTGTTTATTTGTCTCTCTTTATGCTTATGTCTTTTTGATTATCGCAAAAAGGGGGAGAATTTATTTGGTTAAAATTGCTATTAAATGGTTATTAAATAAATTCGCCTTAATTCAACCTCTTAGATTTGTTATTTGATTAAGGGGGAGCTATTTAATAACATTTAGATTATGTTGATTATTGTTTCATGTTGATTATTGTTTCTCAATTTTTAACCAAGTTTTGTGATCATCAAAAAGGGGGAGATTGTTACGCCTTAAACGCATACAAATCTCGAGGATGAGATTAATGTTTTTAATGCTGTAACATATCCCAAAGTTTTTGTTTTGATGATACCAAAACTTGGCTAAAAATGTACTAATGTTTTATATTGAGGCATGCAGGAAATTAAGATCAAGGTTACGTTCGGAAGCTCCGAAATTTGGTTCGGACGTTCCGAAATTGTGCCAATCAAAAGCAAAATAGAAGCTGTTCGGAAGCTGCGAGGAGCAAGTTCGGACGTTCCGAAGAATGGATCGGACGTTCCGAACACAAGCAATCAAATCGCTTCAATCCGGAGATAATTTGATCTGACTGTTGATTGAGTAGATTTCGGACGCTACGATGGACATGATCGGAAGCTACGAAGTGTTGAAGATTTCAAATCTCCGGAACGCGGGAATGTTCGGACGATACGAACTGGAGTTCGGACCTTCCGAAGTTGTTCATACACTGTCTGAAAGAATTGTTCGGAAGAAACGAAGTTTGATCGGTCCCTCCGAAGCATATGTTCGGACCCTACGAAGTCAAGAACGGAAGATCCGAAGTCATTCCAGAAATTACGCAAATTGATCGGAAGTTCCGAAGCATAAACAGAAGATCCGAACCTTGGCGTCCAAGACTAGTATAAATAGGCCTTTGAGGATGCATTCTCAATCATCCCACTCCATTCTCTCTTGTCTCTTACAAAGCTTTCTACTATCTCTTGTGTGCGTTGATTAAAAGAGTTGTAATATCAAAAGAGTTGTAGAAAAAGAGTGAAAGTAATACTCTCGAGTGGGTTGTAAAGTTCGTGGCTATCCTTGGAGCACTCAAGGCCAAGTAGACGCATCGAGGCGTGGTTGTAAAAGCTAGCTTGGAGCTCCTAAAGCCAAGTCGTTATAGTGATACCTCGATCCTCATCGAGAAGGGGAGACGTAGACGATTCTTCGTCGAACTTCCATAAACATCTCTATCCCTCTTTACTTTACGCATTTACTTTATTGCATTTAAATTACGCATTTATTTTACGCACTTACTTTACGCATTCATTTATCGTACTTATTTGTGATTGTCCCTCAAGTCTTCCGCTTGCAATTTTTGCAAACTCGTTTTAAAAACGCTAAAGGGCCTTAAAGAACCTATTCACCACCCCCTTAGGTTCTTCACAAGACATGTATATTATGTTTGTTGTGATAAAATAAATGTAGACCTTGTGTTTGTTTATATACATTTGAATTAATGTTAAAAAGCAAAATTTTGACCCGCATTTTTGAATAAAGATCCGATTAATCCCGAAAAGAACTGAGTTATGTCCCACATTACTTAATTGTTACACTGGATCTTAATAATGATTAAGAAAATTAATTAGGTTCGGGTACCCAGAGTATTCCTTTGTTCTCAATAAAGAATATGTTGTTTTACTTCCATTGTCCCCAAAGCAAGTGTTGGAGGATCAATTGAAAAAAAAAAGAAGAAGAGAGATTATGCCGAAAAAAAGAGTGAAAAAAAAGGTGAGATGACATTTGAAAATAAAAATGAAATGGCTGAATAAAAGAGTGATCAAAAGATTGAGATAGCCATACAAAAGAAAAAAGAGGGGAAATAAAATTAGAGAAAAGAAAATGAGGGGAAAGAGGCCAATAAGAAAACTTATATGGACCAAAAGAGTGAGTTGAAGCAATTGATGCACATCACTCGGCGCATAGGCGCGTGACAATATGTCTCGGCGCGTGTCATCACAGTAGCTCGCGCATATGCGAGCCCTCAATCGGCGCATATGCGCGAGGCCCTTTTCCATTCTTCACAACTCTCGGGTACCCTCGCGCACATGCGCGGATTCATGTGCATGCCTCGTGCATATGCGCCCTTTCAGGTCGCGCATATGTGCGAGGGGTCCAGTCCTCGCACATAATTCATTCTTCTTTTCGCTTTCCTGGTCTGATCTGTTCTGTCTATAATCACATTACAATTATTCACAAATCATATTAGATTACAGTAATCAAAATTTTGGGCATTACATTTCTCCCCCCCTAAGATCTGATTTCGTCCCCGAAATCACAGGCAATCAATCATAATAGAAAGAAATGTATAACAGAAGCTAATCAGAAAACTCAAATCAGTTAAATAACTCTGGGAATCTCTGTCTCATATTAGACTCATTCTCCCAGGTAGCTTCTTCAATGCCATGACGACTCCACTGAATCTTCACAAGTGGAATTGTCTTCGTTCGGAGCTGCTTTTCCTTCCGATCGAGAATTTGGATCGGTTTTTTCGAAATAGCTCAAGGTCTCGTCCAGTTCGGCCTCATCCGGATGAACAATATGTGAAGCATCTGGCATGTACTTCTGCAATAATGATACATGAAAGACATCATGTGGGGACACAGACGCTAATTCATGTCTTAATCATTATTAATGTCAAATATAACAATTAAGAAAAGTGGGATTAATTTTTTTCCTTTTTAAATGTAAATGCGGAAACGTAATGTAATCTATCTGATATACATATCAATACCAAAGTACAAAACATGAACTGCATGTCTCTATCTCAACTAGGTTCAATGACTATACATCCAGTGCTAAATCCTATCCTGCTTCTGGGCTCGGATCTCCACGCTATCTATAATCTTTCATCCTCTTCCTGATCCTGATCATGTCCCACCTGTTGTCAACCACACATACAAACAAGACAACAGCCGGATAACTCCGGTGAGAATTATATACCTAGTATAAACCAAGTATGCATGCATTTCACATAAACCGATATAACAGCATAAAACAGATATTCATAACATGTATTATAATCAGAAACATAAATCAATATCAAACTGTAAATCATACTCTGAACATGTACCATAATCAGGATCATGAATCGGTATCAATTTCATAATTGCAGAGATCAATGCAATAAAATAAAGTATGTTATTAAGGGAAACTCAAGTCAAATCGAACTCGAGTTGTGCAATCCCGAATAAATATTGATTTATACCTTTCTCTTCTCGGTCTGACGAATTCGAAGTGTCGAAGTCAAATCTGTCCATATCCAATCTGAAATGACAATATCGAATAGACTGTGTCAATATAAAACTCAATTCAATGCATGTTCTGATCACTACGCAAATCAAGACATAATCTGATCAATGTCAATGATACAACGATATACTCTCAATCAATACTGAATCTGATCAATACCAATCTACTGGTATTTCGACGGCATGATAATACAGTCTCAATAACCCCGTCAATCTCCATATCACAGATATCATAACACGGTTCATAAACAATATCAGTATAATTCATAATCTTAAAAATAACAGATCATAATCTCAACTCTGTACAATCTCGCAATACCGACAATACAATATCAGTATATACGAATCAACAACTCATCTGACCCAAGTCTTTATATTATCAATATACCCGGCAATACAATATGAGTCAGATATCAATCCCAACACCTCATAATCAATAACAACAAAAATCTGATATCAATTCAATTTAATCACAATCAATCAACTCTGAAATTCATAATAATTTCATACGGTATCTGTTCTTCGATCCAGTTTCGATTATACGATGTCTGATATTGCAAGAACAACATATATCAATCGTATCTGATTGTGGCATATCATAATTTCAAATCATATTAAAACGTAACAAAACTTACGTCCAGTTGAATCTCTCGTTGCTAGGAACTCATTACTGTACTCAGATTTTAAATCTAACAGTTTGATCTCACAAAATCACCATCTTTCTAATTTAAGAAAATCTCTTCGGCAGCTTCTCGTCCTCCCTTCCTTTTCTGAGAAGGATAATGCTTGTTCCATATATATATATATATATATATATATATATAATATATTATATATATATATATATATATATACATATGTTGCATACGAGAGACCAAGGTTTCGCATGCCTCGCGTATATGCGCGCCTCAGCCCCACACATATGCGCGAGACCTACTGTCTTGGTGCATTACAACTCGCGCATATGCGCGCCTCCATCCGGCGCATATGCGCCAACTTCTCTGCCATGCTCGTGCATATGCGCCCATCCATGTCGCGCATATTCGCCAACTACTCTGCACTTCCCCTTGGCTTCTCGCATAGCTCGCGCATATGCACGCACACTTCTCGCGCATATGCGCGAGGTCTTCTGCCACTTACGCGCATTTGCGCGGATTGTGGGGACCCGGACGTTAATCAAGTTCTTAATCGTGTTTGGGACTAATTAATCAATTATAAAACAGGGTCTAAATTTTTTTCCAAATACAAAGCGCAAACGTAATGTAATTTACTCAAATTACATATTAAACATGAACATACAAATCTTGCGTTATCTACAAGAATCCAACTAGGTTCAACTACATATCAGTGCTGAATCCTATGTGGCTCCGAAGCCCGGATCTCCACGCTATCTAATCTTCTCTCATCCTCTTCTTGACCCTGATCCAGCCCCACCTGTTGTCATGCACACATACAAAACAAGACAACAGCCGGATAACTCCGGTGAGATATAATCCCAGTATAAACAATGTATAAATGCAATCATATAAAAACATATACGAAAGCACATAAGAAATATTCATAACATGTATCAAATCAGAAACATAAATCAATCTCAGGCATTCAATAATCATGAATGATATAACAATGTAACTCAACATGTCGTATCAGACTCATCTCATCCGACGCGTCGTCTCAGACTCGACTCCACTGACGCGTCGTCTCAGACTCGACTCACTCTAACCTAGGGATCCCGATGTCTGGATATAGATAATTATATCGAATCTCAGTCGGTAGGAATGAATCATGAAAGCGGACCGGTTACGGGGGCAATAAGCGCAACGGAAGCAAAATTTAAAATTTTATCATGCATTTTTCGGCCCCCTTGATTTGCACTATATTTACAAATAAAAATCCATACATAGGAGGTAAGAAAAATATACCTATCAACTTAGCAAAGTTGATGTATGGCTCCAATCAAGTTGTAAACAACTTGACTCTTCTAGGTTGAAGATCTACAAGCCTCCAACACCTTTCTTTTCTTCAAAATAAGGCCCACCACTCACAAGGTAAACCCCCTCAAAAATTGCACTAGAAAAGTTTGAGGATTTTTCAAAGAGAAAGAATTTTTGTCTCCAAAATGAAGAACAAAACTTGAGAGAAAAATGAGAGAAAATTGGTGTAAAATCCTTGTGAATTTTTCGGCCAAGAGGTATGCATGGAGGAGTGGGAGACTAGCCTAGGTAGTTGCAAAAGTTGTCTCAAAAGTTGCACTTCTTTTGAATATTTTATTAAAAAGTATTTTGGCTATTACTCCAAGCATGCAAACCCTAATCCCCTTTGCATGTGGGCTTGAAACCCTTCACAAGGGCCCATGGACTAATATTATTGTCTCAAACAATTTGAGCCCAATACTACTTTGCTTGAATTTTATACAAGCCCACTAGTTTAAATAATAATTTCCAATTGGGCTCTACAAGGCCCAATTATATAAAATTAATTCAACACTTGAATTAAAATAATTATTTGGACTCTACTAGGTCCACTAGTGTTTAATTAATTCAACACTTGGATTAATTTAATTTAGTCCATAATAATGTTTATGAAAATCACAATTTTCAAACACATTATTCACTTGGCCAAATTTTAATTTAGGAACACTTCCAAAAATTAAAATTAATATTTCTCTCATAGAAGTCATACTTCTAAATTTTTCTTTTCCGCTCATAAACACATTTACAAGCCGTTCAACACATTGAACTATTTTACTTCTCTTCAGGATTTACAAAGCAAGTACTTGTGTGGCCCTCAATGGTTCATTGATACAACTAGCCGTGGGTTCACATCATAATGTGATTCGGACTAAACATGTCCTTATTCGAGCATACCCTAATTGCTCCATTCTTACTTATCAACACCTTGATAACAAGAACGTCAGAACTCAAGTCTGATAGTACCCAACCAATCACGTTAAACGTCTAGCAGCATCGCTTACGTGATTCCCTAGGTATCACATGATAGTGCCTGCAAGAACCAATCAATTATGGTTAGCGTACAGTACGGTCCCTTCATCTCATATATCCCGACCGATTCGACAACTATTGGTTTATCGAGAGTTGTCAATGAATCGATACTATGTGTCATGTTGTGGTTGCATCGATGGTGTAATCTATGAAACCCCTTTCATAATTACCACCATACTCTGATCAGAGATTTCAACCCACATATACATGAAAAACACATAGGATATCCATACCCGTAGGTAAGCGGTGAATCCCCGACTACAATGCATCGACTCCTATATGTTTCGCCGTAACACCCAACCTTGCCACCTAATGACCCCATAAGAGTCGGTAAACAAGTCAAAGTGAAACGCTAGCACATAGAGTCTCAATGTTGTCCCGGGTCATAAGGACTAACTCTGTACAACCATAAACCAGGACTTTTCCACTCGATAAGTGAGAACCACTTGGAAAGTCCTTTTATGGAGGGTTGTTCAGTGCACTCTACAAGGAGCACCTATCTGCATGATCGGACATCACAATGTCCCCTACCAATGAAACATGGTACTCACATCGCAGATACTAGTCTCTAACTCGAGCGGCCTTTATCCTTCTTAGTGGCGGCTGAATCGACTAGGAACGGTTTAGAATATACAGTATTCCAAATATGAGTTTCATGATACTCATCATATGAGCATCTCATATTCTTTCCACTATTTGTATATTCAAGGACTTTATCTATGCAACTAGCATGGGTATAAAGATAAAGATGCGCCAAATTAATAAATTGAAATATTATTAAAATAAAGATCGTTTATACAAAGAGTTTCATTGTGAACAGTCGCCCAACACTTGGCTCGACGTGCACCTACTCTAACAATCTCCCACTTGCACTAGAGCCAACTACCTATATACTTTAGACCCATTGATTCGCGATGCTTCTCGAACGATGGTCCTGGTAAAGGCTTAGTTAGTGGATCAGCAACATTATCTGCGGAGCCGACTTTGTCGATCGACACTTCTCCTCGTTCCACGATCTCTCTGAGGATGTGGTACTTTCTCAATACATGTTTGGACTTCTGATGAGACCTCGGCTCCTTCGCCTGAGCTATGGCTCCCGTGTTGTCGCACATCACCGGGATAGGAGCAACTCCATTTGGAATGACGCCCAACTCTTGGACGAAATTCCTAATCCAAACAGCCTCCTTTGCTGCAGCTGATGCAGCAATGTATTCTGCCTCAGTGGTGGAATCCGCAGTACTGTCTTGCTTGGAACTCTTCCAAGAGACAGCACCACCATTGAGCATGAATATGAATCCGGAGGTTGACTTCGAGTCATCAACATCGCTTTGGAAGCTAGAGTCGGTATAGTCTTCCAATTTTAGTTCTCCACCCCCATAGACCAAGAACAACTTATTGGTCCTTCTCAAATACTTGAGGATGTCTTTCACAGCTTTCCAGTGTGGAAGACCAGGGTTGGATTGATATCTACTCACTACACTTAGTGCAAATGCCACGTCAGGACGTGTAGATATCATCCCATACATGATACTACCAATAGCTGAAGCATACGGAATTCGTGTCATCGCCGCTATCTCTGCATCAGTCTTGGGAGACATAGACTTGGATAGGGACACGCCATGACACATTGGTAGATGTCCTCTCTTGGACTCATCCATCGAGAACCGCTTCACGATGGTATCAATGTATGTGGACTGGGTGAGACCAAGCAATCTTTTTGATCTATCTCTATAGATCTGTATTCCCAATACAAAAGATGCTTCACCCAAGTCCTGCATTGAGAACTTACTTGCTAACCATATCTTTGTTGATTGCAACATTCCTACATCATTCCCAATGAGTAGAATGTCATCAACATAAAGAACAAGGAATGTCACAGCACTCCCACTGACCTTCTTATACACACAGGGTTCCTCAGGATTCTTAGTAAAACCAAACTCTTTGATTGTACTATCGAATCTGAGGTTCCAGCTCCTCGATGCCTGCTTAAGACCATAAATAGATCTTTGAAGTTTGCATACCATATGCTCACTTCCGATGGATGTAAACCCTTCAGGTTGAGACATGTAAATCTCCTCCTTAATATCCCCATTAAGGAAGGCTGTCTTGACATCCATCTGCCATATCTCATAGTCATACCATGCAGCTATGGCTAGCAAAATCCTAATGGACTTGAACATCGCAACTGGAGAAAAAGTTTCCTCATAGTCAACACCTTGCCTTTGAGTATACCCTTTTGCTACCAATCGCGCCTTGAAGGTCAATACCTTCCCATCCGCCCCAAGTTTCCTCTTGTAAATCCATTTACACCCTATGGGAACAGTTCCCTCAGGTGGATCCACAAGATTCCACACTTGGTTCGAATGCATGGAATTCATCTCAGATTCCATTGCTTCAAGCCATTTGGATGAATCGGCATCCGATAATGCTTCCTTGAAGGTCCTTGGATCACATCCAAGATTAGGCTCATCATGGCCCTCTTCAAGAAGCAGACCATACCTCACAGGTGGTCTTGAGACCCTCTCGGATCTCCTAGGAGCTTGTATCTCTTCACTCAGCTTATTGGGTGTGGGTTCTACAACTGTAGGTGTCTCTCGAACCTCTTCGAGTTCTATCATCTCGCCTTTTCTATCCAATAGAAATTCCTTTTCCAAAAAGGTTGCGTTCCTAGAAACAAACACCTTTGTCTCTTGGGGATGATAGAAATAATATCCAATGGAGTTCCTTGGATATCCCACAAAGTAGCATAAAATGGATCGACTATCCAATTTATCTCCCACTGTCTGCTTCACATAAGCAGGACACCCCCATATTCTAAGATAAGAATACTTGGGAGGCTTACCCATCCATATCTCATATGGAGTCTTGTCAACTGCCTTTGTATGGACATTGTTCAACAACAGTGCCGCTGTTTCAAGCGCATATCCCCAAAAGGATGGCGGCAATTCTGTGAACCCCATCATAGACCGAACCATGTCCATCAAAGTCCGGTTACGACGCTCCGAAACACCATTCAACTGCGGTGTAGCGGGCGGAGTCCACTGCGAGAGAATCCCATTCTCTTTAAGATACTCTTGGAACTCAGCACTCAAGTACTCACCACCTCGATCCGATCGAAGTGTCTTGATGCTTCGTCCCAATTGCTTCTCTACTTCACTTCTGAATTCTTTGAACCTTTCAAAGGCTTCAGACTTGTATTTCATCAAATACACATACCCATACCTCGAATGGTCATCGGTAAAGGTGATGAAGTAGGCATGTCCATGCTTAGTGGTGATGCTAAGCGGACCGCACACATCGGTATGGATCAAATCCAATAACCCTTTGGCTCGCTCCGCATGGCCCTTAAAGGGAATTTTGGTCATCTTTCCTTTTAGACAGGATTCACAAGTCGTGAGAGCATTAATATCGGACATATCAAACATGCCAACTCCCACTAGCTTGTTCATCCTTCTTAGGGAAATATGACCTAATCGAGCATGCCATAGTTGTGCCGAATTAAGAGTATCTTGTTTGCGCTTATTTGTTGTTGTTATTGCTTGGACATTGTTAAGTGGAATATCTTTCAATTTTAAGGTATAGAGATTGTTTTCAAGTTCATCCGTACCAACTAAACATTCATTCTTATAAATATTGCAAACACCTTTGCAAAATAAACAAGAAAATCCATCAATATCAAGCATCGAAATGGAAATAATGTTTTTAACCAAGTCTGGTACATACAAAACATCTCTCAAAATAAGCTTAAAATCATTGTTCAATATTAAATAAACATCTCCAATGGCCTTGGCAGCAACTCTTGCCCCATTGCCCATCCTCAAGAAGGTCTCACCCTCTCGGAGCCTCCTACTTCTTCCCATCACCTGCAAATCATTACAGAGATGTGAGCCACAGCCGGTATCCAATACCCAAGAAGTAGAGTTAATCGAGATGTTAACTTCAATATAGAACATACCTTTGGCAGAACCCTTCTGCGCAAGATATTCCCTGCAGTTACGCCTCCAATGTCCAGGCTTTTTGCAGTGGTGACAGATGTCAACAGTCTTCTCAGCCTTTGCTGGCGCGGCTGCCACTAAGGGACTCGGAGTCTGCCTCTTCAAGGGCTCGCTCTTCTTGGGGCGCTGGAAAGAACGCTTCTTTCCCTTCCCATGTGGACCGGTCTTCGTGCCAGATGAAGAGCCCACATAAAGAACCTGCTTCTCCTTTTTGATTGTGGACTCAAAGGTCACAAGCATGTTCACCAACTCTTCAAGGCTGGGCTCGAGCTTGTTCATATTGAAGTTCACAACGAAAGGATCGAAAGAGCTAGGCAGCGACAGCAGCAACACATCAGTGGTCAACTCCGAAGGCAACACCAAATCCATGCCTACGAGCTTGTCCACGAGCCCAATCAACTTTAGGCCATGCTCATGGACCGAAGTCCCATCTCGCATGCGTAAAGTGATGAGCTCCTTTACTGTGGCATGCCTCAAAGGCCGAGTCTGCTCTCCGAAGAGCTCCTTGAGGTGCATATGAATGTCAGCAGCATTCTTTGCATCCTCGAATCGCCTTTGCAGCTCATCGTTCATTGAAGCCTGCATATAACACTTCGCCTTCAAGTCATGGTCACACCATTCCTTGTAGGTCTGCAATTCCTCAGGAGTGCAGCCTATAGGAGCCTCAGCAGGGGGCGCCTCAGTCAGTGTATACGCGATCTTCTCCGAGTTTAGGACAATCTTTAAATTTCTTAGCCAAGTGATATAGTTTGGTCCGGTTAGAATGTGTTTTTCGAGAATTACGGAAAACGGGTTGCGAATTGATGACATTGTCAAAGATTTGTACTGAAAAGTAAAACAGATAAATGTTAATGACTATTTTAAAATATTTAATAAGATATAAAGTTTGGACTTTTACTTTATAAATTATCGCTCCCACTGTTTTGACATTTTCACTACCCTCTAGTGAAAACGGGAAACACTTTCCTCAGTAGGTACGTAAGGTCCAATTAGCGAATTGTGATCCCGAATAATATCGGCCATCACAACTCCTAAAAGGTAGTTTCCAATTGCATCGCCATGCAACCCTCTACGTATTCTTTTGTCTCACGTTTGATTAGGACCCAATAATATGACGTCGTTCATCTTTACGTGTCAAGCCTAACCCATCGATATTGAACCTTAATGGACGGTCGCCATGAGTTCCCTCAATAATATGAGCCGAAATCATGGGAGTTCCACGTAGTTCACATCACCATGTCAATGGATGTCACAGCTTTCCGGCACCCAGGGCCCCCTCAATAATATGAGCCGAGCCCCGAGTACGGGTAGCGTTCATCATGCATCCATTGTCGATGGAAGACAAGGAAATTATAAACAAATTTATAATTCCCCTTTTCGGACTTGATATTAATTTTGAATCTTATTCAAAATGAGGGTTTTTAATTTTGAAAGGTCTCATCATTAATTTTATTTTAAAAGCTCGCCATGTTTGATCGTATGTTTGCCGGATTCATGCAACTTTGTTATTACAATAATAATAACGCACATACTCATTATTTATAACATATCATGCATATATTATAAATAGAAAACAGTACAAGGATGATTAATCGCCCCAAAACTAATGGCCCGTGTGAGCCAAACACGGGCCTAGGTCCAATCCTAGGGTAAATGCAGGGATGCAATGCAACTAAATTATTACATTAGCATCCAATATTACATGTCTTCGATCTTCATAATCACCAAGGCCACCATCTTCCAATCTTGATCTTCCCCTATTCTAATATTTACAATTAAATATCCATGGCACATAGGGATACATCTCATGGGGTGGGAACGGGCCATAAACCAAGCCCACTTTATAAATTGATAATTATTACAATCATACAACACAAATATCCTAGCATACACCTAGCAAATTGGGCTTGGGCTTTTGATCATCCTTCATGCACAATATCAAATATCATACACCATCAATTAATTATCACTATAATTAATTGATCCAATATTATGTATCTTGAACCAATCACTAACCGCCACAATTATAAATTAAATTAACAAAGTATACAAACCCCTTTGTCTACTTTCAAATTAATTTATTTATAATTGAATTTCTTATAAATCACAATTTACTATAAATAATTAAAGTCCCACTTCAATTATTTATTTTATGAAAAATATATGTGCAACATTTGTAATTTTAAACTTAAGGGCCCAAAACTCATTTTTCACCAAAAATACTTTAGCCCATTTAAAATTCACAAATTATGTTGGCCATCCAATGGCCCAACATCTTAAGGCCCTTGACACTTGGATTATCCAAAACACTTTTGGAAACCCTAGTCGTCACCGCCGTCACCGGAGCTCCGTCGCCGGATTCCGGCAACACACAAAAAAATTTTTTTTTTTTATTAAAATCGAATTTTCCGGGCAGCCCGTAGGCTGCCCAAACATGCTGCCCGAAATATTTCGGGCAGCCCGAAACTCACGGGCAGCAACATGCTGCCCGAAAATATATTTTTTTTTTTTTGGTTTGTTTCTCAAAATTTCAGCCTTGAAGATTTATGCACAAAAAATTTCAAGCGGTTAGAAATCGATACTCAACATAATATAACGTAAATATAGTACAAAATCCGCAACCTAAGCTCTGATACCACTTGAAAGCGGACCGGTTACGGGGGCAATAAGCGCAACGGAAGCAAAATTTAAAATTTTATCATGCATTTTTCGGCCCCCTTGATTTGCACTATATTTACAAATAAAAATCCATACATAGGAGGTAAGAAAAATATACCTATCAACTTAGCAAAGTTGATGTATGGCTCCAATCAAGTTGTAAACAACTTGACTCTTCTAGGTTGAAGATCTACAAGCCTCCAACACCTTTCTTTTCTTCAAAATAAGGCCCACCACTCACAAGGTAAACCCCCTCAAAAATTGCACTAGAAAAGTTTGAGGATTTTTCAAAGAGAAAGAATTTTTGTCTCCAAAATGAAGAACAAAACTTGAGAGAAAAATGAGAGAAAATTGGTGTAAAATCCTTGTGAATTTTTCGGCCAAGAGGTATGCATGGAGGAGTGGGAGACTAGCCTAGGTAGTTGCAAAAGTTGTCTCAAAAGTTGCACTTCTTTTGAATATTTTATTAAAAAGTATTTTGGCTATTACTCCAAGCATGCAAACCCTAATCCCCTTTGCATGTGGGCTTGAAACCCTTCACAAGGGCCCATGGACTAATATTATTGTCTCAAACAATTTGAGCCCAATACTACTTTGCTTGAATTTTATACAAGCCCACTAGTTTAAATAATAATTTCCAATTGGGCTCTACAAGGCCCAATTATATAAAATTAATTCAACACTTGAATTAAAATAATTATTTGGACTCTACTAGGTCCACTAGTGTTTAATTAATTCAACACTTGGATTAATTTAATTTAGTCCATAATAATGTTTATGAAAATCACAATTTTCAAACACATTATTCACTTGGCCAAATTTTAATTTAGGAACACTTCCAAAAATTAAAATTAATATTTCTCTCATAGAAGTCATACTTCTAAATTTTTCTTTTCCGCTCATAAACACATTTACAAGCCGTTCAACACATTGAACTATTTTACTTCTCTTCGGGATTTACAAAGCAAGTACTTGTGTGGCCCTCAATGGTTCATTGATACAACTAGCCGTGGGTTCACATCATAATGTGATTCGGACTAAACATGTCCTTATTCGAGCATACCCTAATTGCTCCATTCTTACTTATCAACACCTTGATAACAAGAACGTCAGAACTCAAGTCTGATAGTACCCAACCAATCACGTTAAACGTCTAGCAGCATCGCTTAAGTGATTCCCTAGGTATCACATGATAGTGCCTGCAAGAACCAATCAATTATGGTTAGCGTACAGTACGGTCCCTTCATCTCATATATCCCGACCGATTCGACAACTATTGGTTTATCGAGAGTTGTCAATGAATCGATACTATGTGTCATGTTGTGGTTGCATCGATGGTGTAATCTATGAAACCCCTTTCATAATTACCACCATACTCTGATCAGAGATTTCAACCCACATATACATGAAAAACACATAGGATATCCATACCCGTAGGTAAGCGGTGAATCCCCGACTACAATGCATCGACTCCTATATGTTTCGCCGTAACACCCAACCTTGCCACCTAATGACCCCATAAGAGTCGGTAAACAAGTCAAAGTGAAACGCTAGCACATAGAGTCTCAATGTTGTCCCGGGTCATAAGGACTAACTCTGTACAACCATAAACCAGGACTTTTCCACTCGATAAGTGAGAACCACTTGGAAAGTCCTTTTATGGAGGGTTGTTCAGTGCACTCTACAAGGAGCACCTATCTGCATGATCGGACATCACAATGTCCCCTACCAATGAAACATGGTACTCACATCGCAGATACTAGTCTCTAACTCGAGCGGCCTTTATCCTTCTTAGTGGCGGCTGAATCGACTAGGAACGGTTTAGAATATACAGTATTCCAAATATGAGTTTCATGATACTCATCATATGAGCATCTCATATTCTTTCCACTATTTGTATATTCAAGGACTTTATCTATGCAACTAGCATTGGTATAAAGATAAAGATGCGCCAAATTAATAAATTGAAATATTATTAAAATAAAGATCGTTTATACAAAGAGTTTCATTGTGAACAGTCGACCAACACTTGGCTCGATGTGCACCTACTCTAACAAATCAATCCCTAAACGGCATCGATATAATTAATATCTCCAGTGTCTGGGCGAATCAGCCGCAGAATTGACGACTCAGTCAATAATCCGACGAATCAGCCGGTAATTAGGCGAATCAGCCCATAATCAGACAACTCAGCCTGTAATTAAGCGAATCAGCTTATGTTTAGACAAATCAGTCAATTACCAGACGAATCAGCCGATGACTAGGCGAATCAGCCTATAATGAACGAATCAGTCAATAACCCGACGAATCAGCCGGTGACTAGGCGAATCAGCCTATGACTCAACGACTCAGTAATCAATACAGTCAGTATCTAAGCAAATCAGTGAATGACTAGCGAATCAGCAGTCATTACATGCAGTAGCTATAAATCAATAAGCTACAAATATCAATCTTATCACACAGTAGCTATAAATCAATAAACTACAATCATAAGTCTGATTACTTGCAAATATCAATGCAATAAGTAAAAGTATGTGATTTAGGGAAACTCGAGTCAAACCTCACTCGAGTTGTGCAATCCCAACTCAACATTAATTTATACCTTTCTTTCTGATACTCTGGCTCTGTCGAAATCTCGAATCCCAAGCCTGTCAATACTCAATCTGACAAGAACAATATCGAGGAGTATAATATCAATACACCTGTTGAATCAAATCTGTTCTGCTCAATACTTAACATACTTCAATATCGATGGTACAACGGTATAATATCAATATACCCAACCATACCATATCAATCAGATATTAATTCTAATATCTCCTACTCAATAACAACTCAATTCTGATATCAACTCGACTCCAAAACTAATCCGAAAATCATAACAATTCCATAATCAGTCCGTTTCTTAATCTGACTTCGATTCTATGATGTCTACTATGTCAAGCACAACATATATGAGTTCCATTCAATTCTGACAATATCATAATTTCAAAGCATGTCAAAACGTAGTAAAACTTACGTCCAGTTGTAGCCTACGTTGCTAGGAACTCGATACTGAAGTCGGATTCAAAATCTAACGAACGGATTGTTCACAGAAGGCGTAAGGATTTTCTCCTTCCTTCTTCAGACCCTTTCTCTCGATTTATGTTCTGAAAACCGACTTGCATGTCTATATATATATCTAGACAACTCGCGCATGCATTCCGGCACATGGCTCATTTTCCGCACAACACGCAACACCGCGGGTGCGGTCGCGTAAGCACCGCGGGTGCGGTCACCCTACTGTATCGATTCTTTCAAATTCCCGCAGCACCACCGCGGGTGCGGTCCTCCCCTTACCGCGGGTGCGGTCTGGCATGCTCATATCTTTCCTAATTTTATTTCTGAATACATTTCTCGGTGTCCCGATTAATCCCGTCATAATCACATGAAATGATAAATCAATCATCGTTAATTGCAGTGATTAATTCTTGGGCATTACACGGATCCTCGTCGCGCATATGCACGAGGTGTTCTGCCCTCGGACATAATTCGTTTTTTCTTCCGTCTTTTCCGGTCTAATCCTTTCCGTCTATAAAGACTTCAATTATCACCAAATCATTTCAGATTATGGTAATCAAATTCTCGGGCATTACATTTCTCCCCCCCTAAGATACGATTTCGTCCCCGAAATCACAGGCAATCAATTCCGAAATCACATCAGATACTAAGGAGGTATATACAGAGGCTAAAAGAAAACTCACCTCAATACAACAATTCTAGAATCTTTATCTCATCTCAGATTCTATCTTCCAAATAGCTGCTCCGATATTCTACCCACTCTATTGAACTTTCAATAGCAGAATAGTCTTTATTCTGAATTATCTTTCTTTTATTGATTCTGATTTCAATCTGGAATAATACTTCAAGAAATATAATATCATAATATAATTTGAAGTAGCTCTTATAAAATCAATCTCAAAATACTGGCTATACAACATCCGTATATACTAATCAACAGCTCATAATAAATCAACATCAACAGCTGTTATCAAATTTGTTTAATTCGATATTCAGTCTTCTTCCTCAAACATCAACGGTCATCTTCTGACGTTGGCATATTTAATATGTCTATTCTGAGCTGTCTTCATTTCTTCTAAATCTGCCTCACTTTCTCAGTTATATCTCTAATAATATCAGGTTCAATGTCTGAAATCTTCGAGATATCATTCCAATAAAGAGAGGATCTGCACTTCTTACCGTACAATGTTTCAAATGGTGCCATCTCGATACTCGTCTGATAGCTGTTGTTGTACGAAAATTCACGACATGACAATAAATCCTGCCAACTAGTGCTAAAACCAAGCACTACAACTCTAAGCATATTTTCCAAAATCTCGATAATCCACTCTGAATATCCGTCAATCGGTGAATGATATGTAGTATTGAGATATAATCTTGTACCCAACTCTTGCTTTACACTATGCCAAACATGCAAAGTCAACCAAATCACGGTCTGATATAATTAACTCTCGACACTATATGTAATCTAATCACTTTCTGACAAAAAACTCAGTAATATAATCATATCTGTATGTCTTCATGTACGAGCTAGCACTCGCAGACTGGGTCAGTCTGTCACTCCTAACTCAGTCAATGCTCAATTTTGAGAGGACTGCGGTAGCTTCATCACGATATCCCTGGAAATGTAATCCCATTTCCCTTCAGGAATTGATAAGCTATATAACCAATTTCTTGGTTTCATTCTTTCTGTCTTCATCGGTCGTCAATTTAGACGTTTCAGTATAAACTCTGTCACATCTGATTTCATATGTTTCTATCAGATGAATGCTAAATCAATTATTGTGCACTTCTGACAACATCAGTCATTTCAAACTCGAAATATCTGGCACAACCAATTGGTTATTCACATACAATGCAGTATCACATACCTGATATTCTGATCGATACCCTGCTTTGACTATCGATATCAAGTTCTGTCCATTCTGATCAACTTTCTGAACTGTTTTACTCTCAAAATCAGCTCTGGTTCGGCTTAGACGGTATCGAATCTCAACTGTATACGATCTGTACCACATGCTGCTCCCAGAAACTAAAAATTCTTAATCATATTTAAAACAACAGTCAGATATAATAGCCTGCTAAACTCATCCAACTATAAATTTCTTACACTGATATTGATCTCAGCCAACTAATCACGGCTTCACTGTGCTAGATCAACAGATATATCATCTTCAGATATAACAAACCCTGAATACAATCTATCTCAGTCAATAGGTATATTTTAACAAGTTCTGTATACAACTTTCTAGTTCCCAAAATATTCAATACCATACTCAGATCTTCAACACAATCAGTCAAAATCTTCGAATATACCAGAATATCATAGATCAAATAATCATAAAATCATCAAAATATTCTGAACATAGAGTTTATCAACTCATAACCATAACTGAAGCATCCCAAAGAGAAATATTCACTCCGATGTAACTCTCAGGCCGTAAATTCTTTAACTGATATTTCATTTCTTTCAATTCAATCAGTATCATTCGGTACAAAGTTCTAGAAATAATAATAACAGTACCTGATATCGAGTCAAGGCTGAAATCAATCTTCCTTATTAACGGACAAACCGGGAAGCTCATCTGGGATGACTTTAGCAATGCTTCTGTCACTGGCAGATCAGTCAATGATACGCTCCATCTTAGTGAAACAACTGAATACATAAGGAATCACTACGTTCCTTTCGATAATCATCGAGTCATGAACATCGCATATATCAAAGGTATTCTAAATCTATAATCCTTACCGTACAATATTCATTCTTCGGCCTTTTCAGGTCCGAATCTTACCATCTTCCGAAATCAGTTTATGGTAACTCTGTACTTAATCAGCATATCAATATCAGTAATGAAGTCATACTCAGACAATACAAGTACACACCAGCTAACCCAATCTCATTCTCATCCATTGCAGTATACAATGTTTTACAGAATTCACTTATATCAAAACTTTTCCCAAAAGGTAATGAGACAAATACTACGGCAGATACGGACTCAACAGATAAAACATATATCAATGCAAATCATTCAAAAATCATATATGATGTACGAGTATCTCTCAATACGTACACGAAATAACCACAAAGGAATAGTTACCTGCCACTATAGCGTCAAGTGCATCTCGGGTCTATTCCTCGGTCACTGCAACCAGATGCCTCTGATCTCTGGAATCTTCGGGAACCTCGCTGTGGACATACTCTCGCAAAATGTCCTGGTCGTTTGCAGATACGGCAACTACCAAATACTCCTTGACATTGCTCAGTGGGATGTCTCCCTCCGCAAGTGCTCCAATAAACTCCAGTATAGCTCTGGCTCGAACTACCGGAGCTAGAAGAACTACTGCCAGACTTCTTGAATCATCTTCCTCTGGCTTTCAAATAGTCTTTCTTTGCACTACTGCTACTAAAAGTCTCAAGTTCGATAGATGGTTGCTGTGGTCTCGATGCTGGAGGCATATACGAAGCTCCTTTCTGTCTCATCAGACTGGCTTCGGCTCTCTTAGCTCTACTCAGAGCATTAGAAAAATTATAGGGTCGGCCTGTATTTACCAATGTCAATATCTCAGGATTCAATCCTTTAACAAACTGATCAGTCACAACTTCATCATTCTCAGCCACGTAAGGAGCAAAACGTAGCAGGGTAGAAAATTGAGCAACATATTCTTCAATGTTTAGCAGATCCTATTTCAAATTTCAAATTCTGCCCTCTTATCTCCTCGGTACGAAACTGGGAAAAAACTTCGATAAAATTTCACTTTGAAGATTTCTCACGTAATCACTGTACCACGCTGTTCTAAGGCTCCTTTGGTTGCAATCCACCAGCTCTTTGCGGCTTCCAGTAATTGGTGTCCAATCAGTTTAACTCTACGTTCATCTGGGTACTCAAATGAATCAAACAATATTTCTATATCATATATCTAGCTCTCACAATCAACAGTCGTCTCAGTACCCCTCAGAATCGGCGGTGTCAATTATTGAAACCTCATCAACTGTGTTTCCATCAGAGTTTCTGACATATACATCTGATCAGTCACCCTACTTCCTCGTTCTGGAATTCTTCGAGGAGGTATATCTGATGATCACAAGAGTTAGCAATCACATGAGACAAATCCATCTCAGTCCCCTCCTGATCAGCTTACCTCTGATCAAGAATTGGTCCTGATTCATTCTGAAATAATACACATTACCAAATCAACTCAGATATTTAGGTAATATGTATCTTCAAAGACAATAACCACATATTGCAATATTACCATATACAATGTAATTCAACATTATAATAAATCACATGCTAGCAATCACATGCAAGGAAAGAAAACTCGTTCTACCCCGCTTACTAGCATCTATCTCAGTCTCAAGAACCTACAGTTCTAGACCTATTGCTCTGATTCCACCTGCTGTGGGGATCCGGACGCTAATTCATATCTTAATCATTATTAATTTCAAATATAACAATTAAGAAAAGTGGGACTAAATTTTTTCCTTTTTAAATGTAAATGCGGAAACGTAATGTAATCTATCTGATATACATATCAATATCAAATTACAAAACATGTACTACATGTCTCTATTTCAACTAGGTTCAACGACTATACATCCAGTGCTTAATCCTATCCTGCTTCTGGGCCCAGATCTCCACGCTATCTATAATCTCTCATCCTCTTCCTGATCCTAATCCTGTCCCACCTATTTTCAAGCACACATACAAACAAGACAACAGCCGGATAACTCCGGTGAGAATTATATTCCCAGTATAAAACAAGTATGCATGCATTTCATATAAACCGATATAACAGCATAAAACAGATATTCATAACATGTATTATAATCAGAAACATAAATCAATATCAAACTGTAAATCATACTATGAACATGTACAATAATCAGGAACATGAATCAATATCAACCAGTAAATCACATTCTGTAACTCTTAGACTCGGACTCGACTCATTCCAAATCTAGGGATCCTGGTTTATGGACATTGTCTAATGTACCGAATCTCAGCGATAAGAATGAATCAACCCCTAAGCGACATCGATATAAACTAAATGTCCAGTGTCCTGGCGAATCAGCCGAAGACTAGGCGAATCAGCCTACGACTCAATACACGCTCTGTCTATGAATCAATAGACCACACATATTAATTCATCATTGCATATATCAATGCAATAAAATAAAGTATGTGATTTAGGAAAACTCAAGTCAAATCGAACTCGAGTTGTGCAATCCCGAATCAACATTGATTTACACATTTCTCTTCTCGGTCTGACGAAGTCAAAGTGTCGAATTCAAATTTGTCCATATCCAATCTGAAATGACAATATCGAATAGACTTTGTCAAAATACAACTCAATTCAATGCTTGTTCTGATCACTACGTAAATCAAGACATAATCTGATCAATGTCAATGATACAACGATATACTCTCAATCAATACTGAATCTGATCAATACCAATCTACTGGTATTTCGACGGCATGATAATACAGTCTCAATAACCCCGTCAATCTCCATATCACAGATATCATAACACGGTTCATAAACAATATCAGTATAATTCATAATCTTAACAATAATAGATCATAATCTCAACTTTGTACAATCTTGCAATACCGGCAATACAATATCAGTATATACGAATCAACAACTCATCTGACCCAAGTCTGAATATTATCAATATACCCAGCAATACAATATCAGTCAGATATCAATCCCAACACCTCATAATCAATAACAACACAAATCTGATATCAATTAAATCTAATCACAATCAAATCAACTCTGAAATTCATAATAATTTCATACGGTATCTATTCTTCGATCCAGTTTCGAATATACGATGTTTGATATCGCAAGAACAACCTATATCAATCGTATCTAATTCTGGCAGTATCAAAATTTGAAATCATATTAAAACGTAACAAAACTTACGTCAAATTAAAGCTCTCGTCGCTAGGAACTCATTATTGTACTCAGATTTTAAATCTAACAGTTGGATCTCACAAAATCACCATCTTTCTAATTTAAGAAAATCTCTTCGACAGCTTCTCGTCCTCCCTTCCTTTTCTGAGAAGGATAATGCTTGTTCCTTATATATATAATATATATATATACATACGTTGCATACGAGAGACCAAATGTCAAGTTGTTGTTTCGCATGCCTCGCGCATATGCGCGCCTCAGCCCCGCGCATATGCGCGAGACCTACTGTCTCGGTGCATTACAACTCGCGCATATGCGCGCCTCCATCTGGCTCATATGCACTAACTTCTTTGTCATGCTCGCGCATACGCGCACATCCATGTCGCACATATGCGCCAACTACTCTGAACTTACCCTTGGCTTCTCGCATATCTCGCGCATATGAGCGCACACTTCTCGCGCATATGCGCGAGGTCTTCTGCCACTCACGCGCATATGCGCAGACCCTCGTCACGCATATGCGCGAGGTGTTATGCCCTCACACATAATTCGTGTTGTCTTCCGTCTTTTCCGGTCTAATTCTTTCCGTCTATAAATACTTCAATTATCACCAAATCATTTCAGATTACGGTAATCAAATTCTCGGGCCTTACACATCATGTATCCCAGATAATGAAGGCGGCAAGGCGAGTCGATAGGCACGATCTCCTATCTTCTCGAGAATTTCATATGGCCCAATGTAACGTGGAGACAACTTCCCTTTCTTGCCAAATCTGATAATTCCTCGGAAAGGTGAAATCTTCAAAAATACTCGGTCTCTTGTCTCAAATACCAACGGTCGTCGTCGAACATTGGCATATTTGGCCTGTCGGTCCTGAGCTGCCTTAATTCTCTTCTGTATCAGCTTCACTTTCTTAGTCATATCTCTGATCATGTCAGGACCAATCTCAGGAACCTCAGAGATATCATCCCAATAAAGAGGGGATTGAAATTTCTTTCCGTACAACGCTTCGAAAGGAGCCATCTCAATACTCGTCTGATAGCTGTTGTTGTACAAAAACTCACAAAGTAGCAATGCATCCTGCCAGTTAGTGCTAAAGTCAAGCACTACAGCTCTCAGCATATCCTCCAATGTCTGAATCGTCCGCTCTGACTGTCTGTCAGTCTGTGGATGATATGCGGTACTCAGATGTAACTTCGTACCGAGAGCCTGCTGCAAACTCTGCCAGAAGTGCGAAGTAAACCGAGGATCACGGTCTGAAACAATCGACTTCGGCACTCCGTACAATCTGACCACCTCTCTGACATAAATCTCTACCATCTTGTCATGTCGGTATGTCATCTTGTACGGAATAAAGCATGCGCATTTGGTCAATCTGTCAATTACAACCCAAATTGCATCGCAACCTCGGGAGGATCTCGGTAACTTCGTCACGAAGTCCATGGAAATGTGATCCCATTTCCATTTAGGAATCGATAAGCTCTGTAACAATCCCCCTGATTTCTTTCTCTCGGCTTTCACCTGTTGTCAATTCAGACATTTGGCTACAAATTCAGCAATATCAGCTTTCATCTGTTTCCACCAAAACTGTCTTTTCAAATCATTATACATTTTCCTGCCACTAGGATGAATACTGAATCGACTGATGTGCGCTTTTGATAATATCTAACGCATCAAATTGGAAACATTCGGAACAACAAGACGATTATTCACATACAGTACACTGTCATGTACCTGATACTCTGATCGATGCCCTGCTCTGACCATCGATATATAATTCTGTATATTCTGATCAACTTTCTGAGCTGCTTTAAATTTCAAAATCAGCTCTGGTTCAACTTGAACAACATATAATCTCAACGGTCTATGATCTGTCTCAAATACCAATCCAGACAAACAACAATCTTCTATCAAATTTGACACACCAATAGTCGTTAAGGACAAAGAACATACCTTACGACTCAGTGCATCTGCTGATGCATTGGACTTTCCAGGATAGTATTTGATCTCACAATCGAAATCTTTGAGCAAATCAAACCATCTTCGTTGTCTCATATTCAATTATGATTGTGAAAATAGATATTTCAGGCATTTATGATCAGAATAATTCTCAAACTTTTCACCATACAGGTAGTGTCGCCATATCTTTAATGCAAAGACGATGGCAGCCAATACAAGATCATGAATTGGGTAGCAAGTCTCGTGTGGCTTCAACTGACGTCATAAGCGATAACATGGCCTCACTGCATCAATACACATCCCAATCCCCTGTGAGAAGCGTCACAATAAACAACAAAGTCACCAGTACCTGAGGGGACAGTCAGTATCGGAGCACTGGTCAGTCACTTCTTCAATTCCAGAAAACTAGACTGACAGTCTTCTGACCAAACAAATGGTGAATTTTTATGAGTCAAATGCGTAATCGGTTTAGCAATACTTGAGAAATCTTTAATAAATCGTCGGTAAAATCCTGCCAAACCCATAAAACTGAGAATCTCTGGCACTGATGTCGGTCTCGGCCAATTGATCACGGCTTCAACCTTACTGGGATCAACAGAAATACCGTCTTTGGATATAATATGACCCAAAAATACCACCTTTCTCCACCAAAATTCACATTTTGACAGTTTCGCATACAGTTTCTCAACCCTCAAAATTCTCAAAACAATTCTTAAATGCTCGGCATGCTCAGTCATATTTTCGAATAAATCAATATATCATCAATAAAGATAATCGCGAAATCATCAAGATATCTCTGGAATACACGGTTCATCAGACCCATAAATACATCTGGAGCATTCGTCAAACCAAACGGCATGAAAATAAACTCATAATGTCCATACCTGGTTCTGAACGCGGTCTTCGGGATATCAGAATCTCTGACTCTCAGTTGATGATATCCAGATCTCAGATCGATCTTGGAATATATTGAAGAACCCTACAACTGATCAAATAAATAATCAATACGAGGAAAGGGATATTTTTTCTTTATCGTTGCCTTGTTCAGTTGCCGGTAATCGATACAGAGTCTCACCGAACCGCCTTTCTTTATCACAAACAGTACTGGAGCACCCCAAGGAGACATGCTCGATCTGATTCTTTAAACTCAATTGGTGCCATTCTGTACGGAGTTCTAGAAATCGGAACTGTACCTGGCATCAATTCAATACTGAAGTCTATCCCTCGAATCGGAGGCAAACTAGGAATCTCATCTAAAAAGACATCAGCGAACTCACATACCACTGGCAAATCAGCCAATGATGGAATCGATTTCAGTACATCAACTGAATAAACAAGGAATCGCTCCGCTCTTTTCTGCAACAATCGAGTCATAGATAATACGGATATCAAAGGAATTCTAGCTCGAGAACCCTTGCCGTAAAATTTCCACTCATCAGCCATCTCAGGTCTGAATCTCACAATCTTGTAGAAACAATCAACAGTCGCTCTATACTTGGTCAATATATCGATACCGATAATACAATCAAAGTCAGACAACCCAAGCACAATACAATCTAACTCAATCTCATGCCCGTCATACTGTAATATACAATGTTTCATAGAATTCACCGATATCAAACCTGTCCCCAAAGGAGAAGAGACAGACACTACAGACGATAATGACTCAACAGGCAGTGCATGAATCAATGCAAATCGTTCAGAAATATAAGTATGCGAAGCACCGGTATCAATCAATACATAAGTAGGGTAACCACATAAAGAATAGTTACCTGCAACGACGTCATTTGGTGCTTACTGAGCCTGCTCCTCTGTCAAAGAAATACTCTGGCCTGCTGTCTAGGACGATGGCTAACTGTCTGGCTTCTTCCTGGCCTCTGTTGTGACTTAGATGGTGCTGGCTGAAATGAATGAACAGTAGCTGATAGTCTATTAGTCTGTGTTGTTGATCCTGATGATTCAGCTCCCTGGAATCTTTGGGAACCCCGCTGTGGACATACTCTAGCAAAATGTACTTGTTGTCTGCAGATGTGACAACTATCAAGCACTCCTTGGCATTGTTCTTGAAAGGGATCGATTTTAGGTGACCGAAAGCGCAACGGAAGCAACAAAATTTTCGAAAAACACATGGAAAATTTCGGCCACCTCTAGTACTAGGTGTAGCATATACAAAAACACAAAAATGTCATACATAGTGTGTTGAGAAATCGTTACCTATCAACCTCTTGAAGTTGATGATGGCTCCAACCAAGATGTAAACAACTTGGCTCTTGAAAGGATGACCTTCTACAAGCTTCCCTTTGAGCCCGTCTGGCTCAAATATTAAGCCCACCACCAAAAAGCTAGACCCACTCTAATTTTGCACTAGAAAAATTAGAGAATTTTTCTTTGAGAAGTGTTTTCTTTCCTCAACTCTTGAAGAAGAAAATTGAGAGAAAAACTTGGAGAGTTCTACCTTGAAGTTTCGGCCATATGGTATGTAATGGGGGGAAGGGAGACTAGCCTTGGAAGTGTAAAAAGTTGTGTTGGCATGTGTGACCCATGTCTTGATTATTTAGAAAGTTGTCTCCCAACTCTTCACCTCTGTAGTATCCCGATGCCTAATTTGAGTTAATTATTGGATTAATTATATTTCGGTGGGATCGGAAGGACCGAACGGAGTTTGGATCGTCCGAAGCGGGTTCGGATCGTCCGAAGAGGGTTCGAATCGTCCGAAGACAGGTGGCTGGACACGTGGAAGACATGCAGAGTTCGGATCGTCCGATCAGGGTTCGGATCGTCCGAAGACAGGTGTCTGGACACGTGGAAGACATGCAGGGTTCGGATCGTCCGATAAGGGTTCGGAAGGTCCGAAGTGTACAGTGGATCGGATCGTCCGAAGTGGATCGGATCGTCCGATCGTTGTCTATAAATAGAGGCGCGAGGCTTCATTTGTTACTCGCCAATTCCGAGTGTTCCAGAGCGTTTTAGTCGTTTCTGATGGGTTTCTAGTCTTTTCCCGAGGTTTAGGCACTAGCGGGGAGCTACTAGTCTTGTAGCGGAGCTGTGCTCTAGTTGGGAGCTAGCGGCATCAGTGGGCTGACTACGGACGCAGACTTGATTCTAGGACTGATTTCTAGGATCTACTGGTTTGAGGTACGAAAGTACTATCCGAGATAGCAGGATTGAGTATGCTTTACTATGTGTTGCATGTTTATATGTTGCATTATTATCTGTCATATGATGCATGGTTTATTATGCGGCATTTGCATAATCATGTTGAGCCTGATTATCTTTGAGATAGCCTGTTGAGAGGGTGCTCAGCCCTCGTTTGTTGTGGATGGTTGGACCCCGTTGGCCGACGGTGGTCAGGTCACCGGTATATCCACAGGTTTATTTTTGGTATGGGAGCCACCTCCTGGTGCGACGGCGCAGAGTGCTACATACCTTGACGTCATTTACCTGAGCAGTATTTCGATATACCCAGATCCTGGTATCCAGTACATTTTGCATACATGCATGTCATAGTCTTGTATACTCATGCTTTCGGTGCTGAGCGTTTTATGCTCACGTCCTCGGTTTATCTCTGTTTTGGACACCCTATTCGATGGGGCAGGTCTCAGGTTGGACGGTCCAGGAGGGAGTGGACAGGGAGCTGGCAGAGGTTGACTTGTAGTTGTCAGTATTTGTTCTTGAATTTAGTTCGCTAGCATATTGAGGTTGTCTCCAAACTCTTCAACCTCCCCCATGCATGCAATTCTATTTGGGCTTGTAACAATTACAAGGCCCATCGACTTTTATTTAAATGTCTCGAACACATTTGAGCCCATTTAAAGTTTACTTGACTTTACTCAATTCCACTAGTTTAATAATTATTTCTAATTGGACTCTACAAGACCCAATGCAATTTAATCCAACACTTGAATTAATTTAATTATTTGGACTCTACTAGGCCCACTAGTGTTTAATTAATTCAACACTTGAATTAATTTAATTTAGTCCATAATAATGTATATGAAAATCACAATTTTTAAATACATTACTCGTTTGGTCAACTTTTAATTTAGGAACACTTTCTCAAATAAAAAGTTACATTCTCCTTATAGAAGTCATACTTCTATTTTTATTTACGCTTACAAACTCCTTTATAAGCCGTTCAACACATTGAACTATTTTACTTCTCAATGGGATCTAGAAAGCCAGTACTTGTGTGGCCCTCAATGGTTCATTGATACAACTAGCCGTTGGTTCACATCTCCATGTGATTCGGACTAAACATGTCCTTATATGAGCATACCCCAATTGCTCCATTCTTACTTATCAACCCTTTAATAACAAGAACGTCAGAACTCAAGTCTGATAGTACCCAACCAACCATGTTAAACGCCTAGCAACATCGTTTACATGATTCCCTAGGTATCAAATGATAGTGTCTGCAAGAACCATTCAATTATGGTTAGCGTACAGTACGGTCCCTTCAACTCATATATCCCGACCGATTCGACAACCATTGGTTTATCGAGAGTTGTCAATGAATCGATACTATGTGTCATGTCGTAGTTGCATCGATGGTGTAATCTAAGAAACGCCTTTCATAATTACCACCATACTCTAGGCCAAAGATTTCAACCTACATACACATGATAACACATAGGATATCCATAGCCGAAGGTAAGCGGTGAATCCCCGACTACAATGCATCGACTCCTATATGTTTCGACATGACACCCAACCTTGACACCTGATGACCCCATAAGAGTCGGTAAAAAAGTTAAAGTGAAATGCTAGCACATAGAGTCTCAATGTTGTCCCGGGTCATAAGGACTAATGGTGTACAACCATAAACTAGGACGTTTCCACTTGATAAGTGATAACCACTTGGAAAGTCCTTTAATGGAGGGTTGTTCAGTGCACTCTACCAGGAGCACATATCTGCATACTCGGACATCACAATGTCCCCTACCAATGAAACATGGTACTCACATCGCAGATACTAGTCTCTAACTCGAGCGGCCTATATCCTTCTTAGTGGCGACTGAATCGACTAGGAACCGTTTAGAATATACAGTATTACAAATATGAGTTTCATGATACTCATCATATGAGCATCTCATATTCTTTCTACTATTTGTATATTCAAGGTCTTTATCTATGCAACTAGCATGGGTATACAGATAAAGATGTGCCAAAATAATAATTTCAAACATTACTAAAATAAAGATTGCTTATACATAGAGTTTCATTGTGAACACTCGGCCAACACTTGGCTCGACGGGCACCTACTCTAACAATCTCCCACTTGCACTAGAGCCAACTACCCATATGCTTCAAACCCATTGATTCGCGATGCATCTCGAATAATGGTCCAGGTAAAGGCTTAGCTAGTGGATCAGCAACATTATCTGCGGAGCCGATTATGTCAAAAGACACTTCTTCCTCTTTCCACAATCTCTCCAAGGATGTGGTACTTTCTCAATACATGTTTGGACTTCTGATGAGACCTTGGCTCCTTTGCTTGAGCTAAAGCTCCCGTGTTGTCACACAACACCGGGAGAGGAGCAACTCCATTAGGAATGACACCCAAATTTTGGACGAAATTCCTTATCCAAACAGCCTCCCTTGCTGCATCCGATGCAGCAATGTATTCGGCCTCTGTGCTGAAATCCGCAGTATTGTCTTGCTTGGAACTCTTCCAAGAGACATCAGCACCATTGAGCATGAATACAAACCCAGAGGTTGACTTCGAGTCATCGATATCGTTTTGGAAGCTAGAGTCGGTATAGCCTTCCAATTTCAGTTCTCCACCCCATAGACCAAGAACAATTTATTGGTCCTTCTCAACTACTTGAGGATGTCTTTCACAGCTTTCCAGTGTGGAAGACCAGGGTTCGATTGATATCTATTTACTACACTTAATGCGAAAGCCACGTCAGGACGTGTAGATATCATCCCATACATGATGCCACCAATCGCAGATGCATAAGGAATGCTTTGTCATCGCCGCTATCTCTGCATCAGTCTTGGGAGACATAGACTTGGATAGGGACACGCCATGACACATTGGTAGATGTCCTCTCTTGGACTCATCCATCGAGAACCGCTTCACGATGGTATCAATGTATGTGGACTAGGTGAGACCAAGCATCCTTCTTGATCTATCTCTATAGATCTATATTCCCAATACAAAAGATGCTTCACCCAAGTCCTGTATCGAGAACTCACTTGCTAACCATATTTTAGTTGATTGCAACATTCCTACATCATTCTCAATGATTAGAATGTCATCAACATAAAACACCAGGAATGTCACAACACTCCCACTGACCTTCTTATACACACAGGGTTCCTCAGGACTCTTATCAAAACCAAACTCTTTGATTGTACTGTCGAATCTGAGGATCCAACTCCTAGATGCCTGCTTTAGACCATAAATAGATCTTTGAAGTTTGCATACCATATGCTCACTTCCGATAGATGTAAACACTTTAGGTTGAGACATGTAAATCACTTTCTTAAAATCCCCATTAAGAAAGACTGTCTTGACATCCATCTGCCATATCTCATAGTCATACCATGCAGCTATGGCTAGCAATATCCTTATAGACTTGAACATTGCAAGTGGAGAAAAGGTTTCCTCAAAGTCAACTCCTTGTCTTTGAGTATATCCTTTTGCCACCAATCGCGCCTTGAAGGTCAATACCTTCCCATCCGACCCAAGTCCCTATGGGAACCGTTCCCTCAGGAGGATCTATAAGATCCCACACTTGGTTTGAATGCATGGAATTCATCTCAGATTCCATAGCTTCAAGCCATTTGGATGAATCGGCATCAGATAACGCTTCCTTGAAGGTTTTTGGATCACATCCATGGTTAGGCTCATCATGGCCCTCTTCAAGAAGCTGACCATACCTCATAGGTGGTCTCGAGACTTTCTCGGATCTTCTAGGAGTTTGTATCTCCTCTCTTGGCTTTTCTAGTGTGGGTTCTATAATTGTGGTGTCTCTCGAACCTCTTCGAGTTCTATCATCTCGCCTTTTCTATCCAATAGAAATTCCTTTTCCAAAAAGGTTGCATTCCTAGAAACAAACACCTTTGTTTCTTGGTGATGATATAAATGATATCCAACTGAATTCCTTGGATATCCCACAAAGTAACATAAAATGGATCGACTATCCAATTTATCTCCCACTACCTGCTTCACATAAGCAGGGCTCCCCATATTCTAAGATAAGAATACTTAGGAGGCTTACCCATCCATATCTCATATGGTGTATGCCTTTGAATGGACTTTTAATGGAATATCTTTTAATTTTAAGTTATAGAGATCGTTTTCAAGTTCTCAAGTACCAATTAAACATTCATTCTTGTAAATGTTGCAAACACCTTTGCTAAATAGACAAGAATATCCATCTTTATCACAATAGAAATGGAAATAATGTTTTTCACCAAAAAAAGGTACAAACAAAACATCTCTTAAAAACTAACTTAAAATCATTGTTCAACAATAAGTAAACATTTCTTAAGGTCTTGGCAGCAACTCTTGCTCCATTGCCTATCCTCAAGAAGGTCTCACCTTCCTTTAGTCTCCTACTTCTTCCCATCACCTGCAACACATTACAGAGATGTGATCCACATCCGGTATCCAATACCCAAGAAGTAGAGTTAATTGAAATGTTTACTTCTATTTAGAACATACCGTTTCCAGAACTCTTCTGGGCCAGATATTCCTTGCAGTTTCGCCTTCAATGTCCAGGCTTCTTGCAGTGATGACATACATCATCAGTCTTGTCAGCCTTAACTGGTCTGGCTGTGACACCCCGATCCTCTTTTAAAATAAATACGCAGTGGAAATAAAAATAATTTTCTTTTCAAAATATACGGAAGGAGTTTCAAAATACATTTCATCAAATATCTTTACAAAATAAATACATGATCATTTAAATGACATAACAAAAACAAAACATCATTCCTATGATCATGCCAAAATCCTCCTTCCAACGGTGTATGCATATGACCCCCGATCTACAGTCAACGTCCCGAGGCACCACTCTGATCTGCATCACATGAAAATAACTGGAATGAGAATAAATCTCAGCAAGTGGAACTCTTATATAACAATGAACAATAACTCTGTAAAACATCTCTTTGAAATCATAAATACCATCAACTCTGAACTGTAAACTCTGAATATCAATAACATAGCAATAGCATAAAAATATGATGGTATTTCTCTTTTGCTCTGGGGATTGATATCAATAGTATCTCTGCTCTGGGGTGCTCGTATCCCAAATCGATATAAATACCGATAACTCTGAGGGATATAAGCCTATAGGCGATGATCATCTAATATTGCATGCAATCTCTGACTATGTATTTATCAATCCGAAAACATTTAAACTCTTCTCTGGTTTTAACAATCACTTTGAACTCTATATATCTCTTTGTATTCCCTTTAATCAATAATGAGACATACAATGCCTCCAATACATATAACAATACATACTATGGATCAAATGAAAGGGAATAACACAATAAACTCTTTGAAACACATACATATATAATCATGTGAGCAAAAGGAATGAATTTCCACTTACAAACCACAACAAACACCTCAACTTAGCTCTTGATCACCACCTACAACAAATAATCCACAAATAACACCAATATCAACTAAATATCCAAGATTACAAGCTAAATAATCTATAAATCCACATAAACAACCAACCTAAACAACTCTTAATTTACAACCTTAACAGAATCGCACCAAAAGCTTACCCAAGCTTCCTAGCACCAAGGAGAACGTCGATCTCAAGTCGAAATTCCAAACAAACGCCTGAATCGAAGATAGGAAAGGAAAGAAATGACTAAAAACCCTAGAAATGAGAGGATTTCGAAATGAAAAGAGGAAAGAATGAAGTCAAATCCATCAAAAAGGTACTATAAATCTCGACCATACCTCTACTGTTCATCACCGCGGGTGCGCCAACACAAAGGCCGCGGGTGCGCTGAGCTTTCGGCAGTCCACAAAATTCCTGAACCACAGACACCGCGGGTGCGGCACTGCAAGCACCGCGGGTGCGCTACACACCGCGGGCGCGGTCACTGCATCACCGCGGGTGCGGTGATGCTACGGCCCTCCAACACAAAAACTGCACAGTACACCGCGGGGGCACTCCAGTTAAGAGCGCGGGTGCACTCAAGCCACGGCCAAGCACTATTCCCATGCAACTAAAATCGATCCGGAACTCTGAAACGAACAACCAACAACAACTAACACCTCAAGAACAATATACTAAACATACTATAGCCCAAAAACACAACTCTAAACCTCTAATCAAATAACTCAAATAACAAACGAAACTTAAATCGTACCGTACACCGGGCTCGGCTATTACAATCTCCCCCCCTTAAGGGAATTTCGTCCGCGAAATTGACGTCACGGCACGAACAACTCAGGATACTTCTCTCTTATCTCCTCCTCTGGTTCCCACGTAGCCTCCTCTAACAAATGGTTCCTCCAAAGAACTTTGACAATGCCGATCTCTTTGTTCCTCAGAACTCTAACTGTGCGATCCAGAATCTGAATCGGAATCTCTTGATACGTCAAATTCGGCGTCAAGTCCAATGGCTCATGGCGAAGAACATGGGAAGGATCTGCAACATACTTCCTGAGCATCGAAACGTGAAACACATTATGAACTCTGTCAAGATCTGGAGGTAGGGCTAATCTGTAGGCTCGATCGCCAACTCTGTCCAATATCTCGAATGGACCAATAAATCTAGGACTCAACTTGCCCTTCTTGCCAAATCGCATCACACCCTTGAGAGGTGCTATCTTCAGAAACACGTGGTCGCCAACCTCTAACTGCAAAGGTCTGCGACGAACATCTGCATAGCTCTTCTGTCTGGACTGGGCAGTCTTCATCCTTTCTCTGATAACAGCAACAACATCAGCAGTCTGCTGGACCAACTCTGGTCCCAACATCTTCCTCTCACCAACCTCGTCCCAATACAAGGGAGACCTGCACTTCCTGCCATAAAGTGCCTCATACGGTGCCATGCCAATCGTCGCCTGGTAGCTAATATTATAAGTGAACTCAGCCAAAGGCAACAAAGAATCCCAGCTACCTGGAAAGTCTATAGTACAAGCTCTGAGCATATCCTCAAGAATCTGAATGACTCTCTCTGACTGACCATCACTCTGAGGATGATAGGCTGTACTGAACGCTAATCGCGAACCCATAGCTCTGTGCAAACTCTTCCAAAACTCTGAAGTAAATCTGGGGTCACGATCAGACACGATCGACACAGGGACACCATGAAGTCTGACAATCTCTGCTATGTAGTCCTCGGCATACTGGTTCATCGAATACGTCGTCTTGACTGGAAGAAAGTGCGCTGACTTAGTCAATCTATCAACGATAACCCAAATAGAATTGAAACCTCTCTGCACTCTGGGAAGACCAGTCACGAAATCCATCGTAATATGCTCCCACTTCCACTGAGGAATCGGCAATGACAACAATGTCCCAGCAGGTCTCTGGTGCTCAATCTTCACCTGCTGACAAGTAAGGCACTGAGAAATGAACACGGCAACATCCTTCTTCATACCTGGCCACCAGTAGAGTCGACGAAGATCCTGATACATCTTCGTACTGCCTGGATGAATCGAATACGGCGCGGTATGAGCCTCTGTCAGAATATCTCTACGAATATCATCGCCAACAGGAACACAAATACGACCTCTGAAAGTCACCAAACCATCACCATTCAAGGCGAACTCTGAATTACCTCTAATCTCTGCTCTATCTCTCAACTCTGTCAACTGAACATCAGTCGACTGCTCTCTACGAATCCTGTCCGTCAATAAAGATCGAATAACTAACGCTGAAAGACGAGCAATGGTGCCTGGAATCACCAGATCAATCTCCTCTCTCTGCAAATCCATCAGCAACGGTCTCTGAATCAAAGAACTCAATGAAACACTCGACTTGCGGCTTAAAGCATCAGCCACAACATTCGCCTTCCCTGGGTGATAACTGATAGTCACATCGTAATCCTTGACAAGCTCTAACCACCTCCTCTGTCGCATATTGAGCTCTTTCTGCGAGAACAGATACTTCAAACTCTTGTGGTCTGTGAAGATCTCACACTTTTCGCCATACAGATAATGTCTCCAAATCTTAAGGGCGAAAACCACAGCTGCTAGCTCCAAATCGTGCGTCGGATAATTCTTCTCATAATCCTTCAACTGGCGAGAAGCATAGGCAATGACCTTACCTCTCTGCATCAACACTGCACCGAGACCCTTCTTCGACGCATCGGTATAGACCACAAAATCCTCTGAACCACTGGGCAATGCGAGAATAGGAGCTGACGTCAATCTATCCTTCAACTCCTGAAATGCGCTCTGGCAATCTATAGACCACTCGAACTTCACAGTCTTCCTTGTCAGATTGGACAATGGCAGGGCAATCTTGGAAAAATCCGAAATGAAACGACGATAATAACCCGCCAAACCAAGGAAACTGCGTACCTCTGAAACAGTCGTAGGAATAGGCCACTTCTGAATCGCTTCTATCTTCATCGGATCAACAGCAATGCCATCCCTCGAAACGACATGGCCTAGAAAAGAAATCTGATCCAGCCAAAACTCACACTTCTTCAACTTAGCAAACAACCTCTGCTCTCTCAGCAACTGGAGAACAACTCTGAGATGCTCTGAATGAAGCTCTCTGGTCTTGGAATAGATCAAGATATCGTCGATAAAGACAATGACGAAGCTATCCAAATACGGCTTGAACACACGGTTCATCAGGTCCATGAAAACAGAAGGGGCATTGGTCAAACCAAAAGACATCACGAGAAACTCATAGTGACCATACCTGGTCCTGAAAGCCGTCTTAGGGATATCAGACTCCCTAACCTTCAACTGATAGTAGCCAGACCGAAGATCAATCTTAGAGAAAACAGTGGCACCCTGGAGTTGGTCAAATAGATCGTCAATCCGTGGCAACGGATACTTGTTCTTGATCGTCACTTTGTTGAGCTCTCTGTAATCGATACACAGACGCAAAGACCCGTCCTTCTTCTTAACAAATAGAACCGGAGCTCCCCAAGGCGAAGAACTCGGACGAATAAAACCCTTATCTAGAAGATCCTGTAACTGCGTCTTCAACTCTTTCATCTCAGTAGGAGCCATCCTATACGGAGCCTTAGAAATAGGAACCGTACCTGGAGCAAGATCAATAACAAACTCTACATCTCTATCCGGCGGCAAACCCGGAACATCATCCTCAAACACATCCGCAAACTCCCTCACCACATCAATATCATCAATATTCAACTTAATCAGTCTATCCATATCCACAACAGATGCTAGAAAAACATCACAACCTCTACACAATAGCCTCTCAGCATCAAGACACGAAATAAAAGGAAGGACCAGCGAAGTACCTGAGCTGGCGAGAACTCCTCCCTGGCCATCATCTGCAAAAGTCACCGTCTTAGCAACGCAATCAATAACAGCACGATAGGTCGACAGCCAATCCATGCCAAGAATAACATCAAAGGCAACCATCGAGATCACAATCAAATCAGCAAAGACCTCTCGATCAACAAAACGAACGGGGCACGCATACACTATGGAAGTCGGGCACAAAACATCTCCCGAAGGCAAAACAACACTAAGCTGAAGGGGAATAACAGAAGGAACTATACCCAAAGATCTCAAAAACAATTCAGACATAAAAGAATGAGTAGCACCAGTATCAATCAAAGTAGTAGCTACTCTGCCTGAAATTAAAATGGAACTAGAGATTACAGAAGAATTACGATTAATACCTTCCTTAGTCATCGAAAAGATACGACCCTGCACCTTCTCCTGGCTAGCTCCCTTAGGACAATCTCTGGAAATATGGCCTGGCATGCCACAACGATAGCAAGAACGAGTGCCAAATCTACACTCTCCACGATGAGGTCTGCCACACTTGGGACACAAAGATCTCTCAGAATCAGACGGAGCAACTGGCACTGACGGTGGCCTAGGACTTTGATCCACCTTGCCCTTCCCCTTGAATCGATCTCTGCCACGCTGACCTGAACTCTGGCCTCTTTGAACACTAGCCTGGTGCCTCGCCTGTCTCTCCCTGGCGATATCCTTCTCGTCCTGCTCTGCTAGCAACGCCTTGGACACAATCTCCTTGAAAGTCACAGCCTTGGACATATTGATATCACGCCTGATCTCCGCTCTAAGGCCTCGAATGAAGTGAGCGCCTTTATCTTTATCACTAGTAGCAATGTACGGAGCAAAAAGGCAACCCTCCTCGAACCTGAGAATATACTCGTCCACATTCAAGCTCCCCTGACGAAGCTCCAAGAACTCTGTAACCTTCCTCGCTCGCAGTGCATCAGGAAAGTACTTGTCGTAGAAAAGCTCAGTAAACTCAGACCACTTCAAAGTAGAAACATCAATGCCAACCTTGGTCGCATTCCACCACAAACGTGCAGCTTTAACCAGCATGAAAACAGCACAACTGATACGGTCTCTGTCCTCATAGTGGAGATGATCAAAAATCGCCTCCAAAGCCTTGACCCACTCTACTGCAGCTAAAGGATCGAAGCTGCCTGGAAACTCGGGTGGATCCATCCTCTTAAACGCAGAAAAGATAGCATCAGAACCAACTGCTACTGGAGCAACCTGCCCCCTACCTTGGCCTCTGCCCTGGCCTGCTCCTTGCAGTCTAAGCAACTGCTGGATCTGCTCACTGTGAACCTTAGCCTGCTCCTTCAGTAACTTGCCGAACTCGTCGACAACTCTCGAGGACGAACTATCCTCCCCCTCTGACGCCTTACGCTTAGGAGGCATCCTCTACTCTACAATGCTCACAAGACACCAATCAATACAAAACAATAGATAGATGCAAAGAAAACATACCCGGACAGTTGAAAGTAGACGAAGTCATATGCATTGGTCCGAAGAAAACACCGCTCTGATACCACTAAATGTGACACCCCGATCCTCTTTTAAAATAAATACGCAGTGGAAATAAAATAATTTTCTTTTCAAAATATACGGAAGGAGTTTCAAAATACATTTCATCAAATATCTTTACAAAATAAATACATGATCATTTAAATGACATAACAAAAACAAAACATCATTCCTATGATCATGCCAAAATCCTCCTTCCAACGGTGTATGCATATGACCCCCGATCTACAGTCAACGTCCCGAGGCACCACTCTGATCTGCATCACATGAAAATAACTGGAATGAGAATAAATCTCAGCAAGTGGAACTCTTATATAACAATGAACAATAACTCTGTAAAACATCTCTTTGAAATCATAAATACCATCAACTCTGAACTGTAAACTCTGAATATCAATAACATAGCAATAGCATAAAAATATGATGGTATTTTTCTTTTGCTCTGGGGATTGATATCAATAGTATCTCTGCTCTGGGGTGCTCGTATCCCAAATCGATATAAATACCGATAACTCTGAGGGATATAAGCCTATAGGCGATGATCATCTAATATTGCATGCAATCTCTGACTATGTATTTATCAATCCGAAAACATTTAAACTCTTCTCTGGTTTTAACAATCACTTTGAACTCTATATATCTCTTTGTATTCCCTTTAATCAATAATGAGACATACAATGCCTCCAATACATATAACAATACATACTATGGATCAAATGAAAGGGAATAACACAATAAACTTTTTGAAACACATACATATATAATCATGTGAGCAAAAGGAATGAATTTCCACTTACAAACCACAACAAACACCTCAACTTAGCTCTTGATCACCACCTACAACAAATAATCCACAAATAACACCAATATCAACTAAATATCCAAGATTACAAGCTAAATAATCCATAAATCCACATAAACAACCAACCTAAACAACTCTTAATTTACAACCTTAACAGAATCGCACCAAAAGCTTACCCAAGCTTCCTAGAACCAAGGAGAACGTCGATCTCAAGTCGAAATTCCAAACAAACGCCTGAATCGAAGATAGGAAAGGAAAGAAATGACTAAAAACCCTAGAAATGAGAGGATTTCGAAATGAAAAGAGGAAAGAATGAAGTCAAATCCATCAAAAAGGTACTATAAATCTCGACCATACCTCTACTGTTCATCACCGCGGGTGCGCCAACACAAAGGCCGCGGGTGCGCTGAGCTTTCGGCAGTCCACAAAATTCCTGAACCACAGACACCGCGGGTGCGGCACTGCAAGCACCGCGGGTGCGCTACACACCGCGGGCGCGGTCACTGCATCACCGCGGGTGCGGTGATGCTACGGCCCTCCAACACAAAAACTGCACAGTACACCGCGGGGGCACTCCAGTTAAGAGCGCGGGTGCACTCAAGCCACGGCCAAGCACTATTCCCATGCAACTAAAATCGATCCGGAACTCTGAAACGAACAACCAACAACAACTAACACCTCAAGAACAATATACTAAACATACTATAGCCCATAAACACAACTCTAAACCTCTAATCAAATAACTCAAATAACAAACGAAACTTAAATCGTACCGTACACCGGGCTCGGCTATTACACTGGCTGCCACAACGGGATTTGGAGATTGCCTCATCAAGGGCACGTTCTTCTTGGGACGCTGGAAAGAACGTTTCTTTCCATTCCCACGTGGATCAATCTTCGTACCAGATGAAGAACCCACATAAAGAACCAACTTCTTTTTCTTGATGGTTGATTCAAACGTAACAAGCATATTCACCAACTCCTCAAGGGTCGGCTCCATCTTGTTCATGTTGAAGTTCACCACAAAAGGATCAAATGAGCTAGGCAGCGATAACAGCAACACGTCAGTGGTCAACTCCGAAGGCAAGATCAAATCCATGCCAACGAGCTTGTCCACGAGCCCAATAACCTTAATGCCATGCTCATGGACCGAGGCCCCATCTCGCATGTGCAAAGTGAGCAGCTTCTTGACGGTAGCATGCCTGAGAGGCCGTGTTTGCTCACCAAAGAGCTCCTTGAGATGCAAATGAATGTCAGCAGCACTCTTTGCATCCTCAAAACGCCTCTGCAGCTCATCATTCATAGAAGTCAGCATATAACACCTGGCTATCAAGTCATGGTCACACCATTCCTTGTAAGTCTGCAATTCCTCAGGAGTGCAGTCAGTCGGAGCCTCAATAGGGGGCGACTCAGTCAGTGTATATGCTACCTTTTCCGAATTCAAGACGATTTTCAGGTTTCTTAGCCAAGTGAGGTAATTAGGTCCAGTTAATATGTGTCTGTCGAGTATTACAGATATCGAATTGCGCATCGAAGACATTGTCAATTTGTACTGAAAAGTAAAAACAGATAAATGTTAATGACTATTTTAAAATATTTAGTAAGATATAAAGTATGGACTTTTACTTTATAAATTTTTACTCCCACTGTTTTGACATCTTTCACTACCCTCTAGTGAAAACGGGAAACTCCATTCCTCAGTAGGTACGTAAGGTCCAATTAGTGAATTATGATCCCGAATAATCTCAGCCAATCACGATTCCTAAAAGGTAGTTTCCAATTGCATCACAATGCAACCCTCTACGTAAACTTTTGTCTCACGTTTGATTAGGACCCGATAATATGACGTCGTTCATCTTCACGTGTCAAGCCTTACCCATCGATGTTGAACCTTAATGGACGGTCGCCATGAGTTCCCCCAATAATATGAGCCGAAATCATGGGAGTTCCACGTAGTTCACATCACCATGTCAATGGATGTCACAGCTTTCCGGCACCCAAAGCTCCCCCAATAATTTGAGCCGAGCCCCGAGTACGGGTAGCGTTCATCATGCACCCATTGTCGATGGAAGACAAGGAAATTATAAAGAAATTTATAATTCCCCTCTTCGGGCTTGATATTAATTTTGAATCTTATTCAAAATGAGGGTTTTTTAATTTTGAAAGGTCTCATCATTAATTTTATTTTAAAAGCTCGCCATGTTTGATCGTATGCTTGCCGGATTCATGCAACTTTGTTATTATCATAATAATAACGCACATACTCATTATTTATAACATATCATGCATATATTATAAACAGTAAACAAAACAAGGATGATCAATCGCCCCAATACTAACGGACCATGTGAGTTAAACACGGGCCAAGGTCCAATCCTAGGGAAATGCACGGGATGCAAATGCAACTATTACATAAGCTTCCAATATTTACATGTCTTGGATCTTCATAATCATCATGGCCACCATCTTCCAATCTTGATCATCCACTATACTAATTTTTACAAATAAATATCCATGGCAAATAGGGATACATCTCATGGGGTGGGAACGGGCCATAAACCAAGCCCACTTTATAAATTGATAATTATTACAATCATTCAACACAAAATATCCTAGCATACACCTAGCAAATTGGGCTTGGGCTTTTGATCATCCTTCATGCATAATATCACATATCATACACCATCAATTAATTATCACAATAATTAATTGATCCAATATTATATATTTTGATCCAATCACTAACCGCCACGAGTATAAACTAAATTAACAAAGTATACAAACACCTTTGTCTACTTTCCAATTAATTTATTTATAACCGAATTTCTTGTAAATCACCATTTACTATAAATATTTAAAGTTCAACTTAAAATATTTATTTCATGAGAAAATATTTGGAACTTTTGAAATTTTAAACTTAAGGGCCCAAAAACTCATTTTTCACCAAAAATATTTTGGCCCATTTAAAATTCACAATCATGTTAGCCATCTAATGGCCCAACAACTCAAGGCCCATGACACTTAGATAATCCAAAACACTTTTGGAAACCCTAGTCGTCATCGCCGTCTCCGGAGCTCCGTCGCCGGATTCCGGCAACAAAATTTTTTTTATTATTTCAAATATAGGGGCTGTTCGGGCAGCCCTAGCTGCCCAAAATGGGCAGCACCTCGGGCAGCCCGAGCTGCCCGAAACGGGCAACAAAATGCTGCCCGAAATTTCCCCTAAAATCCTTGATTTTTTTTGTGCAAATTTCATTCTCATGCGGTTAGAAATCAATCTCAATATAATATCTTGTAGTTGCTACACAAAATCGTAACCATAGCTCGGATACCACTTGAAAGGGGATCGGTTACGGTGACCAGAAGCGCAACGGAAGTTAAATTTTAAATTTTTCATACAAAATTTCGGCCACCCCTTGATTTGTGTAGCAAATACAATAAAACACAAAAATGACATTCATAGTGTGTTTAGAATTTTACCTATCAATCACAAGGATTGATGTATGGCTCCAACTAAGGTGTAAACACCTTAGCTCTTCAATGGCAAGACAATCTTCAAGCTTCCTTTGAGCCCACCTTGCTCAAATATTAAGCCCACCACCAAATATCTAGAACCACTCTAATTTTGCACTAGAAAAATTAGAGAATTTTTCTTTGAGAAGTGTATTTCTTCCTCAACACTTGAAGAACACAACAAGAGAAAATTTTGGAGAGAAAAAGTCTCTCAAATTTCGGCCATAGCATTGAGAATGAGGGGGAGGGAGACTTGTCTTGGTCTTGCAAAAAGTAGAGACAAAAGTAGCATACCAAGCCTTGATATTTGAAAAAGTTGTCTCCAACCCTTCACCTCCCATGCATGCATATATTATATGGTTTTTAACAAATTAAAAACCATGGACTAAATTTAATTATCTCAAAAATATTTGAGACTAATTAAACATTACTTGAATTTACCCAAGTCCCACTAGTTAAATAATTTATTTAAATTGAGCTCTACAAGACTCAATATAATTTAATTAATTCAACACTTGAATTAATTTAATTATTTGGACTCTACTAGTGTGGGGACCCGGGCTCTAACTCAATTCTTTTGGGATTTAATTGGATCTTTGTTCGAAAATGTGGGTCAAAAATTTGCTTTTAACATTAATTCAAATGTATAGATAAAGCATAACATGTCGTTAACTGAAATAAACAACATAATGTACATACATATCTGTCTGGTACAATCATACACTAGTGTTCGAATCTCAAATACAAGTAGTTCAAATCTAAACAGAAACTACTGGTAATCTGCTACTACACCCGGCATCACCACGCTATCAACTTAACTCTCTCATCCTCGTCGTGACCCTGATCCTGCCCCACCTGTTGCCATGCACACATACAGACACGACAACAGCCGGATAACTCCGGTGAGAACATATCCCAGTATAAAACATGTATGCATGCAATGTAATAATCATGTACAAAAGCATAGCATATGTAACAAGTAACATGAATATAAATCTAAACATGTAGAAGAATACAAATCTGTATTCCACAATTCAAATCTTGACTCGACTCTTTTCTAATCTAGGGATCCCGGTGTGAATAAGACGGTCTGTCACCTACCCAGCCACTCGGGGCAACGGTACATCTTATTCCTAGACTTCGGTCAACTCTGTATCGAGGGTCTACACATATAACAAATCTGTTTCTATGCGTCGATACACCGAAACGTCTAGTTTTGGCAAGTCTGCCAATCTCTCCTATCTCAAGACTCGAATATAAATCAATAAACGAAACATTACATAATCAATGTAATAACTATCTAGTATGTGATTTAGGGAAACTCGTATCAAATCTGAATCGAGTTGTGCAATCCCGTGACCACATGAATTATACCTTTCTTGTCGAATCGTCGGTGTCGCAGTCGAAGTCTCGAGTTCACAATAACCAATATAATCTGAAATGGCAATGTGTAGACACACTCTATCAACAAGCATCTCAACTAACTCAATGTACAAATCTGTAACTGATTTCAATACAATTCAACGGCGTAACGGCTTATTTCTCAATACCGGCCAACTCAATCTCAACATAACAATATCATAATCAATCTCAATAACTCATAATCTCATCCAATACAAACATGTATACCAAATTCTGCATAATCTTCACATAATACATGCTGGAAAATTGAACCTATAGCATACGACATCCGTAATTCAATCCGTTTACGTTTCTACGATGCTTAGCATATCAAGAACACATATTCGCAACAAAATCATAAGTTCCCCAACATCCACAATCTGAATCATGCTGGAATTATATCAAACTTACGTCACTTTGTAGCCTTCAATGCAAGGAACACAAATCTTACCTCAGAATTAAAATCGGATGAACAACTCTTGCATAATTCTACTTTTTAGCATGAAGAAACTTGAAGGATTTCTTGGGAGCTCTCGGTTCTGAATTCTGAAGAATGAAGGAGTGATGTGTCAACATAACATATATATACCTCATGCCATGTGTCAAGACCAAAATCGAAGGTGGCAATTTCGCATGCAGACCGCGGGTGCGGTGTCTCAAGAGCGCGGGTGCGCTATGCTCACGGCGAGTTCATCCAAAAATGTAGCACTTAGACCGCGGGTGCGGTCCTTACATGACCGCGGGTGCGGTCTCACACCGCGGGTGCGGTCGTGCTAGCACCGCGGGTGCGGTGTCTGTTCGCACATTTCCCTCAATTTCCTCTCAATGCACCGCGGGTGCTGTATCTCTAACACCGCGGGTGCGGTGTGGCTTCGGCCATGCTTCAAAAATTCCACTCTATGTGTCATGCATTCTCATGGTTTCAAGTCTCACATCAATGCCAATTGACAATTCTCGAGCCTTACATTTCTCCCCCTCTTAGACAAGAGTTCGTCCTCGAACTCGCAAACAACTTAATCAATCATAGTAAAGGAAGAAATGACATTAGAACTGAAAGAAAACTCACATCATACAAATAGCTCGGGATGCCTCTGTTTCATCTCAGACTCTGTCTCCCAAGTTGCTTCCTCGATGCCATGACGATTCCACTGGATCTTCACAAGCGGAATAGTCTTTGTTCTGAGCTGTTTCTCTTTCCGATCAAGAATCTGAATCGGTCGCTCAACATAGCTCAAAGTCTGATCTAACTCGGCTTCTTCAGGTTGAATGACATGAGAATCATCCGGCATGTATCTGCGCAACATCGATACATGAAAAACATCATGTATACCGGACAGTGAAGGAGGAAGAGCAAGTCGGTAAGCTCGATCGCCAATCTTCTCAAGGATCTCATACGGACCGACGTATCTAGGAGACAACTTTCCTCGCTTGCCAAATCTGACAACGCCTCTGAAAGGTGAAATCTTCAAAAATACTTTGTCTCCCTGTTCGAATACTAACGGTCTACGTCTAATATTGGCGTACTTCGCTTGCCTATCCTGTGGCGTTTTCATTCGTTTCTGAATGATCTTCACTTTTTCTGTCATCTCACGAATCATATCAGGCCCTAATTCTGGTACCTCAGAAATATCATCCCAGTACAACGGAGATCTGCACTTCTTTCCGTATAAAGCTTCGAACGGTGCCATCTCTATGCTCGTCTGATAGCTGTTGTTGTATGAAAACTCACACAACGGCAATGAATCTTGCCAACTAGTACCAAAATCTAGTACTACAGCTCTCAGCATGTCCTCTAAAGTCTGGATAGTCCGCTCTGACTGTCCGTCTGTCTGGGGATGATAAGCAGTTCTCAGGTGTAAAGTCGTACCCAAAGCCTGCTGCAAGCTGTGCCAAAAGTGAGAAGTGAATCGTGGATCACGATCTGATACGATCGACTTCGGCACACCATGCAATCTGACGACCTCTTTGACATACAACTCTGCCATCTGATCATGTCGATAGGTCATCCTGTATGGAATAAAGCACGCTGATTTGGTCAGTCTGTCTATCACAACCCAAATCGCGTCACAGCCCCGCGAAGATCGAGGTAACTTTGTCACGAAATCCATGGAAATGTGGTCCCATTTCCATTCAGGAACAGACAAACTCTGAAGTAGACCTCCGGGTTTCTTCCTTTCTGCCTTCACCTGTTGGCAATTCAGACATTTAGACACAAATTCTGCAATATCTGTCTTCATCTGCTTCCACCAGAATTGTGTCTTCAAATCATTGTACATCTTTCTGCCACCAGGATGAATGCTGAACCGACTACAGTGTGCCTCTGACATGATCTGTTGTCTCAAATCTGAAACATCTGGCACCACTAAGCGGTTATTCACATACAGAACAGAATCTCTAACCTGATATTCTGAGATATGTCCAGCTCTGACCATATCAATCGATCTCTGTACATTTGGATCAGTTCTCTGTGCTTCTTTGATCCTCGAAATCAGATCTGGCTCAATCTGAATCGCAGCAAGTCGCAGCGGTCTACTCTCTGTATCAAATGTCAATCCAGACAAGCAACAATCTTCTACTAAACTCGATACACCTACAGTCGACAAGGAAAGAGCACATACCTTTCGACTCAAAGCGTCTGCCGCTGCATTCGACTTTCCTGGATGGTACTTGATCTCGCAATCAAAATCTTTTAGCAGATCAAGCCATCGTCGCTGCCTCATATTCAACTCTGACTGAGAAAAGAGATATTTCAGGCTTTTATGATCGGAATAAATCTCAAATTTCTCGCCATACAGATAATGACGCCAGATCTTCAATGCAAATACAATCGCCGCCAATTCAAGATCATGAATCGGATAACGAGTCTCGTGCGGCTTCAGCTGTCTAGAGGCGTATGCTATCACGTGCCCTCGCTGCATAAGAACACATCCAAGCCCTCTGTGAGATGCATCACAATATACAACGAACTCACCTGTACCTGATGGAATCGTCAAGATAGGCGCACTAGTCAGCCTCTTCTTCAGCTCAACAAAACTGCTCTCACACTCTTCTGACCACACAAATGGCATGTTCTTCTGTGTCAACTGGGTAATCGGCTTCGCTATACTGGAGAAGTCTCGAATAAAACGTCGATAATACCCGGCTAGACCCATGAAACTGCGTATCTCTGGCACAGAAGTCGGTCTCGGCCAACTGATCACAGCCTCAACTTTACTCGGATCTACCGCAATACCATCTCCAGATATAATGTGCCCTAAGAAGACAACCTGTCTCAGCCAGAATTCACACTTGGACAGTTTAGCATACAACTGCTCCTGTCGCAAAGTCTTCAGCGCAATTCTCAGGTGATCTGCATGCTCAGTCAAACTCTTCGAATACACCAAAATATCGTCAATAAACACAATCACAAAATCATCTAAATATCTCTGAAAAATGCGGTTCATCAGACTCATAAACACCGCTGGTGCATTCGTCAAACCGAAAGGCATAACAACAAACTCGTAATGTCCATACCTGGTTCGGAATGCAGTCTTCGGAATATCAACATCTCTAACTCTAAGTTGATGATACCCTGATCTCAAATCAATCTTCGAATATACCGAAGATCCCTGTAACTGATCAAACAAATCGTCGATGCGAGGCAACGGATACTTGTTCTTCACGGTCGCCTTGTTCAACTGCCTATAATCAATACACAGTCGCATCGAACCATCTTTCTTTCTAACAAAAAGCACCGGAGCACCCCAAGGAGATACACTGGGTCTGATATATCCCTTGGACAGAAGATCCTCCAACTGTGCTTTCAACTCTTTCAGCTCTATCGGTGCCATCCTATACGGAGCTCTCGAAATAGGAACAGAACCGGGCATAAGATCTATGCTGAAATCAACCTCTCGAACCGGAGGCAACCCTGGAATCTCATCAGGAAAAACATCTGCAAACTCGCAAACCACTGGCAAATCTGCCAATGCTGGGCTCGACTTCAGTAGGTCTACTGAATATACGAGAAAGCCCTCTGCTCCTCTCTGAAGCAATCTACTCATAGTCAGAGCAGATACTAAGGGAATCCGAGATCTGGAGCCCTTGCCGTAGAATTTCCACTCGTCTGTCATCTCGGGTCTGAATCTGACAATCTTGTGGAAACAATCTACCGTGGCCCTGTACTTGGTCAACATGTCTATGCCAACTATACAGTCAAAATCAGCTAAACCAAGTACTACACAATCAAGATCAATCTCATGCCCCTCAAACTGAAGCATACAGTGTCTAACAGTAGTCACAGATATCAAACCACTTCCCAACGGAGAAGCTATAGACACTACTGTCGACAACGACTCAACAGGCAATGAATGTCTCAATGCAAAATGTTCAGATATAAATGTATGAGATGCCCCTGTGTCTATCAACACATATGCAGGATAACCGCAAAGAAAACAGTTACCTGCAATGACGTCATCTGGCGCCTCCTGCGCCTGTTCCTCTGTCAGGGCAAAAACACGTGCCTGCTGTCGAGGAGGCTGACTCACCGTCTGACTACCTCCTGGCCTCTGCTGGGTCTGTGTAGAGGGTGGCTGAAAGGAGTGTACCGAAGATGCCTGTCTCTCCATCTGTGGCGCTGGTGCTGATGATCCTGTACTCTGGAATCGTGATGCACCTCTCTGGGGACAAACTCTGGCAAAGTGTCCCGGTTGCCTACAGATGTTGCAGCGTCCCAGAACTCCTTGACATTGCTCCGTCGCGTGTCGCCCTCCGCATGAACCACAGTATACACCACTGGAATCTGAACCCTGACCTCTCTGTCGAGATCCACTCGAACTCGATGAACTGCTCCCAGATTTCTTAAACTGTTTGCCCTTAGCCTTCAGAAATTCCTTCTTACCACTACCACTAGATCCACCGTCAAAACGAGGAGGAAGTGGTGGAAACTGTACGGTAGTAGGCTGTGGCGGTCTCTGCCCCTGAACACCGTAGGAAGCTCCTCGCTGCCTGATCAAGCCAGCCTCGGCTCCCTTCGCTCGGTTCAGTGCCTCTGAAAAAGTACTAGGCCGGCCCGTGTTCACCAAAGTAAAGACATCGGGATTCAGCCCGTTGATGAACTGATCGGCCACTGCCTCGTCGTTCCAGGCCACATGCGGTGCAAATCGTAGCAATGCAGAAAATTTAGCCACATACTCCTCGATGTTCCACTGTCCCTGCTTCAGATTCGCAAATTCAGCTCCCTTATCTTTCCGGTAGGAAACGGGGAAGAAGCGCTGATAGAACTCATCTTTGAAGACTTTCCACGTGATATCAATGCCTCGGTGCTCCAAGGCTCTCTTCGTAGTCAACCACCAGCTCTTTGCAACCTCTTGCATCTGATGCCCTATCAGCTTCACACGTCGCTCGTCAGTATAGGCCAACGACTCAAACAACATCTCGATATCATCGAGCCAGCTCTCGCATTCTACTGCACTCTCTGTGCCTTTCAGAGTAGGCGGATGGAAAGACTGGAATCTCTTCAATAAAGTCTCCATCAGCGTAGCGGTGACATCCATCTGTGCACCGGATGTGCTACCCTGCTCTGGTTGTGGCACTCGTCTAGGCGGCATAAATCTGATCATAAAACTGATTAGTACACACCCAATGTCATCTGTCTCAGCCCTTCTCTGATCATATACCTCTGATCGAGAATCGGTTCTGATTCAGGCTTGAAATGCTGTAAATCAATTCAGATAATACAACACAACATATATAGGGAAAGCAATAAAGCATGCTAGCATCTCAAAAGCAATGAAGATGACTCGATCTACCCCGCTCATTCTATTCTATTTCAGTCTACAGAACCTACTGCTCTGATACCACCTGTTGTGGGGACCCGGGCTCTAACTCAATTCTTTTGGGATTTAATTGGATCTTTGTTCGAAAATGTGGGTCAAAAATTTGCTTTTAACATTAATTCAAATGTATAGATAAAGCATAACATGTCGTTAACTGAAATAAACAACATAATGTACATACATATCTGTCTGGTACAATCATACACTAGTGTTCGAATCTCAAATACAAGTAGTTCAAATCTAAACAGAAACTACTGGTAATCTGCTACTACACCCGGCATCACCACGCTATCAACTCAACTCTCTCATCCTCGTCGTGACCCTGATCCTGCCCCACCTGTTGCCATGCACACATACAGACACGACAACAGCCGGATAACTCCGGTGAGAACATATCCCAGTATAAAACATGTATGCATGCAATGTAATAATCATGTACAAAAGCATAGCATATGTAACAAGTAACATGAATATAAATCTAAACATGTAGAAGAATACAAATCTGTATTCCACAATTCAAATCTTGACTCGACTCTTTTCTAATCTAGGGATCCCGGTGTGAATAAGACGGTCTGTCACCTACCCAGCCACTCGGGGCAACGGTACGTCTTATTCCTAGACTTCGGTCAACTCTGTATCGAGGGTCTACACATATAACAAATCTGTTTCTATGCGTCGATACACCGAAACGTCTAGTTTTGGCAAGTCTGCCAATCTCTCCTATCTCAAGACTCGAATATAAATCAATAAACGAAACATTACATAATCAATGTAATAACTATCTAGTATGTGATTTAGGGAAACTCGTATCAAATCTGAATCGAGTTGTGCAATCCCGTGACCACATGAATTATACCTTTCTTGTCGAATCGTCGGTGTCGCAGTCGAAGTCTCGAGTTCACAATAACCAATATAATCTGAAATGGCAATGTGTAGACACACTCTATCAACAAGCATCTCAACTAACTCAATGTACAAATCTGTAACTGATTTCAATACAATTCAACAGCGTAACGGCTTATTTCTCAATACCGGCCAACTCAATCTCAACATAACAATATCATAATCAATCTCAATAACTCATAATCTCATCCAATACAAACATGTATACCAAATTCTGCATAATCTTCACATAATACATGCTGGAAAATTGAACCTATAGCATACGACATCCGTAATTCAATCCGTTTACGTTTCTACGATGCTTAGCATATCAAGAACACATATTCGCAACAAAATCATAAGTTCCCCAACATCCACAATCTGAATCATGCTGGAATTATATCAAACTTACGTCACTTTGTAGCCTTCAATGCAAGGAACACAAATCTTACCTCAGAATTAAAATCGGATGAACAACTCTTGCATAATTCTACTTTTTAGCATGAAGAAACTTGAAGGATTTCTTGGGAGCTCTCGGTTCTGAAGTCTGAAGAATGAAGGAGTGATGTGTCAACATAACATATATATACCTCATGCCATGTGTCAAGACCAAAATCGAAGGTGGCAATTTCGCATGCAGACCACGGGTGCGGTGTCTCAAGAGCGCGGGTGCGCTATGCTCACGGCGAGTTCATCCAAAAATGTAGCACTTAGACCGCGGGTGCGGTCCTTACATGACCGCGGGTGCGGTCTCACACCGCGGGTGCGGTCGTGCTAGCACCGCGGGTGCGGTGTCTGTTCGCACATTTCCCTCAATTTCCTCTCAATGCACCGCGGGTGCTGTATCTCTAACACCGCGGGTGCGGTGTGGCTTCGGCCATGCTTCAAAAATTCCACTCTATATGTCATGCATTCTCATGGTTTCAAGTCTCACATCAATGCCAATTGACAATTCTCGAGCCTTACAACTAGGTCCACTAGTGTTTAATTAATTCAACACTTGAATTAATTTAATTTAGTCCATAATAATGTTTATGAAAATCACAATTTTCAAATACATTATTCACTTGGCCAACTTTTAATTTAGGAACACTTCCATAAATTAAAATTTACATTTCTCTCATAGAAGTCATACATCTATTTTTCCTTACACTTATAAACTCATTTATAAGTCGTTCAACACATTGAACTAGTTTCTCCTCTACAGAAGTCATACTTCTAATTTTCCTTACGCTTATAAACTTCTTTATAAGCCGTTCAACACATTGAACTATTTTTACTTCTCAACGGGATCTAGAAAGCCAACACTTGTGTGGCCCTCAATGGTTCATTGATACAACTAGCCGTGGGTTCACATCTGCATGTGATTCGGACTAAACATGTCCTTATATGAGCATACCCCAATTGCTCCATTCTTACTTATCAACCCTTTGATAACAAGAACATCAGAACTCAAGTCTGATAGTACCCAACCAACCATGTTAAATACATATCGGCACTTCTGTCACAAGATTATTCATTTACAATTAGGCGTATCCGCTTATGACTTAATACATAAATCAATAGATCAAAGATATCAATCTCATTCAATTGCAAATATCAATACAATAAAGTAAAGTATGTGATTTTGGGAGACTCAAGTCAATCGGACTCGAGTTGTGGAATCCCGCATCAACATAAATTTATACATTTGTCTTCGCGGTCTGACGAAATCGAAGTCTCGAATTCCAATCTATCCATACCCAAATCTGGAAATGACAATATCATATAGACACACTATCAATATACAGCCCAATTCACGGCCTGTTCTGATTAATACGCAAATCAAGACATAATTATCAATATCGGATCAGATACAATCTAATTCATATCGATGATATCACGATATAATCGAAGTCACTACTGAATCTGATCAATATCCACCCACTGATGTTTCGACGGTATAACAATACAATCTCAATAACTTCAGCAATATCAATATCACAGATATAATACCACGAGGCATAATCAATATCAATGCAACTCATAACCCCAGCGATAATAGATCATAATATCAAATCTGCGCAATCTCAATCATATAAATTCTGAAAAATCATAACAATTACATACACAGTCTGTTCTTCAATCTGACTTCAAATATATGATGCCTACTATATCAGAAACACCATATATGATTCATATTCAATTCTGACAATATCATAATTTCAAATCATATTTAAAAGTAACAAAACTTACGTCCAGTTGTAGCTGTCGTTGCTAGGAACACGGTGTTGTGCTCAGATTACAAATCAAATGACCAGATCATAAATCAGAACTTGAGTTTTTTCCTCAGCAGCTCGTTTCTCTTCCTCTTTCCTTATTACGTTTAAGGATTGATATGCATATATATATATATATATATATATATATATATATATATATATATATATATATATATATATATATATATATATATATAGACACACACACACACACACGTCGCATGCAAGGGCAAGTGGCACCTTTCCGTTCTGCATTACTCGCGCATATGCGCGCCCAAGCCCCGCGCATATGCGCGAGACCTACTTCCTCGTGCACACACACACACTCGCGCATATGCGCGTACTATCTCGGCGCATATGCGCCCAACGTTCTGTTTTGCACTCGGGCTACTGGACACCCCGCGCATGTGCGCGTAATGTTCTGCCTGCTTCGCACATATGAGCCCGATTGGGTCGCGCACATGCGCGAGGGCTCTTCCTCGCACCTACTTCAGTTTCCCTTTCGTGTTTCCCGGTCTAGTCCGATTCGTCTATAATTACATCTCAATTACCAATAAATCATATTAATTATCGCCAAATCATTTCAGATTACGGTAATCCAAATCTCGGGCCTTACATTTCTCCCTCCCTAACATATGATTTCTGAAAGGGATCGATTTTAGGTGACCGAAAACGCAACGGAAGCAACAAAAATTCGAAAAAATATTTTCTAGCTTTAAAATTTCGGCCACCTTGTGTACTAGGTGTAGCATATACAAAAACACAAAAAATGACATTCATAGTGTGTTTAGAAATTATACCTATCAACCTCTTGAGGTTGATGATGGCTCCAACCAAGATGAAAACAACTTGGCTCTTGAATGGCAAGACAATCTTCAAGCTTCCTTTGAGCCCACCTTGCTCAAATATTAAGCCCACCACCAACTAGCTAGAACTACTCTAATTTTGCACTAGAAAAATTAGAGCATTTTTCTTTGAGAAGTGTTTTGTTTCTCCAACAATTGAAGAACAAGAATGAGAGAAAAATGGAGAGAATAATGGAGTAGGAATTTCGGCCATTGCATGTATTAGACAAGAGAGGAAGACTTTTCTTGGTAGTGTAAAAAGTTGTTGTTGGCATGTGTGACACATGTCTTGAATATTGAGAAAGTTGTCTCCCAACACTTCACATCCCCATGCATGCTATTTATTTTATTTTTAACAATTAAAAATCCATAGACTTATTTTAATTATCTCAAACATATTTGAGACTAATTAAACATTACTTGAATTCACTCAAGTCACTAGTTGAATAATTATTTTATTATTGGGCTCTACAAGACCCAATATGATTTAATTAATTCAACACTTGAATTAATTTAATTATTTGGACTTTACTAGGCCCACTAGTGTTAAATTAATTCAACACTTTAATTAATTTAATTTACTCCATAATAATGTTTATGAAAATCACAATTTTCAAATACATTATTTTTTTGGCCAACTTTTTAATTTAGGAGCACTTCCACAAATTAAAAGTTACATTTCCATCATAGAAGTCATACTTCAATTTTTCCTTATGCTTATAAACTCATTTATAAGCCGTTCAACACTTTGAACTATTTTAACTTCTCAACGGGATCTAGAAAGCTAGTACTTGTGTGGCCCTCAATGGTTCATTGATACAACTAGCCGTGGGTTCACATCTCCATATGATTCGGACTAAACATGTCCTTTATATGAGCATAACCCAATTGCTCCATTCTTAATTATCAACTCCTTGATAAAAAAAACGTTAGAACTCAAGTCTGATAGTACCCAACGAATCATGTTAAATGAGTCCAATGAGTAGAATGTCATCAACATACAGCACCAGGAATGTCATAGCACTCCCACTGACCTTCTTATACACACAGGGTTCCTCAGGATTCTTAGTAAAATCAAACTCTTTGATTGTACTATCGAATCTAAGGTTCCAACTCCTAGATTCCTGCTTTAGACCATAAATAGATCTTTGAAGTTTGCATACCATATGCTCACTTCCGATAGATGTAAACCCTTCGGATTGAGACATGTAAATCTCTTCCTTAATATACCCATTAAGAAAGGCTGTCTTGACATCCATCTGCCATATCTCATAGTCATATCTTGCAGCTATGGCTAACAATATCCTTATAGACTTGAACATTGCAACTGGAGAAAAAGTTTCCTCAAAGTCAACTCCTTGTCTTTGAGTATATCCTTTTGCCACCAATCGCGCCTTGAAGGTCAATACCTTCCCATCCGCCCCAAGTTTTCTCTTGTAAATCCATTTACACCCTATGGGAACAATTCCCTCAGGTTGATCCACGAGATTCACATTTGGTTCGAATGCATGGAATTCATCTCAGATTCCATTGCTTCAAGCCACTTGGATGAATCGGCATCAAATAATGCTTCCTTGAAGGTACTTAGATCACATCCATGGATAGGCCCATCATTTCCTTCTTCAAGAAGCAGACCATACCTCATAGGTGGTCTCGAGACTCTCTTGGATCTTCTAGGAGCTTGTATCTCCTCTCTTGGCTCTTCGGGTGTGGGTACTATAATTGTGGGTGTCTCTCGAACCTCTTCGAGTTCTATCTTCTCCCCTTTTCTATCAAATAGAAATTCTTTTTCAAAAAGGTTGCATTCTTAGAAACAAACACCTTTGTTTCTTGGGGATGATAGAAATAATATCCAACAGAATTCTTTGGATATCCCACAAAGTAACATAAAATGGATCGACTATCCAATTTATCTCCCACCACCTTCTTCACATAAGCAGGGCACCCCCATATTTTAAGATAAGAATATTTGGGTGGCTTACCCATCCATATCTCATATGGTGTCTTGTCAACTGCCTTTGAATGGACATTGTTCAACAACAGTGCCGATGTCTCAAACGCATATACCAAAAAGATGGCGGCAACTCCGTGAACCCCATCATAGACCGAACCATTCAATTGTGGTGTAGCGGGCGGAGTCCACTGCGAGAGAATCCCATTCTCTCGCAGATACTCTTGGAACTCGGCACTCTAGTACTCACCACCTCGATCCGATCGAAGGGTCTTGATGCTTCGTACCAACTGTTTCTCTACTTCACTTCTGAATTCTTTGAACCTTTCAAAGGCTTCAGACTTTGAACCTTTCAAAGGCTTCAGACTTGTATTTCATCAAATACATATACCCATACCTCAAAAATTCATCGGTAAAAGTGATGAAGTAGGCATGTCCATGCTTAGTGGTGATGCTAAGCGGACCACACACATCGGTATAGATCAAATCCAATAGCCCTTTGGCTCGCTCCACATGGCCCTTAAAGGGAATTTTGGTCATCTTTCCTTTTAGACAGGATTCACAAGTCGTGAGAGCATTAATATCAGACATATCAAACATGCCCACTCCCACTAGCTTGTTCATCCTTCTTAGGGAAATATATCCTAATCGAGCATGCCATAATTGTGCCGAATTTAGAGTATCTTGTTCATGCTTGTTTGTTGTTGTTATAGCCTGGACATTGTTAAGTGGAATATCTTTTAATTTTAAGGTGTAGAGATCGTTTTCTAGTTCTCTGGTACCAATTAAACATCTGTTCTTGTAAATGTTGCAAACACCTTTGCTAAATAAACAAGAAAATCCATCTTTATCTAGCATAGAAATGGAAATAATGTTTTTCACCAAGTCTGGTACAAACAAAACATCTCTTTAAACAAACTTAAAATCATTGTTCAAATGCAAGTAAACATCTCCAACAGCCTTGGCAGCAACCCTTGCTCCATTGCCCATCCTCAAGAAGGTCTCACCTTCCCTGAGCCTCCTACTTATTCCCATAACCTGCAAATCAATACGGAGATGTGAGCCACAGCCGATATCCAATAACCAAGAAGTAGAGTTAATTGAAATGTTTACTTCAATGTAGAACATACCGTTTCCAGAACTCTTCTGGGCAAGATATTCCCTGCAGTTACACCTCCAATGTCCAGGCTTCTTGCAGTGATGACAGATTTCAACTATCTTGTCAGTCTTCACTGGTCTGGCTGCCACAACGAGACCCGGAGTTTGCCTCTTCGAGGGCACGTTCTTCTTGGGACGTTGGAAAGAACGCTTCATTCTCTTCCCACGTGGATCGGTCTTCGTACCAGATGAAGAACCCACATAAAGAACCGACTTCTCTTTCTTGATGGTGGACTCAAAATTCACAAGCATGTTCACCAAATCCTCAAGGGTCGGCTCCATCTTGTTCATGTTGAAGTTCACGACAAAAGGATCAAATGAGCTAGGCAGCGATAACAGCAACATGTCGGTGGTCAACTCTGAAGGCAACATCAAATCCATGCCAACCAGCTTGTCCACGAGCCCAATCAACTTTAGGCCATGCTCATGGACCGAGGCCCCATCTCGCATGCGCAAAGTGATTGGCTCCTTGACGGTAGCATGTCTAAGAGGACGTGTTTGCTCTCCAAAGAGCTCCTTGAGGTGCAAATGAATGTCAGCAGCACTCTTTGCACCCTCAAATCGCCTCTGTAGCTCATCATTCATTGAAGCCTGCATATAACATTTGGCCTTCAAGTCATGGTCACACCAATCCTTGTAGATCTGCAATTACTCTGGAGTGCAGTCAGTCGGAGCCTTATCAGGGGGCGACTCAGTCAGTGTATATGCAATCTTTTCCGAGTTCAAGACGATTTTCATATTTCTTAGCCAAGTGAGGTAATTAGGTCTGGTTAATACGTGTTTTTCGAGTATGGCAGAAAGCGGATTGCGAATTGAAGACAAAGTCAAATAGTACTGAAAAGTAAACAGATAAATGTTAATGACTATTTTAAAATATTTTGTAAGATATAAAGTATGGACTTTTACTTTATAAATGTTTACTCCCACTGTTTTGACATCTTTCACTACCCACTAGTGAAAATGGGAAACTCTTTTCCTCAGTAGATACGTAAGGTCCAATTAGCGAATTATGATCCCGAATAATATCAGCCAATCACAATTCATAAAAGGTAGTTTCCAATTGCATCACAATGCAACTCTCTACGTAAACTTTTGTCTCACGTTTGATTAGGACCCAATAATATGACGTCGTTCATCTTTACGTATCAAGCCTTACCCATCGATGTTGAACCTTAATGGACGGTCCCATGAGCTCCCCCAATAATATGAGCCGAAAGTCATGGGAGTTCCACGTAGTTCACATCACCATGTCGATGGATGTCACGGCTTTCCGGCACCCAGGGCCCCCCAATAATATCAGCCGAGCCCCGAGTACGGGTAGCGTTCATCATGCACCCATTGTCAATGGTAGACATGGAAATTATAAACAAATTTATAATTCCCCTTTTCGGGCTTGATATTTGTGGGGACCCGGACGCTAATCATCTTCTTAATCATCGTTGGGATTTAATTATCAGTTCTGATAAATAGGGTTTAAAAATTTTTCTTTTTAAAATGTAAATGCGGAAGGTAATGGAATCTAAATAATATACATCTCAGTATAAAATACATTTCCGTATAAAAGTACAATACTGTACAATCTAAGTCTAAGGTTCGATTACTAAGTTCAAGTAATAAACCAAATCTACAGTAAGTCCGGAATCACCACGCTAACTCTTCTTCTCTCCTCATCCTCTTGACCCCGATCCAACCCCACCTGTTGTCATGCACACATACAAAACAAGACAACAGCCGGATAACTCCGGTGAGAATAAATCCCAGTATAAAACATGGTAAGCATGTATAGAAACAATCTAAATCGTAAAACATGCTATCATACACATATTCAAAGATAATAGATTTCATAATCTATGAAATCAAATCAAAATAAGCATGCAATTCAATTCATATAAACATGCAACCAAAATCAAATCATATAACATGCTATCATAACTGAAAGCAATAAACATGGGTTTCATAGTCTATGAAACCATATCTATAAACACATGCAGTTCTAATAAAATCATGTCTAGACTCGACTAAACTATAACTCTAGGGATTCCGTGATGAATAAGACGTCAATGGCTGTTACCTACTCAACCAATCGTGGTAACTGTACGTCTTATTCTTAGACTTCGGCCATGGCTGTATCGTGGTGCTACAATCTGAGAGTGTCTGCTCCTATGTACGATACACCGAACGTCTAGAAGTCTGACTGAGCTGTCAAGACTTTCCTATCTTAGATGCAATGTATTACAATCATTAAACAAAGCATTCATATCTTAAAATGCAATGTATAACAATCTGTAAATAAAGCATAATATAAACAATAAAGCTAGTATGTGATTTTTGCTGGGAAACTCAAATAGTATCTTATTTGAGTTGTGTCTTCCCGAATATCACATGAATTATACCTTTGTCGTCCCGGTCTGACGAAGACGAAGTCTCGAAGTCAAATCTGTCCATATCAATCTGATAATGACAAATCACATAAATACAATATCAGTATATATCTCAGTTCAGAATCTATTCTGATCAATACTCAACTGGGTATACAATCTGATCCAAGTCAACAATATAACAATGAATCTCAATCAATATCATATCTGATCAATCTAAATCAGCATGATGTTTCGACGGCATAATAATACAATCTGACTAACCCCGTCAATCTGCACATCACAATTATAATACTGGAACTCATAATCTGTGTCAACATAATTCATACTCTGAATATTAACAAAATTCTGATATAGAATCTCAGTCATATTTTCAAAGTTCATAACAATTACAGAAAGAGTCTGTTCTTTAATCTGACTTCAATTCTATAATGTCTACGGTAGCAGAAACACCATATCTGAATCATATTCAATTCTGACAATATCATAAATTCAAATCTTATCTAAATGTAACAAAACTTACGTCCAGTTGTAGCTTGCGTCGATAGGCACACAGTACTGAAGTCAGATTTAAAATCTAACGCGCGGATCGTTTGAAATCAAATTCTGAAATCCAAGAGCAATTCCTTCCTTCGGTTTCTCTTTTATTTTGCTTTCTGAAGAATAGTATACATATGTATATTTATATACATACACGTTGCATGATTTCGCAACGTGCCAACTTTTCCTCAATCTTGCTCGGCGCTCGGGCGGTTGTAATTAACCGTTCGGGCGCGGAGAGTTCTTTCAAAATCCTCGGTTGAATATCTCCTGGCGCTCGGGCGGTAATATTCTACCGCTCGAGCGCCAAACATTCTGTCCAAGAAATAAAATTGGCGCTCGGGCGGTGCTTTTCTACCGCTCGGGCGCGAGATATTCGGTCTAACCTCTTGGTTTAAAATAAACCAACGCCCGGCTTCGTCATTTGAGTTCCTATAACCTCAATTCTGTCAATTAATCAATGTCTGACTGTATCAATTAAATCTCGGGCATTACATTTCTCCCCCTCTTAGATCTGAGTTCGTCCTCGAACTCACAAGTAATCAATTCAGATATATCCGAAGAAATGTCTATAGAGTTTAAATCAGACACTCATCTTAATGAATCAATTCTGAAATATCAATCTTATATTCTTGATTCTATCTCTCAAAATAGCTTTGAGAAAATCAATTTCGCAGTACTGGCTATACAACATCCGTATAGACCAATCAAAATTCCTCACCTATCTGTACCATCTGCTGTTATCAAATCAATTTATCCCGATCAAGGACATATACCATCTTCAGCTTCAAGTACCAATCGTCATCATCCGACGTTGGTTTCTTAAATCTGTCCATTCGTAACTATCTTCATCTTCCTTCTAATTTTCTTCAAAAGAAATCTGTAGTATTCACCGTATACTGTCTTGTCTATAACTATCTCATTACCCATCTGATAAGCTGATAGTTACTGTCACGCAGTGATAATAAGTCATATCAATTAGTGCTAACATCCAGCATCACAGTTCTTTGGATATCTTCCAATATCTGAATAATACACTCTGACTGTCTGTCAATCTGTGAATAATCTGCAAAATAACTTATGGTATGGTCTGCCATAATTGCAAACTTAATCAAAATCACAACCTGATATAGTCTACTTCTACATTCTAGTCACTCTGACTATGTTCTGGCATCAATCTGTGTCATTTGGTTCTGTTTGTACATCATCTTGTACAAACTAATAGATATAGATTGAACAATCTGTCAATCATAATCATATTATATCACAATCTGGAAAATATTGGGATAATCTCATTACGAAATTCATCGAAATGTACTCCCCATGTCGAATCAGAAATATACTAAGTCTGTAATAAATCTTCTGATTTCTCTCTTTCTGTCTTCTCTGTTAGCGATTCAGACATATCAGTACAATTTCTGCCAACATTTCTGTACAAATTCTATCACGACTGATCTAATCTGTCTATATCATACTGATCTGTTCGAATCTCATACATTCTCAGTCCGCAAAATGAACACTGAATCCACTACAATGCATTTCTGACACTATCTGTAATTTCAGATTCATACTATTCGGTATAAACAAATTAGTTAATAATAAAATTTAAAGAAAAATACCTACCTGGTATTCGGCTCTGATTATAAATATCAATTCTGTTATACAACTCTGAAACATTCTGATATCATAACACAACCCGTCTAATACAAAACACAAAATCACATATCTGTTTCTCTGACCGATACTCTGCTCTGATTATCTAAATATTGTTCTGACCACTCTGATCACGTTTCTGCATTGCTGAAATTCTCGAATTCATTTCTGATACAAGCTGAACTGTATATACTCTCAACGGTTCATAAAATCTGTATCAATACTAATTCAGAATAACAATACTCTATACTAATCTAGTAAATATATAGGATTGTAAGTTCTAACAATACTATCGATTCTGACAAATCAATCAGATCTTCATGCCATTCTGATCAACTGCTATATATCATCTGCAAATATAATATGCTCCCCAAACAATACAATCTGTATAAAATACTGATCTAGAAGTAATAATTCTCAAGCAGTTCAAAACACAATCATATCAGATAATCTGTCAACTCATATAATATCAATCTCTGACAATTCTGACATTTCTGACTGTCTGATCGTTCTGATATCGGTATCTGATCAGTCACTGATCACAATATCAACTGTCTCAAAATCAATCAGTATACTAACATCAGATATCATCTATTCTGAATACAATCTGTTTCAACAAAATACATATCTGAACAATTTCTGTATACAAGAATCATAATTCTCAGAATATTTAATATGATCTTTCAAATATTCTTTCAATTCATTTTGTATCATTCTGTATAATCAATACCATTCTGTACTAAATCTACTATACAAACAATACCTGATCTCCATTCAATTCTGAAATTTATCTTTCTGATATAATACCATTCTGAAATCTTAGCTAGGCAAACATCAGCCAACTTGTATAATACTGACCAATCTATTAATACTAAACTCGATTTCAGTGGATCTACTGAATACGTAAGTATGCAATCTGCTCCTTTCTGTATTAATCGAGTCATATACAATACAGATATCAAAGGAATTCTAAATCTAGAATCCTTATCGTGGTATCTCCACTGATCAGTCATATCTGGTCTGACTCTTACCATTTCTGGAAATATTCTACAATGTGTCTGTACTTGTTCAGCATATACATATCAATAATGCGTTCAAATCAGAAAACACAAGTACATCATAATCTATCTCTATTTCATTCTCATCTTACTGCAGTATACAATATATACAGAAATCTCTGATATCAACATTTCCTCAACAAGCTAGGAAATCAATACTACAGTACAACTAGACCCAACAGATACAGCATATCTCCATCCAACTCCATCAAATATAATCATATGAAATGCATAAGTATATATCAATACATATGCATCATAATCATAAAGAATAGTACCTGTTGTGGATTCTGGGTCTGTTTCTCAATTGAACGTTGTTCCCTACAATCTTCGGGAACGCTTCTGGGGACAGACTTTAGCAAAGTGTCCCGGCTGTCCACAAACATTGCATCTACCAGTCACTCCCTGGCATTGCTCGGTGGGATTTCTCCCTCCGCAACTCCTGCAATACACTCCAGTATGGCTTGGACCAGAAACGCTGGAGCCAGATGAATCGCTTCCTATTTTCTTGAATGGTTTCTTCCGAGCTTTTCGAAAATCTTGCTTCCCACTTGTACTGCCGTGATCATATCGGAGAGGGGATTGCTTGTGTCTGGGGTTGCTTCACACACAATCTCCCTAGCTGTCTAATCAGACTCGCCTCCGCTCTCTTTGCTCTACTCAGGATGTCAGCAAAATGGTAAGGTCGCTGCAGATTCATAATGCAACTACCTCCGAATTCAACCCTCTGATGAACTGATTTACTATAGCTTCATCATTTCCAGCTATCTGAGTAGCAAAATGCAGTAGAGTAGAGAATTTGGCGGTATATTCATCAATATTCAACCGACCTTGGCTCAAATTCTCAAACTCTGCTTTCTTGTCCTCTCGGTACGAGACTGAGAAAAATCGTCGATAAAATTCAGTTCTGAATATTTCCCACGAAATCACTGTACCTCTCTGTTCCCACATTCTTCTACTAGTATTCCACCAACTCCTGGCGGCTTCTCGTAACTGATAATGTACCATTTTAACTTTCTGTTCATCTGTACAATCAAGGAAATCAAATAATATTTCTATGTCATCCAACCAGTTCTGACAGTCTTCAGATGTCTCGATACCACTCAAAATCGGCGGCTGAAATAACTGTAATTCTATCAACTTTATTTCTATCTGAGTTTCTGATGCATCTATCTGTTCAGACGAAGTACTGCCCTTTTCTGAAATTCTTCGAGGCGGTATATCTGATAATCAAACAGATTAGTACATAATCTATACAATCTGTCTTAGCCCTCCTCTGATCATATACCTCTGATCCAAACTCGGTTCTGATTCAGGCTTAACAATTACATGTTGCAATCAACTCAGATAACAAACAACATGTAATAGGGAAAGCAATAAATCATGCTAGCACCCATAATGTAATTCAACATTATAATAAATCTCATGCTGGCAATCACATGCAAGGAAGAAAGTTCAATCTACCCCGCTCATTCTCTACTATCACAGTCTAAAAGATCTATCAGTTCTGACTATCTCAATCTAAAGGATCTATCGCTCTGATACCACCTGTTGTGGGAACCTGGACGCTAATCATCTTCTTAATCATCGTTGGGATTTAATTATCAGTTCTGATAAACAGGGTCTAAAAATTTTTCTTTTTAAAATGTAAATGCGGAAGGTAATGGAATCTAAATAATATACATATCAGTATAAAATACATTTCCGTATAAAAGTACAATACTGTACAATCTAAGTCTAAGGTTCGATTACTAAGTTCAAGTAATAAACCAAATCTACAGTAAGTCCGGAATCACCACGCTAACTCTTCTTCTCTCCTCATCCTCTTGACCCCGATCCAGCCCCACCTGTTGTCATGCACACATACAAAACAAGACAACAGCCGGATAACTCCGGTGAGAATAAATCCCAGTATAAAACATGGTAAGCATGTATAGAAACAATCTAAATCGTAAAACATGCTATCATACACATATTCAAAGATAATAGATTTAATAATCTATGAAATCAAATCAAAATAAGCATGCAATTCAATTCATATAAACATGCAACCAAATCATATAACATGCTATCATATCTGAAAGCAATAAACATGGGTTTCATAGTCTATGAAACCATATCTATAAACACATGCAGTTCTAGTCAAATCATGTCTAGACTCGACTCAACTATAACTCTAGGGATCCCGTGATGAATAAGACGTAAATGGCTGTTACCTACTCAACCAATCGTGGTAACTGTACGTCTTATTCCTAGACTTCGGCCATGGCTGTATCGTGGTGCTACAATCGGAGGGTGTCTGTTCCTATGTACGATACACCGAACGTCTAGAAGCCTGACTGAGCTGTCAAGACTTTCCTATCTTAGATGCAATGTATTACAATCTGTAAACAAAGCATACATATCTTAAAATGCAATGTATAACAATCTGTAAATAAAGCATAATATAAACAATAAAGCTAGTATGTGATTTTTGCTGGGAAACTCAAATAGTATCTTATTTGAGTTGTGTCTTCCCGTATATCACATGAATTATACCTTTGTCGTCCCGGTCTGACGAAGACGAAGTCTCGAAGTCAAATCTGTCCATATCAATCTGATAATGACAAATCACATAAATACAATATCAGTATATATCTCAGTTCAGAATCTGTTCTGATCAATACTCAACTGGGTATACAATCTGATCCAAGTCAACAATATAACAATGAATCTCAATCAATATCATATCTGATCAATCTAAATCAGCTGATGTTTCGACGGCATAATAATACAATCTGACTAACCCCGTCAATCTGCACATCACAATTATAATACTGGAACTCATAATCTGTGTCAACATAATTCATACTCTGAATATTAACACAATTCTGATATAGAATCTCAGTCAATATCTTTCAAAGTTCATAACAATTACAGAAACAGTCTGTTCTTTAATCTGACTTCAATTCTATAATGTCTACGGTAGCAGAAACAACATATCTGAATCATATTCAATTCTGAAAATATCATAAATTCAAATCTTATCTAAATGTAACAAAACTTACGTCCAGTTGTAGCCTGCGTCGATAGGAACACAGTACTGAAGTCAGATTTAAAATCTAACGGGCGGATCGTTTGAAATCAAATTCTGAAATCCAAGAGCAATTCCTTCCTTCGGTTTCTCTTTTATTTTGCTTTCTAAAGAATAGTATACATATGTATATTTATATACATACACGTTGCATGATTTCGCAACGTGCCAACTTTTCCTCAATCTTGCTCGGCGCTCGGGCGGCTTGTAATTTACCGCTCGGGCGCGGAGAGTTCTGTCAAAATCCTCGGTTGAATATCTCCTGGCGCTCGGGCGGTAATATTCTACCGCTCGAGCGCCAAACATTCTGTCCAAGAAATAAAATTGGCGCTCGGGCGGTGCTTTTCTACCGCTCGGGCGCGAGATATTCGGTCTAACCTCTTGGTTTAAAATAAACCAACGCCCGGCTTCGTCATTTGAGTTCCTATAACCTCAATTCTGTCAATTAATCAATGTCTGATTGTATCAATTAAATCTCGGGCATTACAATATTAATTTTGAATCTTATTCAAAATGAGGGTTTTTAATTTTGAAAGGTCTCATCATTAATTTTATTTAAAAACTCGCCATGTTTGATCTTATATTTGCCGGATTCATGCAACTTTGTTATTATCATAATAATAACCCACATACTCATTATTTATAACATATCATACATATATTATAAACAGTAAACAAAACAAGGATGATCAATCGCCCCAATACTAATGGCCCGTGTGAGCTAAGCACGGGCGTAGGTCCAATCCTAGGGAAATGCAAGGGATGCAAATACAACTATTACATTAGCTTCCAATATTTACATGTCTTCGATCTTCATAATCATCATGGCCCCAATCTTCCAATCTTAATCATCTACTATACTAATATTTACAAATAAATATCCATGGCAAATATGGATACATCTCATGGGGTGGGAGCGTGCCAAAAACCAAGCCCACTTTATAAATTGATAATTATTACAATCATTCAACACAAAATATCCTAGCATACACCTAGCAAATAGGGCTTGGGCTTTTGATCATCCTTCATGCATAATATCGCATATCATACACCATCAAATAATTATCACAATAATTAATTGATCCAATATTATATATCTTGATCAAATCACTAACCGCCACGATTATAAATTAAATTAACAAAATATACAAACACATTTGTCTACTTTCTAATTAATTTATTTATAACCGAATTTCTTGTAAATCACAATTTACTAGAAATAATTAAAGTCCAACTTCAATTATTTATTTCATGAGAAAATATTTGCAACTTTTGTAAATTTAAACTTAAGAGCCCAAAAAATCATTTTTCACCAAAAACATTTTGGTCCATTTAAATTCACAAATATGTTAGCCATCTAATGGCCCAACAACTCAAGGCCCATGACACTTTGATATTTCAAAACACCTTTTGAAAACCCTAGTCATTATCGCCGTCGCCGGAGCTCTGTCGCCAGATTCCGGCCAACATGCCAAAAAAATTTAAATTTTTTTTATTTTAAAAATGGGGGCCGTTCGGCAGCCCCTCGAGCTGCCCTTGCTGCCCGAAATGGGCAGCAACATGCTGCCCGAAATTGCCCAAAATATGACCTTGATTTTTGTTTCAAACTATCATATCATGCGGTTAGAAATCAACCTCATTATAATATCATGTATATGCTACAAAAACTAGTACCCTTAGCTCTTGATACCACTTGAAAGGGATCGATTTTAGGTGACCGAAAACGCAACAGAAGCAACAAAAATTTCGAAAAACATATTTTCTAGCATTAAAATTTCGACAACTTTTGTACTAGGTGTAGAATATACAAAAATACAAAAAATGACATTCATAGTGTGTTTAGAAATTATACCTATCAACCTCTTGAGGTTGATGATGGCTCCAACCAAGATGTAAACAACTTGGCTCTTGAATGGCAAGACAATCTTCAAGCTTCCTTTGAGCCCACCTTGCTCAAATATTAAGCCCACCACCAACTAGCTAGAACCACTCTAATTTTGCACTAGAAAAAATAGAGCATTTTTCTTTGAGAAGTGTTTTGTTTCTCCAACAATTGAAGAACAAGAATGAGAGAAATATGGAGAGACTAATGCAGTAGGAATTTCAGCCATTGCATGTATTAGACAAGGGAGGAAGACTTCACTTGGTAGTGTAAAAAGTTGTTGTTGGCATGTGTGACACATGTATTGAATATTGAGAAAGTTGTTTCCCAACTCTTCACCTCCCCATGCATGGTATTTATTTGATTTTTATAAATTAAAAATCCATGGATTTATTTTAATTATCTAAAACATATTTGAGACTAATTAAACATTACTTGAATTCACTCAAGTCACTAGTTGAATAATTATTTTATTATTGGGCTCTACAAGACCCAATATTATTTAATTAATTCAACACTTGAATTAATTTAATTATTTGGACTCTACTAGGCCCACTAGTGTTAAATTAATTCAACACTTGAATTAATTTAATTTAGTCCATAATAATGTTTATGAAAATCACAATTTTCAAATACATTATTTATTTGGCCAACTTTTTTATTTAGGAACACTTCCACAAATTAAAAGTTACATTTCCCTCATGGAAGTCATACTTCTATTTTTCCATATGCTTATAAACTCATTTATAAGACGTTCAATACTTTGAACTATTTTAACTTCTCAACGGTATCTAGAAAGCTAGTACTTGTGTGGCCCTCAATGGTTCATTGATACAACTAGCCGTGGGTTCACATCTCCATGTGATTCGGACTAAACATGTCCTTATATGAGCATACCCCAATTGCTCCATTCTTAATTATCAACTCCTTGATAACAAGAACGTCAGAACTCAAGTCTGATAGTACCCAACCAATCATGTTAAACGCCTAGCAGCATCGCTTACATGATTCCCTAGGTATCAAATGATAGTGCCTGGAAGAACCAATTAATTATGGTTAGCGTACAGTACGGTCCCTTCAACTCATATATCCCGACCGATTCGACAACCATTGGTTTATCGAGAGTTGTCAATGAATCGATACTATGTGTCATGTAGTAGTTGCATCGATGGTGTAATCTAAGAAACCCATTTCTTAATTACCACCATACTCTGATCAGAGATTTCAACCTACATACACATGAGAACACAAGAATATCCATACCCGAAGGCAAGAGGTGAATCCCCGACTACAATGCATCGACTCCTATATGTTTCGACAGAACACCCAACCTTGCCACCTGATGACCCCATGAGAGTCGGTAAACAATTCAAAGTGTAATTCTAGCACATAGAGTCTCAATGTTGGCCCGGGTCATAAGGACTAATGGTGTACAACCATAAACTAGGACTTTTCCACACGATAAGTGAGAACCACTTGGAAGGTCCTTTATGGAGGGTTGTTCAGTGCATTCTACCAGGAGCACCTATCTGCATGCTCGGACATCACAATGTCCCCTACCAATGAAACATGGTACTCACATCACAGATACTAGTCTCTAACTCGAGCGGCCTATATCCTTCTTAGCGGCGGCTGAATCGACTAGGAACTGTTTAGAATATACAGTATTCCAAATATGAGTTTCATGATACTCATCATATGAGCATCCCATATTCTTTCTACTATTTGTATATTCAAGAACTTTATCTATGCAACTAGCATGGGTATACAGATAAAGAAGTGCCAAGAAAATAAATTCAAATATTATTAAAATAAAGACTGTTTTTACATACAGTTTAATCATGGAACCTCGGCCAACACTTGGCTCGACGGGCACCAACTCTAAAAATTTCGTCCCCGAAATCACAAGCAATCAACTCGTATATTACAGGTAATTATATCAGATACCATATCAGATACAAGAAGGAGATATATACAAAGGCTAAGAGAAAACTCACCTCAATAAAACAATTCCGAAATCTCAATCTTATATCAGATTCTGTCTTTCAGATAGTCTCTTCGATATCCTGACGACTTTACTGTATGTTCAACAACAGAGTAGTCTTCATTCTGGATTATTTTCTTTCATGGATCCCTAACTCCAATCTAGAATAATAATTCAAGAAGTATAATCTCATAAGACCACTCGAAATAACTGATGATAAAATTAATCTCACAATACTGGCTATACAACATCCGTATATACCAATTAACAGCTCATAAAAAATCAATACTATGATCTCCTATCAATCCGATAATTTCATTCAAGGTTATATTAAATCTTAAACCTCAAATATCAATAGTCATCATCCGACATTGACCTATTCAGTCTATTTATTCTGAGTTGTCTTTATTCTCTTCTGAATCAGTTTCAATTTCTTTTTCATATCTCTGATCCCATCAAATCCAATCTCATGTATCACCGAGATATAATCCCCATTCAAGGAAAATCTGCAGTTCTCATTGTACAATTCCTCGAATGATGCTATTTCGATACTCATCTGATAGCTATCGTTATACGATAATTTACAAGTGACAATAAATCATGTTAACTAGTGCTAAAATCCAGCACTACAGTTCCTAGATATTCTCCAGTATCACGATAGTTCGCTCCGACTATCCGTTCATCTATAAACAATAGGTGAATGAACTTATTGTATATTCTGCCAAAAGTACAAAATCAACAAAATATCATGGTATGATAAAATCAACTTTGGTATGCAGTACAATTTGCCCACTTTTTTGACATACAACTCAGTCGTCCGATCATGTCTATACATCTTCCTGTACGAAATAAAATATACAAATTCGAGCAATTTGTCAATCACAATCACATCACAGCACAGTCTTGAAAAGATTTCGGTAGTTTCGTCACAAAATCCATAGAAATGTACTCCCATTTCTATTCAGGAATCAATAATCTGTATCAAACACGGATTCAAAACAACAGTAATATCGGATTCAGATTCAAAATATCAATTATCAATACGGATCCAGTAAACTTATAAAACTGCAATTTCTGTTAATACTGTCGATTCTGACTAACCGATCACATCTTCAAGTTGCTCATATCAATTACTATATCATCCTTGAATGTAATGTCCCCCAAACAATATAATCTGTCTCAAATACTGTTTTAGAACAATAATAATTATCAAGCAATTTCAAAATAACAATCATATACAATAATCTACTAAACTCCTGTAAATATGAATTTCTGACATTTCTGACACCGATGTCGTTCTCAGCCACTAATCAAGGCCTCACTGTGTTAACATCAATCTATATACTATCTTCAGATATCATATACTCAGAATACAATCTGTTTCAATCCAGATTCATAACTGACCAATTTCTGTATACAACAATCTCAGTTCTCAAAGTATTCCATACAATTTTCAAATATTCGGTTCAGTCAGTCATATGCTACAAATAATCAAAATATCATAGATACAACGAGCATAAAATTTTCAGAATACTTCTGAACACATGATTCATCAACCCATAAACAAAACTGAAGTATTTACAGAAAAACACACTATCAGATGTAACTCTAACTCTCAGGCAGTAAATCTTGTGACTGATATTTTAATTCTTTCAATTCAATCAGTATCATTCTGTACAAAATTTAAAACTAGCACCAGTACCTAATATCAAATCAAGGCTAAATCACTCTCCCTGATATAAGGCAAACCCGGAATCTTATCTAGGAAGACTTTAGCAATTCTCCTGCTACGGTCAAATCAGTCCATGATACCCTTAGTTTCAGTAATCAACTGAATACATAAGGAATTACTCCATTCCTTTCGATAATCATCGAGTCATAAATAATACAGATATCAAAGGATTTTTAAATCGAAAATCCCTACCGTATATTATTCATTCTTCGGCCATTTCAGGTCCAAATCTTACCATCTCCTGGCAAGAATCTACAATCATTCTGTATCTTATTAAAGAAGATAGTAGCTCTACAAGTCGGGTACCATAAATCAAGTAAAGCCGAAGGGTAAGGTAGGGATAAATCCTTGACCGTATCTACTAAATTCCTGAATGGATAAAATAATACGATCTTTTAACAAGAATAAATCTTCAAGTAGTAATACTAAAAATAAAGAATTAATTATTTCTGAAAATTTCGAGAAAAATATTCAAAACTGGAAATTACCATTATCTTCTAATACTAAGATATATAGATCTAACGGATTTAATTTTAAATCTGACTATATTATAAAAACTATAGAAGAAGTTATTCCCCTAAAAGGAGGATATGATTCTTTCAGTTTGTTATCTCAAAATATTATAAATATTCATACGAAATCTTATAAATTTATGCATCTGGGTATGATTCAAGTAGGTTTAAAACCTCTTACTAGATTAGGTTTAAATACTTCTGCCTTAATTTTAGTAAGAGATCAAAGGCATAACAAATTTGAAGATTCCCTATTTGGAATAGTAGAGTCCTCATTATGTGAAGGACCAATACATTTTAGTTGTTTTCCCGATTTCCCGATTTCTCTTTCTGATCCAAATATCATGAAAGCCCTCACATTAAATTTAAAAACTTCTTTCTGATCCAAATATCATGAAAGCCCTCACATTAAATTTAAAAACTGAAGGCTTCGATATGATAGATGGTACAGAAAATGTTGTTCTATTTGTTATAAAGTTATGAATTCTACAATCTCTAATTTTAGATTTAATACTAATCAAATTAGTTCTAAAAGAGGTGAAACTATTCTCTTTATTACCGATATTAATAAAAGTAATATTATGATTCACAAAACAATAAATTGGAATCACGTTATTTTACCAGAAATCTGGAGGATGGAGAATATTGCTCCTACTATTAAAGAAGAATCTAGAAAACTAGAAAATATAGTTCAATATGTAGATGGTGATGTTGAAATAAAATTCTCATCTCAAAGACATTTAAGGATCAAACTCCCAGAAGAAAGTATAAATTCTACTTCTTCTATATCTGATTTTGAAAAAATCAGTATATCTGGGCTTTAAAAGACTAAGGATAATATATCTCAACCGGAATATAAGGTTGATCATCCTGAATCTAGCACTTCTCGTTTACGTTAGAAGTTATTCTGTTAATAATAGAAAATAAGATTCTCCTACTTTTTATGATATGGGTTATAATGTCATTGTAATGCCCAAGATTTTATATCATGTTAATCTGAGATTATTGATTATTAGTGGACACGATTATAACCCGGACCATTTTGAGATTAATTTGAGAAGACTAAATTGTTGGGCGAAGATGGCGCGCCCTGGCGGAAGTTTTTAACCGCCCGAGCGCGAGTGCCTAGTGGAAGAGGGCCGAGAGTTACTCGCCCGGGCGGAAGTTTGTGCTCGCCCGAGCGAGACTGCTTGAATTTGCGAGGGCCGAGAGTTACTCGACCGGGCGGAAACTTATGTCCGCCCGAGCGAGAGACGTGGTTTATGAAAAATCATGCCACGTATCTTATGGTTGCATGCAATATATATATATATATATATATATATATATATATATATATATATATATATATACGTATCAAACGAAATTCTTCAGAATTTTGAGAATATAACCGAGAAAAGGGTTTGGGAAAAAGAGTGAAAATCCTTACGCCTTTATATTTCAATCCGTCCGTTAGATTTTAAATCCGACTTCGGTGTTGTGTTCCTAGCAACGCAGGCTTCAACTGGACGTAAGTTTTACTACGTTTTGACATGTTTTGAAATTATGATGTTGTTAGAAATGAATACACGTCATATATGTGGTTCTTGACATGTTAGACAGCGTAGAATTGAAGTCAGATTAAGAAACGGACTGAATATGGAATTGTTATGAATTTCAGAATGAAATTGACTAGAGTTGACATCAGATTTGGATGGTGGTTGATTGTAAACGTTTGGAATTGATATAGACTGATATAGTATTATCAGTATCGCAAGATTGTACTGTTATACTGTCAGAAATTGATAGAACAGAAATGTTGTGATTTGATTAGATTATTGATACAGAATATTGATATTGTCATTGCCAGATTGAACAGTGACAGACTTTGAATCAAGACTTCGACTGTATCAGAGCGACAGCAAGAAAGGTATAAATAAATGTTGATTCGGGATTGCACAACTCGAATTAGGTTTGACTTGAGTTTCCCTAAATCACATACTTTACTTTATTGCATTGATATTTGCAGATTATCAGACTGATATGTTAATGTATTGACTTAGAACAAAGTCAGAGTCCGAGTCTAGGGCAGATCAGCCTAGTTAGGGCAGAACCGCCGAGTCTTTCTCAGAACCGATAAGACTCTATTGTGGGGATCCGGGCTCTAATTCTTTTCTTTGGGATTAAAACGGATCATTAATATAAAAAGAGGGTCAAATTTTTTTATTTTAACATTAATTCTAATGTTATATAACTCAAGCATACACCATAGACATTAACAACATAATTTATAACAAAAGATACAAATATGTCTGGTTCCAAACCATATTCGACAACTAGTAATTAAATACAGTACATGCCAAAAGTACAACTACTAGTTCTTCTGCTATGCCCGAGATCACCACGCTATGTCCATCTCTCATCCTCTGCGTGACCCTAATCCTGCCCCACCTGTTGTTATGCACACATACAGACATAACAACAGCCGGAAAACCGGTGAGAACAAATCCCAGTATAAACATGTATACATGCATATAATCAATTAAACATGAAACATGCTATCATGAATGACATCATATGCACATGCAATGCAATGCGAATCAAACCATGTCTGGACTCGACTCGACTAGAACTCTAGGGATCCCGGTGTGAATAAGACGTCACTACCTACCCTCCAATCGGGGTAATGAACGTCTCATTCCTAGACTTCGGTCTGAGCTGTATCAACGGCGGCAATAAGAGTAATACCTACTCCTATGCTGAGATACACCGAAACGTCTAGCTATTTGACAATGCCTGTCAAAGACTCTCCTATCTTAAATGCAATGAATATCAATATGTAAACAAAGTATAATCATATTCATATCTGAATATCACACTGATCATACATGCTTGAATACAATTCTGAAATCAAAGCATAAACATGTTAAAAGATTGAATATAATGCTATACACAATTCATAAACATGTTACAATATATCTAATAATACTAGTATGTGATTTTGGTTGGGAAACTCAAATATTATCTTATTTGAGTTACATCTCCCCAAAAAAAACATGACTTATACCTTTCTTTGCTAAACCTTTAACGATGTCGAGGTCTCGATGTCGAAATGAGGTAAGATGAATCTGAAATGGAATGTTGATACACAATTTATCAATTACTAATCCAAATCAACACCTATACTATCAATTCACTACTTGATCTCAGTATCATTTCAACTGCACAATCTCTATAATAAACAATTACATCAATTTCCCCAATTCATAACTGATAATGATATAAATCTGGTATCAAAACCCAGTCAATTCAACTCTAAAATTCATAACAATTCTATACGGTGTCCGTTCTTAAATCCGGTTGTAATTATACGATGTCTAATATGTCAGAAACAACATATATGAATCATATCTGATTCCTACAATATCATAATTTCAAGCCATGCCAAAACATAGTAAAACTTACGTCCACGCGTAGCCTACAACGATAGGAACACGGTACCGAAGTCGGATTTCAAATCTGACGGACGGATTGAAAGATGCGAGCGTAAGGATTTCAAAAGCCTCTCGGAGCTTTTCTATTCTGATTCTTATCAATTTTGAGGCAAATAACGTTTATATATTTCGCCACTTGCATGCCAATGAAACGTGGCTTCCCTTGGCCAAATCTTGCTGGCGCTCGGGCGGTCGAAACTTACCGCCCGGGCGCGAGCTCGGCGCTCGGGCGGTAAAGATCTACCGCCAGGGCGCGGAAGGTTCTGCCCGCCATGCGAGATTCTGGCGCTCGGGCGGTCATAAATTACCGCCCGGGCGCCACACCTTCTGCCCGAACGTGATGCCATGGAACATTGGCGCTCGGGCGGTCACTCTCTACCGCTCGGGCGCCACTAGTTCTGCCCGCAATTGGTGAAATTTATATTCTTTATCCAATCTGGTCTCGTAGTGGCCCGTTTACAGTTATATCTATTTAATTCACTAATCTCATAGCAAATTACGATAATCAAATCCTCGGGCATTACATTTCTCCCCCTCTTAGATAAGAGTTCGTCCTCGAACTCATACATCTTTCTATCATTGTAAGCATCAAAGTAATGACATCAAAGCTAGATTAATACTTACATCATTAGAATATCTCGGGGTATTTTTGTCGCATATTTGCTTCTGTCTCCCATGTCGCTTCTTCGGTGCCATGACGACTCCACTGAACTTTCACAAGTGGAATATTCTTCGTTCTGAGCATCTTTTCTTTCCGATCAAGGATCTGTATCGGTTGTTCCACGTAGCTCAAAGTCTGATCAAGTTCCGCTTCGTCAGGTTGAATGACATGAGAAATGTCTGGCATATATCTTCGTAACATCGATACATGAAACACGTCATGTATCCCGGATAGAGAAGGAGGAAGTGCAAGTCGATAAGCTCGATCGCCAATTTTCTCAAGAATCTCGTAAGGACCAATATATCGAGGAGATAGTTTCCCGCGTTTGCCAAATCGAACAACGCCTCTGAATGGAGAAATCTTCAAAAATACTCTATCTCCCGCCTCAAATACTAACGGTCTACGTCTGATATTGGCGTACTTTGCTTGTCGATCTTGTGTTGTCTTCATCCTCTTCTGAATGAGTTTCACCTTCTCTGTCATGTCACGAATCATATCTGGCCCAAGTTCTGGTACTTCTGAAACGTCATCCCAGTATAGCGGAGATCTGCACTTCTTGCCATACAAAGCTTCAAACGGTGCCATCTCAATACTCGTCTGATAGCTATTATTGTAAGAGAATTCGCAAAGAGATAGAGAATCTTGCCAACTAGTGCCAAAATCTAGCACTACAGCTCTCAACATATCCTCTAAAGTCTGGATAGTCCGCTCTGACTGTCCGTCTGTATGAGGATGATACGCAGTACTCAGGTGTAATGTCGTACCTAAGGCCTACTGTAAACTATGCCAGAAGTGTGAAGTGAATCGTGGATCACGATCTGACACGATAGACTTCGGCACTCCATGTAATCTGACTATCTCTCGAACATATATCTCCGCCATCTGATCGTGTCTGTAAGTCATTCGGTACGGGATGAAACAAGCTGATTTGGTCAATCTGTCGATAACGACCCAAATTGCATCACAGCCTCGGGAAGATCGGGGTAACTTCGTCACAAAATCCATGGAAATGTGATCCCATTTCCATTCCGGAATAGACAAACTCTGAAGTAACCCTCCGGGCTTCTTCCTCTCAGCCTTCACCTGTTGGCAGTTCAAGCATTTAGACACATACTCTGCGATGTCTGACTTCATCAGCTTCCACCAGAACTGGGTCTTCAGATCATTGTACATCTTCCTGCCACCAGGATGGATGCTAAACCGACTACAGTGTGCTTCGGACATAATCTGATGCTTCAAATCTGAAACATCTGGCACAACAAGACGGTTATTGACGTACAAGATATGCTCACGCACCTGATATTCTGACAGATGCCCTGATCTGACCATTTGAATCGATCTCTGCACATTCTGATCGGTTCGTTGTGCTTCCTTGATCCTCATAATCAAATTGGGCTCAACTTGGATCGTAAAAAGTCGTCGTGGCTTACTATCTGTATCAAATTCTAATCTAGATGTACAGCAATTTTCAACTAACTTGTTAACACCTATCGTCGATAAGGACAAAGAACATACCTTACGACTCAAGGCATCTGCTGCTGCATTTGACTTCCCTGGATAATATTTGATTTCACAGTCAAAGTCTTTCAGAAGATCTAGCCATCTACGCTGCCTCATGTTCAATTCTGACTGAGAAAATAGATACTTCAGGCTTTTGTGATCGGAAAAGATCTCAAATTTCTCGCCGTAGAGATAATGACGCCAAATCTTTAATGCAAATACGATAGCCGCCAATTCCAGATCATGAATGGGGTATCGAACTTCATGTGGCTTCAATTGTCTCAAGGCGTATGCGATCACATGGCCTCGCTGCATAAGAACACATCCCAAACCTCTATGAGAAGCATCACAATATACAACAAAATCACACGTACCTGAAGGTATCGTCAGTACTGGAGCACTGGTCAGCCTTTTCTTCAATTCTAGAAAGCTAGACTCGCACTCCTCTGACCAAACAAATGGTGCATTCTTTTGTGTCAATAGAGTTATTGGCTTTGCAATACTGGAGAAATCTTTGATAAATCTTCTGTAGTATCCTGCCAGACCCATGAAACTGCGTATTTCTGGTACCGAAGTCGGTCTTGACCAACTGATCACAGCTTCCACTTTACTTGGATCAACAGAAATACCATCTCCAGAAATGATATGCCCCAAGAATACAACTCGGTTCAGCCAAAACTCACACTTTGACAATTTCTCATACAATCTCTCATTTCTTAGTGTCTGGAACACAATTCTGAGATGCTCTGCATGCTCATTTTTATTCTTCGAATACACCAAAATATCATCAATGAAAACAATGACAAATTCATCCAAATATTTCTGAAACACTTGGTTCATCAAGCCCATAAATACCGCTGGAGCATTTGTAAAACCAAAAGGCATGACAATAAATTCGTTGTAACGAACCGTATTCTACACTACTTAAAATTTGCGGAAGAATTAAAAATTTTCTTAAATAAAAACATTCATACGGTCGTCACTCAACATTCATAAAAATAAATCTCAACATCATCCGTCACCAATAAAATTTTGCTAAAATAAACTGTCTCAAAACGTCTCACGTTCAAATCAAAACATCAGAGTATTTTAAAAATTTGCCTAAACATAAACTTGCGGTCCTCGGGTTTAGCCTGCCACTCAGCCCAAGCCTGCCCCTTGGTCATCACCTCCTGTCTCCTCAACATAGTCACCTGCATCGATCAAGTCTAGTGAGTCTAAAGACTCAACACGTATAAACTGGAATAACGAGTACTACATATTAAGGTCGCATGCAACTTTAAAATAGGACGTACATACTTGGAACTTGAACTTGCATAATAAACTTGAACATACGTACATACATACTTCGACGTGCCATAACTTAAACTTTTCATAAACATGCTGCATACTTGAACATACTTTAACATACATAACTTCATCATTTGCGTAGAGGATGTTTCAAAGCGAGTGACCCGTAACATAAATGAGCCTGATCAGACTATACCACAGTACTGGGCTGACAGGGACGTATCCGCTGCCGCATACATAAGATCCCTGTTCATAATTTAACAGGCCAGTTGATCCACGTTCATAATTTAACGCTTCACAACCACGATCTAACCCGTTCATAATTTAACGGGCGGATTGGTCCCCGTTCATAATTTAACGCTTTCCAATCCTAACATAATTTGGTCACAAGACATTTAGCATACCTCAAAAACTAAAAAAATGTTTTCTTGCACGTCAACATACTTACTTGGCGTTGAGGGATTCGTTGGACTTCGACTGGGGCCGTTGCTGCAACTTACTAACGTGAATTTCATACTTAACTTGCATTGCTTAGACATAGAAAACACATGCTTACTCTCAAGCTCAATCATACCTTAGGACCTTCTACGATTTGCCACGACACGCCCTTAATAATCCTTGCACTAACCCATAACATCAAACTTAAAATGAACTTACAAATATTTCCCAAATCAAGGGTACACGGACCCCGTGTTTGGGTCCGGGAGAGGGTCCGTGTACATACTGCCTAGAGTGTGTCGGGAAACGGAAGGGGCACAGACCCCGTGCTCGGGTCCGGATGGGGGTCCGTGTAGACTCTGGAAGAAGACATTGAAAGGAAGCAAAGGCACGGACCCCGTGTCAGGGTCCGGGTGAGGGTCCGTGTAGGCACTGGAAAAAGACACTAAGTGAAACCCCAAGGCACGGACCCCGTGCCCTCATCCGTGTAGGGGTCCGTGTAGATACTGGAAAAAGACTCCGAGAAGACAACAAAGGCACGGACCCCGTGTCAGGGTCCGTGTACAGGTCCGTGCACCCACTGTAATCGCGAACTTACGAAAATTCTGAACACCTAATATTCATCCTTCTAGACTCGGTTATACGGATCATGCACCGACACCTCGAGACTCATCCTAGCATACCACAACATAAAACCCAAATTGTACAAACGTTTCAAAACAACAGTGTTCGCTCTACGACACACACGACCCAAAATATGGCAATTGACATCAAACTGTTTCCTACGACTTCTAGTTAGCTCGAGTGCCTATCGACATGAAATGTAACCTCAAAAAAAAACACTCTTAACATCATTACTAACATACCCGTACGCAGCAACAATCGCCCGTCGATTTCCAACGAAGCCTGCAACTTACAACTTCAAGAACGTATCAATAACATAATTTTCTGAAAATTTCAGTTTGCGCAGCCGCACGGAAAATATCATAACTCACTCATTTTTCGTCCAAAAATTTCGAATCATATATCAAATCGAAGGTATCGAAAATTTCTACGTTTTTGCCGTTGAAAGTTTTCCCAAAATATGAACAGAAAAATCGCAGTTTTGACATGAACAGTAAAAACGAGTTTCAGATCTAAAACTTTTCCTTCGAAATCGATCCGATTCATGATCCGCTCAAACTACTATCATCATACATAACTTTTACGCATAAAAACAATGCAATACAATATATGACTTGATCGACACAGCAAGAACAGATTATACGTGCCTTTTTGATGATAACGTTACCGAAAGACGACACCGAAGCGGAGATAGAGAGAGGCTTGATCCGGGACGAACGTGACACCGATTTCTTGCAATAAAACCCACCAAAAACCCGATGGAAGGACAAGGGGAAGGGGCGGCTGCTATACTCCTCAAAAACCCTAGCTTTTGCTCTCATAAATAATAAAAATTCTGATTTGTGAATGTGTGTGTGTGTTAACCGATTTTTAGTGTGTGTAAAAGTGTGTTGGTGTGTGTGCGTGTGTTTTAAATATTTAGGAGACTAACTTGCTAATTAAAATAATTACTAAACTAATCTAAAATGCTAGTCTCCCCCAAATAATAAAACCTCTACAAAAAGAAATACTAATTTTACTCACTTTTAAATAAAATTCTTTAATTAAAATATAACACACACCATACTAGACTTTAAAAGTTCTAAAATCATAAACTCACAAAATAATTAATTTAGGATTCAAAAATGCTAAAACTTACTAAATTAATTAAAATGCCCCCAAACTCAACTTAAAATAAAATACCATATTTTAACTGGTCACAATCGTCACCGGTCTCTTCCTCGATCTCGCCTCGAATAATCGCCTGAATCATTAAGCTCGAAAGACATTTTAACGTGCATCACATAAACATAAATAATTTAAAATAATGCATTTAAATAAATCATGCATCGCCAAAACTCATTTAAATTTAATTTAGATGATTTAATAATTAAATGAATGCATGGGTTATACGTGTATTAAATTTGGGCACTACATTCGTAATGTCCATACCTGGTTCGAAATGCTGTCTTCGGTATATCTACATCTCGAACTCGAAGCTGATGATATCCGGAGCGCAAATCAATCTTAGAATACACAGAGGATCCCTGCAACTGATCAAATAGGTCATCGATCCTAGGCAAAGGATATTTGTTCTTGATCGTTGCCTTATTCAACTGCCGGTAATCGATACACAACCGCATCGATCCATCTTTCTTTCGCACAAATAGCACCGGAGCACCCCAAGGAGATACACTAGGTCGGATATATCCCTTGGCTAGAAGATCTTCCAACTGTGCCTTTAGTTCTTTCAACTCTATCGGCGCCATCCTATAAGGAGCTCTCGAAATAGGAATGGTACCTGGTGTAAGATCAATACTAAAGTCTACCTCACGAACCGGAGGTAATCCTGGGATCTCATCTGGAAAAATATCAGCAAATTCCCGCACTACTGGTATATCTGCCAACGTCGGGCTCGACTTTTGCATATCTACAGCATAAATAAAGAAACCATCTGCTCCTTTCTGTAACAATCTGTTCATAGTAAGAGCCGAAATCAAGGGAATCCGAGATCTGGAACCCTTCCCGTAGAATTTCCACTCGTCTGTCATTTCGGGTCTGAATCTGACAATCTTGTGGAAACAATCCACGGTAGCTCTGTACTTTGTTAGCATGTCGATACCGACTATACAATCAAAATCAGCCAGACCCAACACTATACAATCTAGGTCAATTTCATGCCCCTCAAACTGTAGAATGCAATGTCTAACCGTAGTTACCGATATCAAACCACTTCCTAACGGAGAAGTTATAGACACGACATCTAGTAACGATTCAACAGGCAGAGAATGCAATAATGCAAATCGTTCTGATATGAATGTATGCGATGCACCCGTATCTATCAGTATATAAGCAGGATAACCGCAAAGAGAACAGTTACCTGCAATGACATCATCTGGGGCATCCTGTGCTTGCTCTTCAGTCAAGGCAAACACCTGAGCCTGTTGTCTCTGAGGCTGACTCCCTGGCTGGCCACCTCTGGCTCGAGGCTGGGTCTGTGCTGGTGACGGCTGAAATGAGTGAACAGATGAAGCTTGCCTCTCAGGCTGAGTCACGGAGGCAGACGATCCTGCAGCCTGGAATCTCGATGCACCACTCCTCTGAGGACAGACCTTGGCATAATGCCCCTGTTGTTTGCATACGTTACACCTGCCCACTACACCTTGACATTGTTCTGTGGCATGCTTACCTCCACAAGTACTGCAATATCCACTTGCCACCTCTAGACTCTGGCCAAAACCTCTCTGTCTTGACCCGCTGGAGCTCGAAGAACTGCTCCCTGCCCTCTTAAACTGTTTACCCTTTGCTTCAACTGATCTTTGCGTCCGCTGCTGCTACCACCACTTTCGAATCGGGGAGAAGGAGTTTGGGATGGAGGTAATGGCGGTCTCGGACTCGGAGCAACATACGGAACACTCCGTTGCCTAAGCAATCCTGCTTCAGCTCCTTTAGCACGATTCAATGCTTCAGCGAAATTATTAGGTCTCCCCGTATTGACCAATGTGAAGACATCAGGATTTAAGCCGTTTATAAACTGATCTGCCATGGCCTCATCATTGCCTGAAACGTGAGGTGCAAAGCGAAGCAAAGAAGAAAATTTAGCAACGTACTCTTCAATGTTCAATTGCCCTTGCCTCAGGTTTGCAAATTCAGCGCCTTTATCTTTGCGATAGGATACAGGGAAGAATCGCTGATAGAACTCCGTCTTGAATGCTTTCCATGTAACCTCGGTGCCACGCTGTTCTAGTACTCTCCTTATATTCACCCACCAATACTTAGCCACATCTTGCAGTTGATGGCCAATGAGTTTCATTCGTTTCTCGTCACTATATTCCAGAGACTCGAATAACATCTCAATGTCCTCAAGCCAACTTTCACACTCGATGGCATTCTCGGTACCTTTTAATGTGGGAGGTCGAAAGGATTGGAATCGTTTCAGCAACGTCTCCATAGGGGTCACCGTAACATCCATAGGATCTCCGGATGTGCTCCCCTGTTCTGGCGCTGCTGGTCGTAGAGGTACGGCTGCTCTTCTAGGAGGCATATCTAATGAACCAACGGATTAGTGAACAAGATATACTACTGTCTCAGCCATCCTCTAGTCATTTACCTCTGATCTAGAATCAGTTCTGATTCAGTCAATCACATGCTGAAAGAAATCAAATAACAATAACATGTAATAAGGAAAGCAATAATCATGCTAGCACGTCATCAAGCAAGGAAGAAGACTCGATCTACCCCGCTCATGCTATTCTGTCTCAATCTACAGAACCTAAGGCTCTGATACCACCTGTTGTGGGGATCCGGGCTCTAATTCTTTTCTTTGGGATTAAAACGGATCATTAATATAAAAAGAGGGTCAAATTTTTTTCTTTTAACATTAATTCTAATGTTATATAACTCAAGCATACACCATAGACATTAACAACATAATCTATAACAAAAGATACAAATATGTCTGGTTCCAAACCATATTTGACAACTAGTAATTAAATACAGTACATGCAAAAAGTACAACTACTAGTTCTTCTGCTATGCCCGAGATCACCACGCTATGTCCATCTCTCATCCTCTGCGTGACCCAGATCCTGCCCCACCTGTTGTTATGCACACATACAGACATAACAACAGCCGGAAAACCGGTGAGAACAAATCCCAGTATAAACATGTATACATGCATATAATCAATTAAACATGAAACGTGCTATCATGAATGACATCATATGCACATGCAATGCAATGCGAATCAAACCATGTCTGGACTCGACTCGACTAGAACTCTAGGGATCCCGGTGTGAATAAGACGTCACTACCTACCCTCCAATCGGGGTAATGAACGTCTCATTCCTAGACTTCGGTCTGAGTTGTATCAACGGCGGCAATAAGAGTAATACCTACTCCTATGCTGAGATACACCGAAACGTCTAGCTATTTGACAATGCCTGTCAAAGACTCTCCTATCTTAAATGCAATGAATATCAATATGTAAACAAAGTATAATCATATTCATATCTGAATATCACACTGATCATACATGCTTGAATACAATTCTGAAATCAAAGCATAAACATGTTAAATGATTGAATATAATGCTATACACAATTCATAAACATGTTACAATATATCTAATAATACTAGTATGTGATTTTGGTTGGGAAACTCAAATAATATCTTATTTGAGTTACATCTCCCCAAACAAAACATGACTTATACCTTTCTTTGCTAAACCTTTAACGATGTCGAGGTCTCGATGTCGAAATGAGGTAAGATGAATCTGAAATGGAATGTTGATACACAATTTATCAATTACTAATCCAAATCAACACCTATACTATCAATTCACTACTTGATCTCAGTATCATTTCAACTGCACAATCTCTATAATAAACAATTACATCAATTTCCCCAATTCATAACTGATAATGATATAAATCTGGTATCAAAACCCAGTCAATTCAACTCTAAAATTCATAACAATTCTATACGGTGTCCGTTCTTAAATCCGGTTGTAATTATACGATGTCTAATATGTCAGAAACAACATATATGAATCATATCTGATTCCTACAATATCATAATTTCAAGCCATGCCAAAACATAGTAAAACTTACGTCCACGCGTAGCCTACAACGATAGGAACACGGTACCGAAGTCGGATTTCAAATCTGACGGACGGATTGAAAGATGCGAGCGTAAGGATTTCAAAAGCCTCTCGGAGCTTTTCTATTCTGATTCTTATCAATTTTGAGGCAAATAACGTTTATATATTTCGCCACTTGCATGCCAATGAAACGTGGCTTCCCTTGGCCAAATCTGGCTGGCGCTCGGGCGGTCGAAACTTACCGCCCGGGCGCGAGCTCGGCGCTCGGGCGGTAAAGATCGACCGCCCGGGCGCGGAAGGTTCTGCCCGCCATGCGAGATTCTGGCGCTCGGGCGGTCATAAATTACCGCCCGGGCGCCACACCTTCTGCCCGAACGTGATGCCATGGAACATTGGCGCTCGGGCGGTCACTCTCTACCGCTCGGGCGCCACTAGTTCTGCCCGCAATTGGTGAAATGTATATTATTTATCCAATCTGGTCTCGTAGTGGCCCGTTTACAGTTATATCTATTTAATTCACTAATCTCATAGCAAATTACGATAATCAAATCCTCGGGCATTACAAGACTTACGGTGTATCGAAGAGCCTTAGATGTAGATCGACGTCTATCTCAGACACTCGATACGGAATACCAAAGTCTAATTTAGATTGGGATCCCTAGAATTGAGATAAGATAAGATTAGATCACGAGTCATTGATTCATGTAGTCAGATTAGATACATGCTTCGATGTTTGTTTATGCTTTTATATATGTTTTATATGATTGCATTTAATACATTGTTTATACTGGGATATTTATATCTCACCGGAGTTATCCGGCTGTTGTCTTGTTTGTATGTGTGCATGACAACAGGTGGGACAGGTACAGGGTCACAGAGATGAAGACAGACTGAGATTAGAGTGGCGATACCGGACTTGGACTAGAGCTAGGGTTTAAACACTTGATAATAGTTGTTGAACCTGAGTGTGTATGTTTGTATATTTTATCAGATTTATGCTTTTATACTGATATGTATAGGAGTTTGATTCCATTACCTTCCGCATTTTAAAAAAATAAAATAAAAAATTTAGACCCTGTTTATTATACTTGATTAATTAGTCCCAATCATGGTTAAAAAGATTATTAGCGTCCGGGTCCCCACAGTTATGGTTATTAATTATAATAATCCTATTCAAAAAAGTTTAGAAAAAGTTAAAAATTTAAATAAGAAAAAATTGTTTTTAAGTTGCTTAAACTCAAAGCAACAAGATTTATATTCTTTAAGATATAAAGAATGGGTGGAAGAAACTAAATTAAATTTAGATTTTTTCAAAAGGTTAGAAAATTTATATTTTCCAGCAAGAAATAAAATATTTCCCAATTTTATCGATGAGTCTTTTATAGATACTCTTGAATAAACATATAAATTATATGTTCATGAAACTGGAGAAGAATCTTGCGAGATTCATCCCCCTTTTACTACTTTACAAATTAAAAAGGGAAATAAAGAAATTTATGCTACTCCCATAAAATCTGAAATAGGACATGGTAATTTTGACCATATAATTCATCAAAATAATTTTACTAATCTCACTTTACATTCTTTAAGAAATCAAACCACTAGGATAGAAGAAATTCTTTCTAAACCTAAACAAGAAATGTCTAGAGGGGAAAGTTCGAAATCCTTGATGATAAAACCTCCCCCTAATCTTAAGCAAGAAAAATTTCTTTTAATCTGTGGGGACCCGGGCTCTAACTCAATTCTTTTTGGGATCGATTGGATCTTTGCTCGAAAATGTGGGTCAAAATTTTACTTTTAACATTAATTCAAATGTATAATTAAAACATAATCTGTCTTGATAATAATTAACAACATAATGTACATACAAGTCTGTTTAGTACAATCATACATTAGTGTTCAAATCCCAACTACAAACATAAGTAGTACCAATCTAATAGGAAAACACTAGAAAGCTTCAACGCCCGAGATCTCCACGCTATCATCAATCTCTCATCTAGCTCGAGACCCAGATCCTGCCCCGCCTGTTGCCATGCACACATACAGACACGACAACAGCCGGATAACTCCGGTGAGAACAAATCCCAGTATAACACATGTATGCATGCAATGTAATAATCATGTACAAAAGCATAGCATATATCAAGTAACATGAATTAAAATCTAAACATGTAAAAGAATACAAATCTGTATTCAACATCAAATTCTTGACTCGACTCATTTCTAATCTAGGTATCCCGGTGTGAATAAGACGGTCTGTCACCTACCCAACCACTCGTGGTGACGGTACGTCTTATTCCTAGACTTCGGTCAACTCTGTATCGAGGGTCTACACATAGAGAAAATCTACTACTATACGTCGATACACCGAAACGTCTAGTTTTGGCCGATCTGCCAATATCTCCTATCAGGACTTGAATATAAATCAATAAACAAGACATTACATAATCAAATGTAATAACAATCTAGTATGTGATTTAGGGAAACTCGTATCAAATCTGAATCGAGTTGTGCAATCCCATGACCACATGAATTATACCTTTCTTGTCGAATAGTCGGTGTCGTAGTCTAAGTCTCGAGTTCACAATAGCCAATACAAATCTGAAATGGCATAATCAATGTGCACTTCATCAATATACATCTCAAGCAACTCAATATACAAAGTTGAAATCAGGTTTCAATACAATTTGACGGCGTAACGGCGTGATTTCTCGATACCGATAACTCAATCCCAACATAACAATAATCGGTTAACCTCAATAACTCAACATCCATAGCACAATCATTTCAACTCTGAAAATTTGCATAATCTCTCACAATACATGCTGGAATTTCGAATGAATCACATATGGTATCCAAAATCAATCCGGTAACGAATATACCAAGCTCAATCATGTTAAAAACACATATTCTAACTCAATTCTGAATTTCCCCCAACATGAATATCTGAAACATGCTGAAATATAACAAAACTTACATCTTCTTGTAGTCTTCAAAGAGAGGAGTCCAAATCTATGCTTGGATTTAAGTTTGGAGGTATAAATCTTACACAACCATGCTTATAAGCTTGAAAGAATTTGGGAAAAGGAATGGGTTCTCTCGGTTCTGCTGATGGAAAATGAAGATTTAGCAGCTTCATATATATATACATGCCATGTGTCAAGACAAGAAACAAAGGTGGCATTTTCGCATGCAGCACCGCGGGTGCGGTCTCCATGCACCGCGGGTGCGCTCATGCCTCGGCAGCCCCATCATTTTTCCAAAATCGTCGACCGCGGGTGCGGTCTCGAAATGTCAAAAACATACCCCTACTGGACATGCACCGTGGGTGCGGTATCTCCTAGCACCGCGGGTACGGTGTGGTTTCGGCCATGCTTCAATCAAAATTTCATAATTCAAGAATTAGTTGATACTCTCATCTTATGACATGCATTCTCATATTCTCCAAGTCGTACTGCAGTACGGTGTGGTTTCGGCCATGCTTCAATCAAAATTTCATAATTCAAGAATTATTTGATACTCTCATCTTATGACATGCATTCTCATATTCTCCAAGTCGTACTGCAATAAAGATTAATAATCTCGAGCCTTACATAAGCTCTAAAAAAGATGAAGATTTTATGGAAAGTCTAATAGACCGATTACAAAAAATAAATATAAAAGAAAAATGTTCTATTTCGGTAATTACCAAAGATGAACAACTTGAAAATTCTTCAATTTCTTCTGAAAACGAAATGCAGATTAATAAAATGCATAAAGTATCAATTGTAAAACCTTTTTATAAAAAGGCAACACCTATAGATCTTCAAATTGAAGAAAAGAATGATTATGTTCAGTTTAATGGCGAAGCCATTACTGAATGGAATATAGATGGGAAGTCTGAATATCAGATTAAAACTGTTATTAAACAAATGTTAATATACTCTTCTGCCGCAAAAATAAAAGGTAATAATGATAGGCAGATTTCTCAACCAATTATTACTGGTTTTACTGGCCAACTTCAAGGTTGGTGGGATTTCTATCTTTCAAAAGATGCAAAGAATAAAATTCTTAACTCTTCTATAATTGATTTAAATGGAAGAGAAGAGTTTGATGCGGTTAATACACTTATTTATACAATTCTATCTAATTTTATTGGAGCAAATGAACTTCAAATAGATAGATCTCAAGAACAATTAATTAATTTAAGATGTCCAACACTATCTGAATTCAGATGGTATAAAGATGTGTTTATGACAAAAGTTTTAACTAGAAATGATTGCAATGCAAATTTCTGGAAAGAAAAATTTATTTCTGGACTTCCAGTTCTTTTTGCTGAAAGACTTAAAAATAGATTAAAATTTAAATCTCCAACAAACTCTATAGATTGGAGTATTCTTACTTATGGAGATTTATCTGCAGAAATAACTGCAGAAGGTATAACTCTTTGTAACTATATCAAGTTAAAAAGGCAGCTTGATATGCAAAAAGAAGAAAACCGAAATATTATTGGTGACTTTTGTGAGCAAATAGGCTTTCAACCAATACAATATCCTAAAAGATATAAGAAAAGAAAAAGTTTACCTTTTAAAGGAAGAAACATTATCTAAAAGATAAAGAAAAATCTAAAAAATATTCTAAGAAAAGATTTAAAAAACTATAAAAAATGATTCTACTAAAGTTCCAGTATGCTGGAAATGTAGAAAAATTGGACATAAGGCTAATAAGTGTTATGTCAAGAAAAAGATTAATAATCTTAATATAAACAATGATTTAAAAGAATCATTGATAAATATTCTTCTTAATAAAGAAGAAAATTTAAAACAAAAAGATTTTTATATCAATATTATTGATAATGAATCCTCTGAATATTCTAATAGTAGTTCAGATAATGACTCTGAAATATCAGAACACAAAATCTGTGATCCAGATTGTGATTGTGATACTTGTCTCATAAATTTTATGGGCTTAGAAATAAATGTTATATCAAATGAAGAAACTTTTATTTTAGATCTCATAGATCAAATAAAAGACCCTATAGAAAAAAGAAAAGCTATATAACATTATTTAAACATGTCGAATCACAAGCCTACAAAACTTGTACAAAATACTGTACAAGAACATGGATTATATTTTTATAATAAAATATTAGAAAAGGCAAAACAAAAAGAAAAAGAACCAACTATCTCTGAATTAAAAGGAGAGATAGATCAGATAAAATCTTAAATACAATATTTAAAAGAAAGAGTAAATACTCTTAGTATTAATGATCATATTTGGGAAAAAGATTCTACTTCTGATGAATCAGAAGAAAAAAATATTTTACCCAAAGATGATAATGAAATAAATCAAATGGTATGGGTTAATAAAATTGATCAAATCATTTCTCAAAAATGGTACTCAAAAGTAACATTAATTATTAATAAAAAATTTAAAATTACTATTGAAGCACTTCTAGATACAGGAGCTGATGTAAATTGCATCAGTGAAGGAATTATTCCTTCTAAGTATGATAAAAAGATTACTCAATTTATAACAGCTGCTAATAAACAACCTCTTATAGTTAATTATAAATTGTCTGATGTAGCAATATGTAATTCTAGAGTTTGTTTAAATACTACTTTTATTCTCATTAAAAATATCTCTACTCCTGTGATTCTAGGAACCCAATTTTTCCAAATGCTGTTTCCTATTAATAAATTAATGAAAAGGGTTTATATACTAATATTAAAGGAAATAATTTATTTTTCACATTTACCACTTATACCTGTTTCAAAATCTATAAATATTTTACAAAAGATAGTGAACAATAAAGAAAATTTTGTCACTTCATTAAAAGATGAATTTCTTTTTAAAAATATTAAAGAGAAAATAAATTCTGAGAAAATTAAAGAAAAAATAAAAATTATTTCAGAAAATATATCTAAAGAAATTTGTGCTGATGTTCCTAATGCCTTTTGGAATAGGAAGAAACATCAAGTTAGTCTACCTTATACGGATGATTTTATTGAGGATAAAATTCCTACTAAAGCAAGGCTAAAGCTATGGGACCTAAACTTTTAAATTATTGCAAAGAAGAAATTGATAGTCTTCTTAAAAAAGAATTGATAAGACCAAGTAATAGTCCTTGGAGTTGTCCAGTATTTTATGTAGAAAATGCAGCAGAAATTGAGAGAGGAGCCCCAAGACTTGTTATCAGTTATAAACCTCTTAATAAAGCATTAAAATGGATAAAGCATCCATTACCAAATAAAAGAGATTTATTAAATAGATTATTTAAGGGGAAAATATTCTACTTCTTTTGATTTAAAATCAGGATTCTATCAGATTCTTCTAAAAGAGGAAGATAAATATAAAACAGATTTTAATGTACCATTTGGCCATTACGAATGGAATGTAATGCATTTGGATTAAAAAATGCTCAAATGGAATTCCAAAATATAATGAATGAAATTTATAATTCATATATAGATTATATTATCGTTTATATAGATGATGTCCTTTATATATTCTGATAACATTGATCAGCATTTTAAACATTTGAATATATTTATTCAAGTTACTAAAAAAGCCGGATTGGCAGTAAATCAGAAAAAAGTAAAACTTTTTCTAACTAAGATAAAATTCTTAGGACATTATATTGAAAATGGAATAATAATTCCTATTGAAAGAGCAATTGTTTTTGCTGATAAATTTCCTGATAAAATCACCGATGTAAATCAACTACTATTGTAAATTTCTATAAACTCTGAATATAACATGTATCAATCCGACATATGAATCAACACAAACTCTGAATCACACTTAGTGACTCAAGGACTCTAACTCGACTTGTCCTAATCTAGGGATCCCGATCGGAATAAGAACATACACCCATCTACACTCCCGATCGGGGTGGTGGTATGTTCTTATTCACGGACTTTGGCTCTTTCCATATCGGATACCAGTAATAGAAGAAACTCCAATTCTATCAACTCCGATATAGCCAAACATCCGGTGTCTTGACCTATCCGTCACAGACTTTGGCATTTTCACCAATATCCTATCCTGTGATAATGTGCAATGTGCCAGTGACGATTCCATCACTATCCGGCACTACTATCAAAAGATTATTCATTTACAATTAGGCGTATCTGCTTATGACTTAATACATAAATCAATAGATCAAAGATATCAATCTCATTCAATTGCAAATATCAATGCAATAAAGTAAAGTATGTGATTTTGGGAGACTCAAGTCAATCGGACTCGAGTTGTGCAATCCCGCATCAACATAAATTTATACATTTGTCTTCACGGTCTGACGAAATCGAAGTCTCGAATTCCAATCTATCCATACCCAAATCTGGCAATGACAATATCAAATAGACACACTATCAATATACAGCCCAATTCATGGCCTGTTCTGATTAATACAGCAAATCAAGACATAATCTGATAAATATCCACCCACTGATGTTTCGACGGTATAACAATACAATCTCAATAACTCCAGCAATATCAATATCATAGATATAATACCACGAGTCATAATCGATATCAATACAACTCATAACCCTAGCGATAATAGATCATAATATAAAATCTACGAATCTCAATCATATCAGTTCTGAAAAATCATAACAATTACATACACAGTTTGTTCTTTAATCTGACTTCAAATATACGATGCCTATTATATCAGAAACACCATATATGATTCATATTCAATTCTGACAATATCATAATTTGAAATCGTATTTAAACGTAACAAAACTTACGTCCAGTTGTAGCTGTCGTTGCTAGGAACACGGTGTTGTGCTCATATTACAAATCAGATGACCAGATCGTAAATCAGAACTTGAGTTTTTCCTCAGCAGCTCGTTTCTCTTCCTCTTTCCTTTTTACGTTTAAGGATTGATATGTATATATATATATATATACACACACACACACACACACGTCACATGCAAGGGTAAGTGGCACCTTTCCGTTCTGCATGACTCGCGCATATGCGCGCCCAAGCCCCGCGCATATGCGCGCACAAGCCCCGCGCTTATGCGCGAGACCTACTGCCTCGTGCACACACACACACTCGCGCATATGCACGTACTATCTCGGCGCATATGCGCCAAACGTTCAGATTTGCACTCGGGCTACTGGACACCCCGCGCATGTGCGCGCCTTCAAGCCGCGCATGTGCGCGTAATGTTCTGCCTGCCTCGCGCATATGCGCCCGATTGGGTCGTGCATATGCGCGAGGGCTCTTCCTCGCACCTACTTCAGTTTATCTTTCGTCTTTCCCGATCTAGTCCGTTCCGTCTATAATTACATCTCAATTACAAATAAATCATATTATTTATCGCCAAATCATTTCAGATTACGATAATCCAAATCTCGAGCCTTACATCGATGCTCCAACGCTTTCTTCGTCGTGATCCACCAGTTCTTTGCAACGTCATGCAACTGGTGTCCAATCAATCTGACTCTTCGCTCATCTGGGTAATCCAAAGAATCAAACAACATTTCAATTTCATCTAACCAACACTCACAATCAACTGAACTCTCTGTTCCTTTCAGGGTTGGCAGTTTGAATGACTGAAACCTCTTCAATAACTTATAAATTCAACTCCTTGAATTTACTATATAATATAAATTCAACTTCTTGAATTTACTCTCTCAACAGGAACAAACAATCCAATACTTGTGTGACCCTCAATGGTTCAGGGATACAACTAGTCGTGGGTTCACAACTCATTGTGATTCAGGACATAATCCTTTATTCGGGCTTACCCTAGTTAGCCCCATTCTTTTTATCAACACTTTGACCAAGAATATCAGAACTCATTTATTATTGCACTCATCGGATCATGGTAAGAGCGTCTAGTAGCATCGACCCATGATCCCCTAGGTATCACTGATAGTGTCTGCAAGAACCAGTTGATTATGATTAACATATAGTACGGTCCCTTCATCTCATATATCCCGATCGAATCTGCAAGCATTGGTTCATCGAGGGTCGCATATCAATTTGATCATAATATGATAACTATAATAGTGGCATCGCGTGTACTATTGGAGAACTCCTTCTCCAACATACATCTCATACTCTGGCCAGAGATTCCATGCACTATTATTTCATCAGATCACATAGAATATCCACACCCGCAGGTGAGCGGTGAATCCCCGACTACAATGCACTGGCTCCTATATGTGTCGCAACTATACCCAACCTCGCCACCTGATGACTCTCCTGGAGCCAGTAAATGAGTCAAAGCACAGCCCTAGCATATAGAGCCTCATTTTTGTCCCGGATCATAAGGACTAATGGTGTACAATCATAACCACGGACTTGTCCTCTCGATGAATGATAACCACTTGGAAAGTCCGGGGGAGGGTTGTTTGGTATAATCATCATATGACTACCCATCTGCATATTTGGAAATCCTATGCCCTTACCAAGAAACGCAGTACACAACACCACAGATGCTAGTCTCGAGCTCAAGCGACCTTTATCCCTGTTATATGAGGCTGAATCGACTAGAAACGAATTTAGAATATACAGTGTTTACAAATGAGTTTCAACATCGAATTACGATTCATTTGTATTAAAGCATAATCAAGGACTTTATCTATGATGATTGAATGTGTATACAGATAAAGTATAACGAAACCATTAAAGGTTAAATTATATTAAAATAAAGATTGTTTATTTCAATTGAGTCAATAAATTCCCTAGCCAATCGTTGGCTTGCAGGGCATCTACTCTAACATCTATATGATATGCATTCATGGCCCGAAATAGAAAAAAAACCTTTATTAGAATTTCCTCTTGGAGGAGATACCAATATACACTTTTCCCCGGGTGCAGTGACCCGCTGATATGAATCCACCTAACTCTACCTCAAAAGCTAGCTCATGAGAGGAGGATTGTGAATTCATATATATTTTGCCCAAGACAACTCTTTCTAACCGATGTGGGACATCATTCCCGACCCCTTTAGACTGCACGTCCTCGTGCCAACTCCTTTGTTAACCCGCACTCGAGGGCACTTCCAAGCATTCCCGACCCTTTTAGACTGTATTTCCTCGTGCCAACTCCTTCGTTAACCCGTACTCCAGGGCACTTCCAGGAACATGCACCCACACGACCAGTCAAGAGTATGGCTCTGATACCAAGTGATGCGATCCTTCGACCCCGAAAAGCAAACGTGCTCAAAAAACAGAGTCACACCCTCAATTCAATTAAACAAAGAAACGGTTATGTTGTCCCGATCTTTTTGAACAAATAAGGTTGTAATATTCACCTCTAAATCACGAAGAATTTAGCAACAAATATTAACGAAGATAACAACCGAAATTCAAGCGATTCTTCAAAGAACTCGTCTTTGACAATCCGAGTGAAGAACAATAGACAAACGCCACAAAGTATTAAACTTTGATAAGTTTGATTTGAGAAACACACAAAGGTGTATACAAAACCAAGTTTTGAAATTGAGAGAAAAACTCTATCAAAATCATTAAACTCAATCAATAATTAATTTACAATGACCAATTTTCAAGTATATATAGTTTACAAATCCAAAAAGATATGAAAATATAATGTTCGCAAATTATCTAATGCACAAAATAAGGTAAAAATATATTTTGTTCCGCCAAAGACACGGACCCCATGTATGGGTCCGGAGTAGGGTTCGTGTAGGCACTGTCATTTTTGCCAAATATATCAAAGTGCACGAACCCCGTGTATAGGTCTGGGGAAGGGTCTGTGTAGACTCGATTATTCGCATCTTCGAGGATGACTGACACAGACCCCGTGTACAGGTCCAGGGTGGGGTCCGTGTAGATTCGGTCGTTTTCATCCTTTGAAAGATAATGATATTCGTTTGGCCTTCAACCTCACTCCCATGCATCGTGACTCCTTCAAGGCTTGGAACCTTGCTTGCAAGCCCTTCTCGATCGCTCGTGAGTCCATGCAATGCATCCTTGAATATTCTTCCAACCATTAGCACGTCATGCCCGGCCAGATTCATATCACCCGCCATCTCTACTCTCTTAAGGTCAATTCTTCTCTATACTTTATTTTAAACTATATTTATTTCGTATTTATAATATAATATCCCACATTTATTTTCATGTTAGGATATCCCCCCGTTCTTTCTTAGTTTGCTAAAGGTTCAAAAATGGTAGGAAGCCGGTACTTTAGTTGCAGTTAGAAAATAGGTTGGTAAACTCCTGGGGTGAATGAACCTCATGTGCCAAAACAAAGGGTGGATTCCCTTCCTTCCGCTTTCCAATCTAGTTCTAACTTTTGGTGGCCCTAAACTCGATTGCCTGGTTGAGGAGAAAAGCTCCACTAGCTCTGTAGAAGTAGAAGTGGAATCCTAGAGGGTCCCGCCCATTGTCATATCAATCTAGAGAGGGAATTTTTCACTGGCCAGTTCCATTGCCTGCTTGGTTTCCCCAAACCACTTAACGGTAAAAAGAACATAGCCAAGCCAATTCGGGCTATCAAAGCTTTGTTGGAATTCCGAGTTCCATCCGACACAGGAAAGCAAGTCCCCTGTACATATTATTTACTCTAGCTTGGGGAGTAAGAGATCCAACACAACTACATTTCTCCTTCCAGGAATGAAGTTCTTTAAAGCAAGTCCCGGAAAGATCTTCCTAAAGAAAGCATGTAACTTGTCAATTCTGGAGCGGAACTTTCAATCAAGGAAGGAACTCTATGCCAGTCAGTGGCAGTCAATCTAGTCTATGTAGCCAGTAACTGACCTGGATTGGATTGGCTGATCTTTGACCGACAATGCCGATTCCCATCACCCTCTCAAGAAAGTTTTCTTTCCACGTACTTTCCATCCCTGGAATGGACTTATGACATGCTTAGCTAACAACTTTAGAATGGAACGATTATATGGAAGATCCTTTGTCGTTGATCGACAAGAAACCTTATAAAGAAAAGCCAGGGTGGAGATCTTCTTTTGGATTAGAAAGTCCAATTATTCTCAGTCATATATAGGAGAAGAGAATATACAAGTTTGTCATCTTATAGGATAAGATGCCTTTTTAACTACGAAAATAGAGGACAAGGAAGGCTTTAACCGAACAAAGGGAATACCCCAAGGGAGCTCCCTATCCCCCATACTCATGAACGTCTTCCTGCACCAACTCGACAAAAAAAATACATTCCTTCATGTAAAAGAAGAAAAGCTTTGGGTATGCCCGATATGCTGATGACATGCTTTTTTCTATCAAAAGGGGAGAAGATACCGAAATAACTTATCGCGTGTTTAGATCCTTTTTTCAAAAAGCGGTACAGATTTAAAGCTGAACGCTACTTCTTCTCAATTAATTCATGGAACCTCTAGAAAGATTATAGTTTAAGGACTAGTTTTTTCAATCGGTTCCACGAGGAGAGGAGGATGAATGCAATTCACTACAGAAGTTTATAACAAAGATAGCTGGCTCAACGGGAGGGACGCTCCTCTCATACATAAGAAGGTCACCTCACTACAGCCAATAACTACATGAATGGATCGCGAGCAACGCTATGCCCTTTCTTCTTGAAAGTGTAAAAGATGAACTAATTTGTGAAACCAAGGATAACAACTAGTATTCATACTACCCTGCTAGAAAACAGCATAATCCTAGTCATAGGATCATATGAGAACATCATGTAGATGCTCAGGTGTCGTAGGCTGGCTGGGGAAAGAAGAGGTAAGTAGAATGACTGACTCCGCCATTACAACCTTTTTTTATTTCTCTCTTTTAGACTGTGTGAGTCTGTCTTCCTTGTTAAGAAGTCCCGAAGGCGACATCTTTGTGGGGCGAATAAGCTTAGCCATCTTCTTACTAGCTTGATGGCTGTGATGAAAGAGCCGACAACATCTTCTTTGATTCATCAAACCACAACACTTGATCTTGTCCCGGCAACATCTTCTTTGATTCATCAAACCACAACACTTGATCTTGTCCCGCTTGCTGCTTGCACCATTCTCTCACTCCTTCAGGTAGGATTCTTTCATAAACATTGAGGAGGTAAGAGCTCTCTCAACCATATATTTTGCATATCAGTTAAAACTATAAGCTTTCCTCCCTTAATCAACTACAAGGATAGTAAGAGGATATTTACAACCTCTTTTAATGCATTCCTTATTGCTCTGCCCATAGATATAAGACAATGAGACAATTCAAGGTCTTATGCTTAGAGTGATTCAAGAAGACGATAACTAGAGGAACCTCAAAGTCCTATCCGAGAGGTATTCCCCTATCCTCCGCTCTTGGCTAGCATCTAGACTGAATTAGTTAGCTACATCCCTCAGGGTTAAACATCCAAAAAAGTAATGCAGTTCATCGAACTCTCATCAAGAAGCTTAGAAGTTCTTTTTTTTACTCTCCCAGTACATAAAGGAAAAGCTAAAGAGATGTCATAAAGAGACGACTTTCTACCTTTATCTTCAGCTCCTCGTCTAGAAACCACATACATCTAATCCTAGCCTATCTGTCCTTGCTTCCTCTAATCCGGCTCGTTATCCCAACTACAAAGAGAAAGAATAAAAGGTATTCTGGCAATATCCGGCATACTACTAAAGAAGGGCTACTCTTTAGACATTCGTGATCGAATACAACCTAGGAATAAAACCTACATAACTTATCTTCCAGACCAAGGGGAGAAGGTATCACATCTATGTAGTTCATTACTTTAAACTAGTTCCTTTATTTTGAATGAACTAAAGCTATAAATCTGGTCAAAAGGAGCCCACTTACCCACTCTCCTTTCCCCCATATCGTTAGGAGCCTCACCCTATTGACTTGATAGATCAATCAGACTACAATCGTTAGTGGATCGATGAATTTTCATTGATATCCTCTGGTCTTAAGAATACGTTTCTAATTTATATATATGTAATAATAGATATATTTTCTAATTAAAATGAAAGTTTAGAATACATGTTGTTATCATTTAACGTGCACGTGACCTATGTTTCCATTTCAGACGAGGACCTCTCCCAACAGAACCTTCGTCCACGATTCAGAGCTTTATTGTCCTAAAGCCCCAGTAGCTAACATAACATCATATTATGAAGAAAGGGTTCGACCTCGGCAGTGAGCAGGGTTCTTACAAGAAAACCAACGATCAAGGCCAGCCCTTCTTTTTCGTACTACCGAAAAAGAATGTTTAATAATTATTTAACTAGTGGGACTTGGGTAAATTCAAGTAATGTTTAATTAGTCTCAAATATGTTTGAGATAATTAAATTTAGTCCATTGTTTTTATTTTGATAAAAAAAACCATATAATATGCATGCATGGGAGGTGAAAGGTTGGGAGACTACTTTTTGAGTTTTCAAGGCATAGCATGCAAAAGTTGGCATCTACTTTTTCACAAACCAAGACAAGTCTCTCCTTCCTCCACAATCTTGCAATGGCCGAAATTTCTCATCCTTTCTCTCCAATTTTTCTCTCCATTTTTGTGTTCTTCAATTGTTGAAGAATACACACACTTCTCTTTGAAAAATCCTCATATTTTTCTAGTGCAAAATATGAGGGGATCTACCTAGTTGGTGGTGGGCTTAATTTGAAGGAAATATTTAAGAAGAAAGGAGGAGAGCTTGTAGATTTATCTTCCATTCAAGAGCCAAGTTGTTTACAACTTGGTTGGTGCCATCATCAACCTCATGAGGTTGATAGGTAACGATTTTCTTACACCCTATGTATGACATAGTTGTGTTTATTGTATTTGTTGCACAAACTTAGGGGTGGCCGAAAATTTTTGCTCAAATTTGATTTTTTTAAAACTTCCGTTGCGCTTCCGGTCACCGTAACCGATCCCCTTTCAAATCGTACGTAAAATGTTTGCTCGATTGAGCCCTGACATAAATTAGCATATCATAATTTTTCTGTTGAGATAATGTTCTACGCGAGTGGCCCATAACACAACATAAATCGTCTGATGAGACTAAACCACACTATACTGGGCGGTAGAGATCATCACAGCCTTTGGACTGGATATCCGTACCCATACATGAACGTGAACCGGTCGTAAGTCACCGGGTGAAGTAATAATCCCATAAGCTGCAATCTCATAAGCGTGAAGTGGCCACAAGACATATCGCATATATCTCAAAATAAACATTTTATATTTTATGCTCGTAATATAATTAAAAATCCTGTCTTATTTTACCAAGTGGGTTGGATCGTTCCCAGGCTCGCTGCGACCTAATTCTAACATGAGAAACATGAAAATAAACACAACTTGACCAATATATCATAACCGAACTAAAAACGCGACAATTACGCCCAACAAACTTAGTAGCTAACCATGACTCCGTACCAACCCGAACCAACATCGAACCATCGTTTAGTCATGCTTAAAATACACCTAAAATACTGGAAAATAAATACCAGGGCTGTAATACACGAAAATTGTGCATGGAAGCCAAAATCATGAAACGCTCTTTCGAGAGTCACTTTGGCACATTGTACCGTAAATTCTCGTACGACCTCTAAACTTAACCTAAACACGAACGGCCAAAAACATGACCTTCTCAACTTAATGTGGTACTGTCCAGTCTAAGTCCATAGGCTAAAAGCCAAATAAGAACACGTACGTGACCTCTGAATCGCAGTAAAGTTGCTGTAAAATTCCAGCGGCAGCAACTGTGCTTGCATCACTTCGTTTACGAGGCTATTGGCCATTGGGGCTTGAACTGCCGACCAGAGCCTCTTCCCAACATCCTAAGGTGTGGTTTGAACCATGGCTAACGGCCCTAGTCCAACCACAATCCAAACAAACACCTATGACAAATCCGAACCTCCACCTGAGACGCCAATGAGCACGCGTGGGGTGTTTGCTTGTTTTGCTTTCAAATGAAGGATCCAATGGATATGAGGTTAACCATGCTCCATGCTAGACATTCTAAGGTGTTGTATGAGTCATGGCTAAGGGCTAGAAGCCAACCACAACCCACCTAACACCTTAAATTTGAAACAACTCACACACCGAAAATAAAACAGAAATCGAAACCGTGGGACATTTGTCCTGTTTGTATTAAAAATCGATAAGAACATGAACCAAGCCATGAAAGGCCATCTTGGTCACGTCCTAGACATGCCAAGGAGGGGTTCTATCCATGGCTACAGCCCCTAGGGCAGCCAAGATCCGAACCCTCACCTTTGGCAGTAAACCATTCAAATCGAGACTCAAAAATCGCAGCATGGAGAGTTGCTGTCAAAAATGGTTATGCTGGGGCGAAAGGGCTCAAACCAATGGAATAATACCTTCCTAACACACCTTATAACATGACCATAAGCATCCTTGAATGCCTGGAACCGAGCCAACCCCTGAAATCATCAAAAACAACACATCGTGAAGGCACAAGGAAGGAGCCGAAAAATCTGCACCATATTTTCGAAAATTACTTGACATGATTTCGGTTTTGCTTCAAAATTTAAGAACAAATATGGTTTAAAATATGTATATGACTTGATTGTAGAGAAAGGAATAACATATACATGCCTGGAAATTTTCGTTTGAAAAGAAAACAAACAAGACGATGACACGGCGCGGCGGAGGTGGAGTTCCTTTACTTTCTTGTTTTCTTCCTTGTTTTTCCTCTTGCTTCTCACGTTTTTTTGATAGATTTTGCTACTAAATTTCGGTGGAAGTGGTGAGGGAGAGAAGGATAGGAAATGAAGGGAATGATTGCAAGATAAATGGAGATTTGAAATGGACAACCCAACTTTCTATCCTAGTGTTTGATAGATAAGGGATGAAGAGTGATTTGATTTTCTTTACTGGAGGTTGTGGCCGATTTTATCATTAAAAATAAGGTAGAAAAATTGCTTAATTAATAATTATTGAAGATTAAATGTGATTGAATTATCTCCCAAGAAAAGATAATGAAATGAATTAAAGATGGTGCGTTGCCAAATATTTTAAATCCTATCAAGGAGGTTGCCGAAATCTACTATTAAAATGGGGTGGAATATTGCTTAATTCAATAATTATTGGTGATAAAAAATGAAGGGATTATCTACCAATAATGGATAAGGAAAGGAATTAAAAATGGAGAGTTGTCAAACTTTTTAAATCTTGTAATGTGATGGCCGAATTCTTGATATAAAATGGAGGGAAATATTGCTTAAATATTGAATTTTATCTCCTTAAAGTTTAAAACACTAATTATGTATTTTAGTGAGTTAATACATTAATTTGGGATAGTAATTATCTTGCATGCATGGCTAATTTTTAAAATAAATTTACTAACATGTTAAGTACAATTTCTTAAATAAAATAAGCATAGATTAACTTATCTCCATTGGTCACATATTTTAATTTAGGCTTTTAATTAAATTATTGGACATAAAGGAACTTATTTACTACTTATCTCTAATTAATTAATTAAATCTCTAAGCATTCTTTTACCTTAAAATAAATTATTCCTTATCTTAAATTAAGTTTAGGAATATTTTCTTATTATTAGAATTTATCTCAATACTCCGACCCTAGTCTGGCCTCGCTTATTCAGTTGAAAAGATAATAACTAAACTTATGCGATTTAAAATAAAAACAACTTTAAAATGCCTTAAATAATAAAGAAATAATTTTTAATTTAAATGCTAGAAATCATGCAAGACTTATACGTAGTTTGATTTAACGGGTTCTAAAACTCTCCCCCCCCCCCCCCTAAAAGAAATTTCGTCCTCGAAATTAAATGTGGGGCCCCGGGTCCGATATTTAATACTAATAATTATAAATGTATCAAACCAAATGATTTAATAAAATATATAATTTCTTGTTCACAAACTAACATAAACATCATCAGAATAATTTAAATGTCTCAAATGTTTGAAATATAATTTTCAACATGTCAAAATAACTAGTGGACGAAAGTAATCCAAACATCATTAAATAGTTCCTAAGACCCGATAATCCCACTCTAACTCGTATCTCCTCGCCTGGAACTGGACTCTGGCATCCCAAGCCTCGCCTCACCTACCGTCAAGCACATGAAAACAAGAGGTAGCCGACGTGCCGGTGAGTATAAACCCAGTATGATACAATCAATAACATATGATAATTTTATTTTCAAAATAGTTCATATGAGATTCATAAAGATGCAATATAATGCAATGCATGATCAGAAGTTGTGGGCTATCAATAAATCTCAAGATCAAGTGAATCATCTGGTCATAGGGTACCCAAGGGAATAGAATCACCCAGCAACATCCACCGACTCATCTGCTCGGGGTGGATTGCTGTGTTTTACAATCCCAGGACTATGGTGCGCCTACAGAGAGTGTTCAGGCCATAGCAGCGACGTCCGCATACACTATGCCAACTCAACTTTAACCCCATACGTCCAACAAATCAATAAATCAAGGCGACCTCCACCATATCAAATCTGAATCGACAAGTGGCTCAATATGCAATGCAATGATTGTGGGGACCTGGGCTCTAACTCTATTCGTTTGGGATTTAATTGGATCTTTGTTCGAAAATGTGGGTCAAAATTTTGCTTTTAACTGTAATTCAAATGTATAGATAAAGCATAACATGTCGTTAACTGAAATAAACAACATAATGTACATACATATCTGTCTAGTACAACCATACACTAGTGTTCGAATCTCAAATACAAGTAGTTCAAATCTAAACAGAAACTACTGGTAATCTGCTACTGCACCTGGCATCACCACGCTATCAACTCTCTCATCCTCGTCGTGACCCTGATCCTGCCCCACCTGTTGTCATGCACACATACAGACACGTCAACAGCCGGATAACTCCGGTGAGAACATATCCCAGTATAAAACATGGATGCATGCAATGTCATAATCATGTACAAATGCATAGCATAAATCAAGTAACAAGAATATAAATCTAAACATGTAGTAGAATACAAATCTGTATTCGACATTCAAATCTTGACTCGACTCTTTTCTAATCTAGGGATCCCGGTGTGAATAAGACGGTCTGTTACCTACCCAACCACTCGGGGCAACGGTACGTCTTATTCCTAGACTTCGGTCAACTCTGTATCGAGGGTCTACACATATAGCAAATCTGCTCCTATGCGTCGATACACCGAAACGTCTAGTTTTGGCAAGTCTGCCAATCTCTCCTATCTCAGGACTCGAATATAAATCAATAAACAAGGCATTACATAATCAAATGTAATAACAATCTAGTATGTGATTTAGGGAAACTCGTATCAAATCTGAATCGAGTTGTGCAATCCCGTGACCACATGAATTATACCTTTCTTGTCGCACTGTCTGTGTCGTAGTCGAAGTCTCGAATACCAAGTAGCCAATATAAATCTGAAATGGCATAATCAATGTGTACTCTATCAATATACATCTCAAACAATTCAATATACAAGACTGATATCGGTTTCAACATAATTCGACGGCTTAATGGCGTAATTCTTCGATACCGCTCAACTCAAACAATGATAATCTATCATAATTCATTTCTAATCTCATCAACACATCAATATACATGCTGAAATCTGTATCTACTCGATCCACACATGCTGGAAAATCGAACCCATAGCATACGATATCCGAAAATCAATCTGATAACGAATCTACGATGCTCGATATACCAAGAGCACATTTCTCAACTCAAAACATAATTTCCCCAGCATATGAATTTCGAAACATGCTGGAAATATAAGAACTTACATCCTTAGCTAGTCCTCGTTGCAAGGATCATGAATCCGGCCTCGAAATTAAAATCGGAACACAAAACCACTCAAAATCTCAAGTGCAAAGACTATAAAGAAGTGAACTCTCTCCCCTTGCTCTTGCTTCTCGGCTGCTGAAATGGAAAATAGATGAGGTGCCAATGCAAGCTTATATATCCCAAGCCATGTGTCAACACGAAATTCAAAGGTGGCATTTTCGCATGCAAACCGCGGGTGCGGTGACTCAAGAGCGCGGGTGCGCTGTGCTCACGGCAAATTCATTTTAAAGTGTAACACTTAGACCGCGGGTGCGGTCCTTGCATGACCGCGGGTGCGGTCTCACACCGCGGGTGCGGTCGTGCTAACACCGCGGGTGCGGTGTCTGTTCGCACAATTTCACTAATTTCTTCTCAATGTACCGCGGGTGCTGTATCTCTAACACCGCGGGTGCGGTGTGGCTTCGGCCCAAACCTCACAATTTCAATTTAAATGTCATGCATTCTCCAACTTGTGAATCTCACATCCATAACAGCTGATAATTCTCGAGCCTTACATTTCTCCCCCTCTTAGACGAGAGTTCGTCCTCGAACTCATGAGCAAATAATAATGCAAGTATATACAAAACTGTACAGTCACAACGGGAAGAAAGACTCACATCATAAAAATAACTCGGGATGTCTCTGTCTCATCTCAGACTCTGTCTCCCAAGTTGCTTCCTCGATGCCATGACGACTCCATTGAATCTTCACTAACGGAATAGTCTTCGTCCTGAGCTTCTTTTCTTTCCGATCAAGAATCTGTATCGGTCTTTCAACGTAGCTCAAGGTCTGATCCAGCTCGGCTTCGTCAGGTTGAATGACATGAGAATCATCTGGCATATATTTGCGCAACATCGATACATGAAAAACATCATGTATACCGGACAATGAAGGAGGAAGAGCAAGTCTGTAAGCTCGGTCGCCAATCTTCTCAAGGATCTCGTACGGACCGACGTATCTAGGAGACAACTTTCCACGCTTGCCAAATCTGACAACGCCTCTGAAAGGTGAAATCTTCAAAAATAATCTGTCTCCTTGTTCGAATACTAACGGTCTGCGTCTGATATTGGCGTACTTCGCTTGTCTATCCTGTGCCGTCTTCATTCGCTTCTGAATGATCTTCACTTTCTCGGTCATCTCACGAATCATATCAGGCCCTAACTCTGGTACCTCAGAGATATCATCCCAGTACAACAGAGATCTGCACTTCTTTCCGTATAAAGCTTCGAACGGTGCCATCTCAATGCTAGTCTGATAGCTGTTGTTGTATGAAAACTCACACAACGGCAATGAATCTTGCCAATTAGTACCAAAGTCTAGTACTACAGCTCTCAGCATGTCCTCTAAAGTCTGGATAGTCCGCTCTGACTGTCCGTCTGTCTGGGGATGATAAGCAGTGCTCAGGTGTAAAGTCGTACCCAAAGCCTGCTGCAAACTGTGCCAAAAGTGAGAAGTGAATCGTGGATCACGATCTGATACGATCGACTTCGGCACACCGTGCAATCTGACAACCTCTCTGACATACAACTCTGCCATCTGATCGTGTCGATAGGTCATTCTGTACGGAATAAAGCACGCTGATTTGGTCAGTCTGTCTATCACAACCCAAATCGCGTCACAGTCCCGCGAAGATCGAGGTAACTTCATCATGAAGTCCATGGAAATGTGGTCCCATTTCCATTCAGGAACAGACAAACTCTGAAGTAAACCTCCGGGCTTCTTTCTTTCCGCCTTCACCTGCTGGCAATTCAGGCATCTAGACACGAATTCTGCAATGTCTGTCTTCATCTGTTTCCACCAGAATTGTGTATTCAAGTCATTGTACATCTTCCTGCCTCCAGGATGAATGCTGAACCGACTACAATGTGCCTCTGACATGATCTGTCGTCTCAATTCTGAAATCTCTGGCACTACTAAGCGGTTATTCACATACAGAACAGAATCTCTAACCTGATACTCTGATATATGACCATCTCTGACCATATCAATCGATCTCTGCACGCTCGGATCAGTTCTCTGTGCTTCTTTGATCCTCGAAATCAGATCTGGCTCAATCTGAATCGCAGCAAGTCGCAGCGGTCTACTCTCTGTATCAAATGTCAATCCAGACAAGCAACAATCTTTTACTAAATTCGATACACCTACGGTCGACAAGGAAAGAGCACATACCTTTCGACTCAAGGCGTCTGCCGCTGCATTCGATTTTCCTGGATGGTATTTGATCTCGCAATCAAAATCTTTCAGCAGATCAAGCCATCGTCGCTGCCTCATATTCAACTCTGACTGAGAAAAGAGATACTTCAGGCTTTTATGATCGGAATAGATATCAAATTTCTCGCCATATAGATAATGACGCCAGATCTTAAGTGCAAAAACAATCGCCGCCAATTCGAGATCATGAATCGGATAACGAGTCTCGTGCGGCTTCAGCTGTCTAGAGGCGTATGCTATCACGTGCCCTCGCTGCATAAGAACACATCCAAGCCCTCTGTGAGATGCATCACAATATACAACGAACTCACCTGTACCTGCAGGAATCGTCAAGACAGGCGCACTAGTCAGCCTCTTCTTCAGCTCTACAAAACTGGCTTCACAATCTTCGGACCACACAAATGGCATATTCTTCTGTGTCAACTGGGTGATAGGCTTCGCTATACTGGAGAAATCTCGGATAAAACGACGATAATACCCGGCTAGACCCATGAAACTGCGTATCTCAGGCACAGAAGTCGGTCTCGACCAACTGAGCACAGCCTCAACTTTACTCGGATCTACCGCAATACCATCTCCAGATATAATATGCCCCAAGAAGACAACCTGTCGCAGCCAGAATTCACACTTGGACAGTTTGGCATACAACTGCTCTTTTCTTAAAGTCTTCAATACGACCCTCAGATGATCTGCATGCTCAGTCAAACTCTTCTAATACACCAAAATATCGTCAATGAACACAATAACAAACTCATCTAAATAGCTCTGAAAAATACGGTTCATCAAACTCATAAACACCGCTGGTGCATTCGTCAAACCGAAAGGCATAACAATAAACTCGTAATGTCCATACCTGGTTCGGAATGCAGTCTTCGGAATATCAACATTTCGAACTCTGAGCTGATGATACCCTGATCTCAAATCAATCTTCGAATATACTGAAGATCCCTGTAACTGATCAAACAGATCGTCGATGCGAGGCAAAGGATACTTGTTCTTCACTGTTGCCTTATTCAGCTGCCTATAATCAATACACAGTCGCATCGAACCATCTTTCTTTCGAACGAAAAGCACCGGAGCACCCCAAGGAGATACACTGGGTCTGATATATCCCTTGGACAAAAGATCTTCCAACTGTGCTTTCAACTCTTTCAGTTCTATCGGTGCCATCCTATACGGAGCTCTCGAAATAGGAACAGAACCAGGCATAAGATCTATACTGAAATCAACCTCTCGAATCGGAGGCAACCCTGGGATCTCATCAGGAAAAATATCTGCAAACTCGCAAACCACTGGCAGATCTGCCAATGCTGGGCTCGACTTCAGTAGGTCTACTGAATATACGAGAAAGCCCTCTGCTCCTCTCTGAAGCAATCTACTCATAGTCAGAGCAGATACTTAGGGAATCCGAGATCTGGAACCCTTGCCGTAGAATTTCCACTCGTCTGTCATCTCGGGTCTGAATCTGACAATCTTGTGGAAACAATCTACCGTGGTCCTGTACTTAGGTCAACATGTCTATACCAACTATACAGTCAAAATCAGCTAAACCAAGTACTACACAATCAAGATCAATCTCATGCCCCTCAAACTGAAGCATACAGTGTCTAACAGTAGTCACAGATATCAAACCACTTCCCAACGGAGAAGCTATAGACACTACTGTCGACAACGACTCAACAGGCAATGAATGTCTCCATGCAAAATGTTCAGATATAAATGTATGAGATGCCCCTGTGTCTATCAACACATATGCAGGATAACCGCAAAGAAAACAGTTACCTACAATGACGTCATCTGGCGCCTCCTGCGCCTGTTCCTCTGTCAGGGCAAAAACACGTGCCTGCTGTCTGGGAGGCTGACTCACAGTCTGACTACCTCCTGGTCTCTGCTGGGTCTGTGTAGAGGGTGGCTGGAAGGAGTGTACAGAAGATGCCTGTCTCTCCATTTGTGGCGCTGGTGCTGATGATCCGGTGCTCTGGAATCGTTGTGCACCTCTCTGGGGACAAACTCTGGCGAAATGTCCCTGTTGCCTCGCACGAACCACAGTATGCGCCACTATACTCTGACCCCTGACCTCTCTGTCGTGATCCACTCGAACTCGATGAACTACTCCCAGATTTCTTAAACTGTTTGCCTTTAGCCTTCAGAAATTCCTTCTTACCACTACCACTAGCTCCGCTGTCAAAACGAGGAGGAGGTGGTGGAAACTGTACGGTAGTAGGCTGTGGCGGTCTCTGCCCCTGAACACCGTAGGAAGCCCCTCGCTGCCTGATCAAGCCAGCCTCGGCTCCCTTCGCTCGGTTCAGTGCCTCTGAAAAAGTACTAGGCCGGCCCGTGTTTACCAAAGTAAAGACATCGGGGTTCAGCCCGTTGATGAACTGATCGGCCACTGCCTCATCGTTCCCGGCCACATGCGGTGCAAATCGTAGCAATGCAGAAAATTTAGCAACATACTCCTCGATATTCCACTGTCCCTGCCTCAGATTTACAAATTCAGCTCCTTTATCTTTTCGGTAGGAGACGGGGAAGAAGCGCTGATAGAATTCATCTTTGAAGACTTTCCACGTAATGTCAATGCCTCGGTGCTCCAAGGCTCTCTTCGTAGTCAACCACCAACTCTTGGCAACCTCCTGCATCTGATGCCCTATCAACTTCACACTTCGCTCATCAGTATATGCCAAAGACTCAAACAACATCTCGATATCATCAAGCCAGCTCTCGCACTCC